>NC_068454.1:17254145-17344145 GCF_023373465.1 Oncorhynchus keta
TTACCAACAACGACGAGACGGCCTACAGGGAGGAGGTGAGGGCCCCAGTGTGGTGTTAGGAAAATAACCTCACCTGCTGTCCACATTGACGGGACAGCAGTGGAGAGGGTGGAGAGTTGTAAGTTCCTCAGCGTACACATCACAGACAAACTGAACTGGTCCACCCACACAGACAGCATCGTGAAGAAGGCGCAGCAGCGCCTCTTCAACCTCAGGAGGCTGAAGAAATTCGGCTTGTCACCAAAAGCACCCAGAAACTTTGACAGATGCACAATCGAGAGCATCCTGTCGGGCTGTATCACCGCCTGGTACGGCAACTGCTCCGCCCACAACCGTAAGGCTCTCCAGAGGGTAGTGAGGTCTGCACAACGCATCACCGGGAGCAAACTACCTGCCCTCCAGGACACCTACACCACCCGATGTCACAGGAAGGCCATAAAGATCATCAAGGACAACAACCACTGCCTGTTCACCCCGCTATCATCCAGAAGGCAAGGTCAGTACAGGTGCATCAAAGCTGGGACCGAGAGACTGAAAAACAGCTTCTATCTCAAGGCCATCAGACTGTTAAACAGCCACCACTGACATTGAGTGGCTGCTGCCAACACACTGACTCAACTCCAGCCACTTTAATAATGGGAATTGATGGGAAATTATGTAAAATATATCACTAGCCACTTTAAACAATGCTACCTAATATAATGTTTACATACCCTACATTATTAATCTCATATGTTTACGTATATACTGTACTCTATATCATCTACTGCATCCTTATGTAATACATGTATTACTAGCCACTTTAACTATGCCACTTTGTTTACATACTCATCTCATATGTATATACTGCACTCAATACCATCTACTGTATCTTGCCTATGCCGCTCAGTACCATCACTCATTCATATATCTTTATGTACATATTCTTTATCCTCTTACACTTGTGTCTATAAGGTAGTAGTTTTGGAATTGTTAGCTAGATTACTTGTTGGTTATTACTGCATTGTCGGAACTAGAAGCACAAGCATTTCGCTACACTCAATGTGACGAATAACATCTGCTAGCCATGTGTATGTGACCAATAACATCTGCTAACCATGTGTATGTGACAAATAACATTTGATTTGATTTGATTTATTGGTCACATACACATGGTTAACAGATGTTATTGGTCACATACACATGGTTAGCAGATGTTATTGGTCACATACACATGGCTAGCAGATGTTATTCGTCACATACACACGGTTAGCAGATGTTATTGGGCACATACACATGGTTAGCAGATTTTATTGGGGACATACACATGGTAATCAGATGTTATTGCGAGTGTAGCTGTATCAGATTTCCTCCTCTTCGTCTGAGGAGGAGTAAGGATCGAACCAAAGTGCAGCGTGGTAAGGGTTCATGATGATTTTAATTAAAGAAAGCACTGAACACTGAATCAAAACAATAAACGATGATGTGAATTTACAAAACTGAAACAGTACCCTGTGGCCCAAACACTCACACGGAAACAAACACCCACAAACCAAAATTGAAACCCAGGCTACCTAAGTATGATTCTCAATCAGAGACAACTAACGACACCTGCCTCTGATTGAGAACCATACTAGGCAGAACACAAAAACCAACATAGAAAAACAAACATAGACTGCCCACCCCAACTCACGCCCTGACCATACTAAAACAAAGAATAAAATAACAGAACTATGGTCAGAACGTGACAGTAGCTAAATGCTTATGCTTTTAGATCCGACAGTGCAGCAGTATCTAACAGGTAATATCTAACAATTCCACAACAAATCTAATATCTAACAATTCCGCAACAAATCTAATATCTAACAATTCCACAACAAATCTAATATCTAACAATTCCACAACAAATCTAATATCTAACAATTCCACAACAAATCTAATATCTAACAAATTCCACAACAAATCTAATATCTAACAATTCCACAACAAAACCTAATATCTAACAATTTCACAGCAAAACCTAACATCAAACAAATTCCACAAAAAAAACTAATACAGACAATCTATTAAAGGAATGAGAATATATAAGTATAAAATATATGGATGAGCAGTGACAGAGCAGTTAAGATGTAATAGATAGTAAAGAATAGATAGTGAAGGATACAGTATACAGTATATATATATATGAGATGAGTAATGCAAGATATGTAAACATTCTTAAAGTGGCATTATTAAAGTGACTAGTGTTCCATTTATTAAAGTGGCCAATGTTATCAAGTCTGTAGGTAGGCAGCCGCCTCTCTGTGATAGTGGTGGCTGTTTAACAATCTGATGGCCTTGAGATAGAAGGTGTTTTTCAATCGCTTTCTGGATGATAGAGGGGTGAACAGGCAGTGGCTCGGGTGGTTATTGTCCTTGATTATATTTTTGCCTTCCTGTGACATCGGGTGGTGTAGGTGTCCTGGAGGGCAGGTAGTTTGCCCCCTTGTGATGCGTTGTGCAGACCGCACCATCCTCTGGAGAGCCTTGTGGTTGTGGGCGGTGCAATTGCCGTACCAGGCGGTGAAACAGCCCGACAGAATGCTCTCAATTGTGCAGCTGTAAAAGTTAGTGAGTGTTTTTGGTGACAAGCCACATTTTTTCAGTCTCCTGAGGTTGAAGAGGTGCTGTTGCACCTTGTTCACCACGCTGTCTGTGTGGGTGGACCATTTCCGTTTGTCCGTGATGTGTACGCTGAGGAACTTAAAACTCTCCACCCTCTCCACTGCTGTCCCGTCAATGTGGACAGGGGGGTGTTCCCTCTGCTGTTTCCTGAAGTACACGAGCAGCTCCGTTGTCAAATCAAATCAAATCAAATGTTATTTGTCACATACACATGGTTAGCAGATGTTAATGCGAGTGTAGCGAAATGCTTGTGCTTCTAGTTCCGACAATGCAGTAATAACCAACAAGTAATACAACTAACAATTCCAAAACTACTGTCTTATACACAGTGTAAGGGGATAAAGAATATGTACATAAGGATATATGAATGAGTGATGGTACAGAGCAGCATAGGCAAGATACAGTAGATGGTATCGAGTACAGATGTTAATTCCTGTCCGCGCGATGCACTGAAATTCCCATTGGCTGTATGGACTCCAACAGCATGTTCCCAGAGAGCCATGTTTCCGTGAAACAGAGTATGTTACAATCCCGGATATCTCTTTGGAAAACAACCCTGATTTTGTCTATTTTGTTAACTAGGGACTGGACATTAGCGAGTAATATACTCAGAAGCGGTGGGTGGTGTGCGCGCATCTGAAGCCTCACTAGAAGACCGCTCCGGCACCCTCTCCTCTGGCGGCATTGTTTTGAGTCGGCCTCTGGAATCAGTTCAAAAGCCCTGGGATGTGCAGACAAAGGATCTGCTTTGGGAAGTCGTATTCCTGTTCATGGTGCTGGTTGTGCTGTTAAGTTGACGTCTCTCTGATATCCAATAGTTCTTCCCAGTTCTGTGTAATAACACTTAAGGTTTTCTGGGCTAACAATGTAAGAAATAATACATAAAAAAAACAAATAATGCACAGTTTCCTAAGGACTAGAAGCAATGCTGCCATCTCTATCGGTGCCATCTTTTTAATGATGTCTGGAATGGAGAAAATTGAATTTTATCTAACCATGTGGTTGATACAATTCCATTGATGCCATTCCAGTCATTACTATGAGCCGTCCTCCCTTCAGCAGCCCCCACTGGTATGGAACATACACAAAACCTGTCTGCCAAGTACACTGCGGGGGCTTTCAGATCCCAGATAGCATGCCTATGAAAACATCCTTCTCTACAGGTGCAGATGTAGTCTTCATTTGACCCTGCTTCACACAGCAGGAAAATAATCCTGCAGCAATAGGAAATGTTAATTATTATTTCTTTATTATAATTTTCATTTTTGTAGGGGTTGGTACATTTTTCAATAGGGCAAATCAAGCCAGAAAATTTTAAGTGGAAATTACAAACTTTAGAAGCCTTTTTAAACCTTGAATGCACCAACATTTACATTTCCTGTTGCAATTCTCTGCGACAACAGAGTGATCAAATTAAGATAGCATATTTGTACAGATCAGTATTCTAGATTAACTTTACCCTGACCACTATTATAATCAAATCAAATTGTATTTGTCACACGCGCCGAATACAACAGGTGTAGTAGACCTTACAGTGAAATGCTTACTTACAAGCCCTTATCCAACAATGCAGTTTTAAGAAAAATAAGTGTTAAGAAAGTATTTACTAAAATGTTGGTGTTTGGTATTTCAACAGTTCTAACAGGTGGGACAAGTGCTGAAGACACGAAGGAGACTTGAACAGCTACCAGTTTGTCATCACCAGCCTGTTGGCCAAACACTGACACTGGCCCATCTCTCAGCCCGGATTCCCCTGCTCCTGCCATTGTGTTCTGTGTCAACATTACACCATTGGCGTGACTTCAACCTTTACCATAACACACACAACAGGAGAGGTGAGCACAGTGTCACAGTGTAGAAATAGAGCACACACAGTGTAGAAATAGAGCACACAGATATGCTATTCTAAAGGCAGGCCAGAAGATACTGTGCTTTCAGAAAGTATTCACACCCCTTGATTTTTCCCCACATTTTGTTGTGTTACAAATTTATAATTGTTTAAATGTCGATTTTGTTTTATCACTGGCCTACACACAATACCCCATAATGTCAAAGTGGAATGATGTTTTTCGAGAAAAAAATTAATAATTGCAAATGAAAAGCTGAAATGTCTTGAGTCAATAAGGATTCAACCCCTTTGTTTGGCAAGCCTAAATACGTTCAGAAATAAAAATGTGCTTTAACAAGTTACATAATAAGTTGCAGGGACTCTGTGTCCAATAATAGTGTTTAACATCATTTTTGAATAACTACCTCATTTCTGTACCCCACACATACAATTATCTGTAAGGTCCCTCAGTCAAGCACTGAATTTCAACCACAAATAAAACCAGAAAGAGCAGGGAGGTTTTTCAATGCCTCTAAAAGAAGGGCACCTATTGGTAGATGGGAAAATATTTTAAAAGAAGACATTGAATATACTTTTGAACATGGTGAAGTTATTAATTACACTTTGGATAGTGTATCAATACACCCAGTCACTACAAAGATACAGGTGTCCTTCCTAACTTAGTTGCAGGAAAAGAAGGAAACCGGTCAGGGATTTCACCATGAGTACCATGCTTCATATTTTCAAGCATGGTGGTGGCGTCATCATGTTATGGGTATGGTTGTCATCGGCAAGGATTAGGGAGTAGTTTTTTTATTTTTTCAAAAATAAATGGAATAGAGCTAAGCACAGGCAAAATCCTAGAGGAAGACCTGGTTCAGTCTGCTTTCCACCAGACACTAGGAGACAGTAACTTAAAGCACAAGGCCAAATATACACTGGAGTTGCTTTCCAGAGTGGCATAGTTACAGTTTTGACTTAAATCGGCTTGAATTGTTATACTTTTTTATGTAAAAATGTCAAATCTATGGCAAGACTTGAAAATGGCGGACTTGCAAAGATCAACAACCAACTTGACAGAGCTTGAAGAATTGTAAAAATAATAATTAGCAAATATTGTACAGTCTAGGTGTGCAAAGCTTTTTGAGACTTACCCAGAAAGATCCAGCTGTAATCGCTGGCAAAGGTGATTCTAACATGTATTGACTAAGGGCTGTGAATATGTACACCTGCATTGCTTGCTGTTTGGAGTTTTAGGCTGGGTTTCTGTACAGCACTTTATGACATCAGCTGATGTAAGAAGGGCTTTATAGATACATTTGATTGAATAGTTATATAAATAATACATTTACATGACATTTAAGTCATTTAGCAGACGCTCTTATCCAGAGCGACTTACAAATTGGTGCATTCACCTTATGACATCCAGTGGAGCCACTGGAGAGCCACTTTACAATAGTGCATCTAAATCTTTTAGGGGGGGGGGGGTGAGAAGGATTACTTATCCTATCCTAGGTATTCCTTAAAGAGGTGGGGTTTCAGGTGTCTCCGGAAGGTGGTGATTGACTCCGCTGTCCTGGCGTCGTGAGGGAGTTTGTTCCACCATTGGGGGGCCAGAGCAGCGAACAGTTTTGACTGGGCTGAGCGGAAACTGTACTTCCTCAGTGGTAGGGAGGCGAGCAGGCCAGAGGTGGATGAACGCAGTGCCCTTGTTTGGGTGTAGGGCCTGATCAGAGCCTGGAGGTACTGAGGTGCCGTTCCCCTCACAGCTCCGTAGGCAAGCACCATGGTCTTGTAGCGGATGCGAGCTTCAACTGGAAGCCAGTGGAGAGAGCGGAGGAGCGGGGTGACGTGAGAGAACTTGGGAAGGTTGAACACCAGACGGGTTGCGGCGTTCTGGATGAGTTGTAGGGGTTTAATGGCACAGGCAGGGAGCCCAGCCAACAGCGAGTTGCAGTAATCCAGACGGGAGATGACAAGTGCCTGGTTTAGGACCTGCGCCGCTTCCTGTGTGAGGCAGGGTCGTACTCTGCGGATGTTGTAGAGCATGAACCTACAGGAACGGGCCACCGCCTTGATGTTAGTTGAGAACGACAGGGTGTTGTCCAGGATCACGCCAAGGTTCTTAGCGCTCTGGGAGGAGGACACAATGGAGTTGTCAACCGTGATGGCGAGATCATGGAACGGGCAGTCCTTCCCGGGAGGAAGAGCAGCTCCGTCTTGCCGAGGTTCAGCTTGAGGTGGTGATCCGTCATCCACACTGATATGTCTGCCAGACATGCAGAGATGCGATTCGCCACCTGGTCATCAGAAGGGGGAAAGGAGAAGATTAATTGTGTGTCGTCTGCATAGCAATGATAGGAGAGACCATGTGAGGTTATGACAGAGCCAAGTGACTTGCTGTATAGCGAGAATAGGAGAGGGCCTAGAACAGAGCCCTGGGGGACACCAGTGGTGAGAGCGCGTGGTGAGGAGACAGATTCTCGCCACGCCACCTGGTAGGAGCGACCTGTCAGGTAGGACGCAATCCAAGCGTGGGCCGCGCCGGAGATGCCCAACTCGGAGAGGGTGGAGAGGAGGATCTGATGGTTCACAGTATCGAAGGCAGCCGATAGGTCTAGAAGGATGAGAGCAGAGGAGAGAGAGTTAGCTTTAGCAGTGCGGAGCACCTCCGTGATGCAGAGAAGAGCAGTCTCAGTTGAATGACTAGTCTTGAAACCTGACTGATTTGGATCAAGAAGGTCATTCTGAGAGAGATAGCGGTAGAGCTGGCCAAGGACGGCACGTTCAAGAGTTTTGGAGAGAAAAGAAAGAAGGGATACTGGTCTGTAGTTGTTGACATCGGAGGGATCGAGTGTAGGTTTTTTCAGAAGGGGTGCAACTCTCGCTCTCTTGAAGACGGAAGGGACGTAGCCAGCGGTCAGGGATGAGTTGATGAGCGAGGTGAGGTAAGGGAGAAGGTCTCCGGAAATGGTCTGGAGAAGAGAGAAGGGGATAGGGTCAAGCGGGCAGGTTGTTGGGCGGCCGGCCGTCACAAGACGCGAGATTTCATCTGGAGAGAGAGGGGAGAAAGAGGTCAGAGCACAGGGTAGGGCAGTGTGAGCAGAACCAGCGGTATCGTTTGACTTAGCAAACGAGGATCGGATGTCGTCAACGTTCTTTTCAAAATGGTTGACGAAGTCATCTGCAGAGAGGGAGGAGGGGGGGGGGAGGATTCAGGAGGGAGGAGAAGGTGGCAAAGAGCTTCCTAGGCTTAGAGGCAGATGCTTGGAATTTAGAGTGGTAGAAAGTGGCTTTAGCAGCAGAGACAGAGGAGGAAAATGTAGAGAGGAGGGAGTGAAAGGATGCCAGGTCCGCAGGGAGGCGAGTTTTCCTCCATTTCCGCTCGGCTGCCCGGAGCCCTGTTCTGCATTTCATTTTAAATACACTTGCAAACATTTCTAAAATCTTGTTTTCACTTTGTCATTATGGGGTATTGTGTGTAGACGGGTGAGAACAAAAACATCTATTTAATTCATTTTGAGTTCAGGCTGTAATGCAACAACATTTGAAATAAGTCAAGGGGTATGAATACTTTCTGAAGGCACTGTATGAAGTTCAATTTGGGCCCAAATTCAGACAAAGGAAATGTAAGTGTTTTGATTTAAACTTCTCAGTATGTGGTATGCAGACTTACCTTAGAGCTCTTTGGGAGTGGCTCCCTTATGCACACTGAATACATTTTATTAAACCGCTGAAAACCCTCCCATTTGATGGCCAGCAGATTTTCTCATGGAGTTTTCATTCAATGGGAATATCAGTGCATTTATCTAAAGCCATCCCTTTAAATACGGTGTATCTTTAATTCCAATTAGCTTGACAGTATAATACATGGAGAGAATGTATTATGATCTTGTAGATTATTAACGGTTAGCAACGTATTTAAGAAACCTACCTATTTCATAAAGAACTGATTTGGACAGCCTTTATGCACAAAATATATTGGTCAATTAAAAACAGTGGTTTGATTAATCCTGAAAGTTGTTCAATCCATTAAATAAATATTATATATTGGAAAGAGGAGAAAAGCGTAACAACAGGAGTTGAAAAATAATCCCATAAATCGACCCTAATCCTCACTGATCATGGATCTGATATGACAAAGGTCCAGTCGTAGTACACTGTGCACCAGACTCCAGGTTTAGACGGCCAGGCTTGGTCTGCGTTCCATGATGATTCCATGAAGTGGACGACATGTCCCAAATGATTGAACAACGTGTAATATGTTAAATATTATCCAGTATTGTTATCTACCCTCAGGATCAACCACAAGGACGTGATAGAGGAAATAAAGGGAAACTAACTTTGTCATGGATTGATGCCAAATGTAGGCTACAATTTTAAAGGAAACACTAAAATGACAGTTAAAAATGTGACTGGGTTTTACTGATGGTGACTATCGATAGTGGTTAATATTTAAGAGGTTGATCCAAATTGTTAAAAAAAATATATATATTGAAATTGGGAAAAAATTAATTTGATGTTTTCCCACTTGGAACCTCAACCCTATTCATGGTTACCTCGCATATAAAGGTGGTGAAATTATGAGGGAAGTAAGTCAAGGTATACGGCGTATCTGTAGACACATCTCTGACACACATCAATTTCTGTGATCTTCACCCCAAATGAATACCTAGCTGACATGCATTTGCCCAAGGTCAGGGTCAGGAGGTCAGAATACTTGTAGTGAGAAAGGTGCTAAAAAAGGGAATGAAGTTCCATTTATGTGCGTGTAACTTGGGTCTGAATTCCCCCTTTGTCAAAAAACTGACAGTGAACTGAGACTAGTATTGGATCACAGGTGCTTTATCCTCGCTGATACACAGAGACCCACAGAGGAAGAGAAAACAAATGGGAAAACGATAGAAGCAGCCTGACAGTATTGAGCAGACAATGCATCGCCATGTGACTGTCCATGTGTGTGTGCAACTGTCTGTGTGTGTGTGTGTGTGTGTGTGCAACTGTCTCTCTGTGTGTGTGCGTGTGTGTGACTGTCTGTGTGTGTGTGTGTGTCTGTCTGTGTGTGTCTGTGTGTGTGCATGTGTGTGCATGTGTGTCTGTCTGTGTGTGACTGTCTGTGTGTGTGTGTGTGTGTGCATGTGTGTGCATGTGTGTCTGTCTGTGTGTGTGTGTGTGTGTGTGTGTGTGTGTGTGTGTGTGTGTGTGTGTGTGTGTGTGTGTGTGTGTGTGTGTGTGTGTGTGTGTGTGTGTGTGTGTGTGTGTCTGTCTGTCTGTGTGTGTGTGTGTGTGACTGTCTGCGTGTGTGTGTGTGTACCAGACGGTGCGTCACCTGGCTGCTAGGGAACTGCCTTGTGATATGCCTGCTGAATACTAATGCGTTGGAGTCAATGAGGAACAGCCCATTTTGACCGCATGGGGAACAGAGGGACCCTGGCTGGGAAAAATGGTACTTTCCCAGACACTACTGATCCCCAGTGTCCTGCTTTTTACTAGAGAGAAACAGAGAGAAAGAGAGAGAGGGGGGGGTAAAGAGAGAGGGAGGGAGAGAGGGAGAGAGAGAGCAAGAGTGAGAGAGAGGGAGGGAGGGAGGGAGAGTGAGTGAGTAAGAGAGACCAGAACATGTTTTAATTCACACACACAAACACCCTTTCATACATAGTAAAAAATCCCCCCAGACAAATGTATTGATATTCACATCATCTAAATAATTACTGTTCTTATCAGATGGGCCATTGAATCCATGAATAAACATACAATATATTGTAAATAGTACATTTACACTCAGCTATGAGGATCCCACTATTTCCCCTTTCTGGAATCATTCTTACCAGATTAATGGACCTTAGGACCGCTATGCTTTCAGTAACACACACAGACTGAACGAGCATTCCTCTCTCTCACACACACAATTACAATGTCATGAATGTGTGTGTGTGTGTGTGGTTGTGTGTGGTTGTGTGTGTGTGTGTGTGTGTGTGTGTGTGTGTCTGTGTGAGTGTGTCTGTGTGAGTGTGTGTGTGTGCATGCACATGCACATGCATGTGTGTCTGTTAGGTTTACATGCACTGCATGCACGAGTGTGTGTGTGTGTGTGTTTCTTTATCAATTATACCATTGCAGTGTCATTAAAGGGTGGTAATGATTTCCGATAGCTGTGCTAAGTGATGGTGATGGTGGAGCTGATATTATCACTGACTGCCTGTGACGTTCCTCTCTGCAGAGAGTGGATGGAGGACGGGCCAGATATCACTATCTCCAATATCCAGCAGTGTTGCAGTTCTTTGCGCCTGGCACCTACTACCATACCCCGTTCAAAGGAATACCATAACAAGGAATATCAGAACGAGGAATGTCAGAATGAGGAATATAAAGACCTAGGAATATCAGAATGAGGAATATCAGAATGAGGTATATAAAGAACAAGGAATAGCAGAACGAGGAATGTCAGAATGAGGTATATAAAGAACTAGCAATATCAGAACGAGGAATATATGAATGAGGTATATAAAGAACTAGGAATAGCCTGAACGAGGAATGTCAGAACGAGGAATGTCAGACCGAGGAATGTCAGACCGATGAATGTCAGAACGAGGAATGTCAGACCGAGGAATATCAGAACGAGGAATGTCAGACCGAGGAATATCAGAACGAGAAATGTCAGACCGAGGAATGTCAGAACGAGGAATGTCAGATTGAGGAATGTCAGAACGAGGAACGTCAGAACGAGGAACGTCAGACCGAGGAATGTCAGAACGAGGAACGTCAGACCGAGGAATATCAGAACGAGGAATGTCAGACCGAGGAATATCAGAACGAGGAATGTCAGACCGAGGAATGTTAGAACGAGGAATGTCAGATTGAGGAATGTCAGAATGAGGAATGTCAGATTGAGGAATATCAGAATGAGGAATGTCAGAACGAGGAATGTCAGACTGAGGAATATCAGAACGAGGAATGTCAGAACGAGGAATATCAGAATGAGGAATGTCAGAACGAGGAATGTCAGAACGAGGAATGTCAGGTCGAGGAATATCAGAATGAGGAATGTTGAACGAGGAATGTCAGGTCGAGGAATATCAGAACGAGGAATGTCAGGTCGAGGAATATCAGAACGAGGAATGTCAGACCGAGGAATGTCAGACCGAGGAATATCCGAACGAGGAATATCAGAACGAGGAATATCAGAACGAGGAATATCAGAACGAGGAATATCAGAACGAGGAATGTCAGACCGAGGAGTATCAGAACGAGGAATATCAGAACGAGGAATGTCAGACCGAGGAATATCAGAACGAGGAATATCAGAACGAGGAATATCAGAACGAGGAATGTCAGACCGAGGAATATCAGAACGAGGAATGTCAGACCGAGGAATGTCAGAATGAGGAATGTCAGAACGAGGAATGTCAGATTGAGGAATATCAGAACGAGGAATGTCAGAACGAGGAATATCAGAACGAGGAATGTCAGACCGAGGAATATCAGAACGAGGAATGTCAGACCGAGGAATATCAGAACGAGGAACGTCAGAACGAGGAATGTCAGAACGAGGAATGTCAGAGTCCGGCAGAAAATACGTGGTGTGTATAGACAGTATAAGTATAAGTATATATAAGTAGGTATGTACAGAAGAACTTACATAGGATGAACTATGTTGAGAATAGAGAATTGAGAATACAGAATAGGAGAATATAACTACATACACAGAGACACAGCCCTCCTCAAGTGTTATATATATATAAACCCAATGCCGCTAACAGAAATACAAGGGAGAGGAAGAATGTCATGTAAAGAATAATGTAAAGAACAAATCAGATGGCAATTAATTCCCCCTAATCAATTAAACAATTGTGTTTAATGTTTTTTTACATCATATTTTAAGTACACTTTGTGACACTGTCAAAAAACACTATGACCATCCTGTGTCACTTTACTTGGACTAAGATAATAGACTTTTTTACACTGTCAAGAGGCATTATGACCATCATAATCATAAAAGTCGCATATGCCTATCACATTCTGTACTGCCCTTATGTCAGTCATCAGTCACAAATCTGTTCCTGCATTCATCCCAGTCATCAGAAACAGAGCTTTGGGGTAGGTACATGTCTGACATTAATGTGTGCACAATTACAATGATCATTTAATATGGTCCATTTCAGAAAATGTTCTATAACATAAACATACTGTTGACAAGTAATCTATGGTGTAATGGAATGTGTTGCCTTGTGTGGTAGGTTGTGTGGGTTTTAACACTCTTATGTAGGTGTCTTAACCAGCCATATAATAACCCAATATATGTCACAACAGGTCTACATATATGTGTCATGACAGTTATGGCCATATTGTGACAGGTTATGACAAGTTATGTCAGCTGTTATGAAATATTATGACATGGTTATGACCGTGTAATGATGTGTTATGACACTGGGTGTCAAGTAAAGTCTTACCCCAAATCCACAAAGAAATGGCTGATTGACCACAAAATTAAAACTTTGCAATGGCCATATATTATATGTCTCTGGACTTGAACCCCATTGAAAACCTGTGGTTAGAATTGAAGAGTGCAGTCGATAATATCAGATACATGACATAAAGGATCTCTTCTCTCTGAGCAATTGTATTATTATAACTTGTTTAAAAATAGGTATTTTTTTGCACAGTCTTTTTTGCTCATCTTGACCAAGGCATCCTATAATTCTGGACCTGTGTGTATTTAAACATAAATACATAGAAACAAAAGGATGCGTACTCCCCGCTCTCTCCCTCCAATCAGAGTTCCTATCTCTCCTCTCCTTTATTTTCCCATAAAAGAAAATAAATGAGATTATGGGAAATTCATGAGATTGAATTAGCTGGCAAGAGCTTGATTAAAGAAGAGAACCAGGGTGTCACGTTCATCGTAATGAGTAGACCAAGGCACAGCGTGAGTAGAGTTCCACATATTTTAAATAAACCGAAACTCAGCAAAACAAAACAAATAAGCACAAACGAAACGTGAAGCTACTGGTGCACACAGGCAACTATCCGTAGACAAGATCCCACAAATACAAATGAGGAATGGCTACCTAAATATGATCCCCAATCAGAGACAATGATAAACAGCTGTCTCTGATTGGGAACCATATCAGGCCAACATATAAAAAACCTAGATGACCCACCCTAGTCACTATCACGCCCCAACCAACACAGAGAATAAACATTTTACTATGGTCAGGGCGTGACACAGGGAGATCTGTAGATCTGCATATTCTATTGGGGAGGTGTTTGTTGATGGGGCATCATTCAATCATACCTGCCCCTGCCGAGGCGACAGGTAGTCTAGTGGTTAGAGTGTTGGACTTGTAACCAAAAGGGTGCAAGATCAAATCCCTGAGCTGACAAGGTAAAAATCTGTTGTTCTGACCCTGAACAAGGCAGTTAACCCACTGTTCCTAGGCCGTCATTGAAATTAAGAAATTGTTCTTAATTAACTGACTTGCCTAGTTAAATAAAGGTCAAATTAAATATAGAGCCTGGCCTTATCAAACCCAGCCTCTATACATAGCCCTATAGAATTGTGGCAGAGGAAAGTTAAGGGTGTTCCCAACAAATTTCCCCTTCTTATCTCATATCTCCATAAAATCTCATGTTGTATTGTCAAATACACCAGATAGGTGCAGTGAAATGTTTTGTTTTACAGGGTCAGTAGTATGGCACCCATGGAGCAAATTAGGGTTACGTGCCTTGCTTAAATTAAGGGCACATCGGCAGATTTTTCACATTGCCGGGCTGAGGTATTCGAACCAGCAACTTTTCGGTTACTGACCCAATGCTCTAAATGCTAGGCGATTGCCGCCTTATCATATCTCCACTCTCACAACTCACAACTGACAGTGTTCAATAGATGATGGAATAGCAAACGTTTCATGTTCCAGCTGACAGCCTACACCGATGTAGAAAGAGTACAGTGTATAGACTATATAAAAGCTTAAAGGAGGCCACAAACATCTTAACTGTGCATTTTGTCTTACACAGCGTTCCTGTACTGCTATGTTTTTTTAAACAAATCAGTTTAAGCACAATTAATCATATTTCCAAGGCACGGGTTCTAATGTAGGCTATGAATATTGGACATAGCACCGTGTGTGTGTGTGTGTGTGTGTGTGTGTGTGTGTGTGTGTGTGTGTGTGTGTGTGTGTGTGTGTGTGTGTGTGTGTGTGTGTGTGTGTGTGTGTGTGTGTGTGTGTGTGTGTGTGTGTGCGCCTGTGTGTGTGTGTGTGTGTGTGTGTGTGTGTGTGTGTGTGTGTGTGTGTGTGTGTGTGTGTGTGTGTGTGTGTGTGTGTGTGTGTGTGTGTGTGTGTGTGTGTGTGTGTGGGTGTGTGTGTGTGCGCCTGTGTGTGTGTGTGTGTGCGTGTGTGTGTGTGTGTGTGTGTGTGTGTGTGTGTGTGTGTGTGTGTGTGTGTGTGTGTGTGTGTGTGTGTGTGTGTGTGTGTGTGTGTGTGTGTGTGTGTGTGTGTGTGTGTGTGTGTGTGTGTGTGTGTGTGTGTGTGCGCCTGTGTGTGTATTAATATAAACATGATACACAGCTAACATACTGTAGAGCTATAGAGTGGAATGGCCTGGGGGAAAAAAACAGCATTGCTATACAACTGTTACACGGCCCAGAATATGCTTCCAGTTACCAATGAAACATTACTGAGGTTATTGACATCATTTAATAAAGTTCCCAGCGATTGTGTTTTTTTATATGTTCCCATGGCCTTCTGATCAGAGATCCAGGCAGGAGGAAGCGGACTACCTGACACACTGGATTTGAACTCATTACTTACTGCACTCGTTAGAACCACTGGGATGCTAGCGTGTGGAGCAGAGGTCCCCACCAGAATAGTACAATTTTGTCAGCCCCAAAAGGATAAAGGCTATTTTTTGTGGGATTAGGTTTAGGGTTAGGGAAAATAGGATTCTGAATGGGAATCAATTGTGTGTAAGTTAAACAAGACTGTGTGTGTGAGAGAGAGATATGTGTGTCTGAGTGAGAGATGTGTTTGTTTGAGACATTAATGTTTGTGTGTGTGTGCGTGTTTGTGTGTGTGTGAGATTGAGAGACGTATGTGTTTGTGTGTGTGCGTGTGTTTGAGACATTTGTTTGTGTGTGCGTGTGTGTCTGTCCGCTCCGTCAGCAGTATAGCATCTCGTTAATTGCTGGGTTAATTAGCTACATCATCAGACACATCCTCGCTGTCTCCAGACCTGCTGACAAAATGAACGAGGGATGAATATAGGAGTATTTGTGTAGTTCTACTGTTCCAGTGGAGGTTAGGAGGAGAGTAGCACAGGTTCATCATCTGTTTCCATTGTGCAGACTTTGATTCATCAGTCTGTATTTCTATCCAAAAAGCACCAGGAAGCTCTGCATTGACATGCCAGTATATCAAGCCACTGGGGGAGGGGAGGTTTGGAATTGTGTTCATGTGTTGTAGGCAGTAAGGGGTTACATGTGTTGTAGGCAGTAAGGATATACATGTGTTGGAGGCAGTAAGGGGACACATGTGTTGTAGGCAGTAAGGGGACACATGTGTTGTAGGCAGTAAGGTGATACATGTGTTGTAGGCAGTAAGGGGACACATGTGTTGTAGGCAGTAAGGTTATACATGTGTTGTAGGCAGTAAGGATATACATGTGTTGGAGGCAGTAAGGATATACATGTGGTGTAGGCAGTAAGGGGACACGTGTTGTAGGCAGTAAGGGGATACATGTGTTGTAGGCAGGAAGGGGACACATGTGTTGTAGGAAGTAAGGATATACATGTGTTGTAGGCAGTAAGGATATACATGTGTTGTAGGCAGTAAGGATATACATGTGTTGTAGGCAGTAAGGATATACATGTGTTGGAGGCAGTAAGGGGATACATGTGTTGTAGGCAGTAAGGTGATACATGTGTTGTAGGCAGTAAGGATATATACATGTGTTGGAGGCAGTAAGGATATACATGTGTTGTAGGCAGTAAGGGGATACATGTGTTGTAGGCAGTAAGGATATACATGTGTTGTAGGCAGTAAGGGTATACATGTGTTGTAGGCAGTAAGGGGATACATGTGTTGTAGGCAGTAAGGATATACATGTGTTGTAGGCAGTAAGGATATACATGTGTTGAAGGCAGTAAGGATATACATGTGTTGTAGGCAGTAAGGGGACACATGTGTTGTAGGCAGTAAGGATATACATGTGTTGAAGGCAGTAAGGATATACATGTGTTGTAGGCAGTAAGGATATACATGTGTTGTAGGCAGTAAGGGGACACATGTGTTGTAGGCATTAAGGAGATACATGTGTTGTAGGCATTAAGGAGATACATGTGTTGTAGGCAGTAAGGGGATACATGTGTTGTAGGCAGTAAGGGGATACATGTGTTGTAGGCAGTAAGGGGATACATGTGTTGTAGGCAGTAAGGGGATACATGTGTTGTAGGCAGTAAGGAGATACATGTGTTGTAGGCAGTAAGGGGACACATGTGTTGTAGGCAGTAAGGATATACATGTGTTGTAGGCAGTAAGGATATACATGTGTTGGAGGCAGTAAGGATATACATGTGGTGTAGGCAGTAAGGAGATACATGTGTTGGAGGCAGTAAGGATATACATGTGTTGTAGGCAGTAAGGAGATACATGTGTTGTAGGCAGTAAGGAGATACATGTGTTGTAGGCAGTAAGGATATACATGTGTTGTAGGCAGTAAGGAGATACATGTGTTGTAGGCAGTAAGGAGATACATGTGTTGTAGGCAGTAAGGGGATACATGTGTTGTAGGCAGTAAGGTGATACATGTGTTGTAGGCAGTAAGGGGATACATGTGTTGTAGGCAGTAAGGTGATACATGTGTTGTAGGCAGTAAGGAGATACATGTGTTGTAGGCAGTAAGGGATACAGTGTGTTGTAAGGTGATACATGTGTTGTAGGCAGTAAGGGGATACATGTGTTGTAGGCAGTAAGGAGATACATGTGTTGTAGGCATTAAGGGGATACATGTGTTGTAGGCAGTAAGGGGATACATGTGTTGTAGGCAGTAAGGAGATACATGTGTTGTAGGCAGTAAGGTGATACATGTGTTGTAGGCAGTAAGGAGATACATGTGTTGTAGGCAGTAAGGGGATACATGTGTTGTAGGCAGTAAGGAGATACATGTGTTGTAGGCAGTAAGGGGATACATGTGTTGTAGGCAGTAAGGGGATACATGTGTTGTAGGCAGTAAGGAGATACATGTGTTGTAGGCAGTAAGGGGATACATGTGTTGTAGGCAGTAAGGGGATACATGTGTTGTAGGCAGTAAGGGGATACATGTGTTGTAGGCAGTAAGGAGATACATGTGTTGTAGGCAGTAAGGTGATACATGTGTTGTAGGCAGTAAGGGGATACATGTGTTGTAGGCAGTAAGGATATACATGTGTTGTAGGCAGTAAGGGGACACATGTGTTGTAGGCAGTAAGGGGACACGTGTGTTGTAGGCAGTAAGGGGATACATGTGTTGTAGGCAGTAAGGAGATACATGTGTTGTAGGCAGTAAGGGGATACATGTGTTGTAGGCAGTAAGGTGATACATGTGTTGTAGGCAGTAAGGGGATACATGTGTTGTAGGCAGTAAGGGGATACATGTGTTGTAGGCAGTAAGGGGATACATGTGTTGTAGGCAGTAAGGGGATACATGTGTTGTAGGCAGTAAGGTGATACATGTGTTGTAGGCAGTAAGGGGACACATGTGTTGTAGGCAGTAAGGGGACACATGTGTTGTAGGCAGTAAGGTGATACATGTGTTGTAGGCAGTAAGGGGATACATGTGTTGTACATGTGTTGTAGGCAGTAAGGTGATACATGTGTTGTAGGCAGTAAGGATATACATGTGTTGTAGGCAGTAAGGAGACACGTGTGTTGTAGGCAGTAAGGTGATACATGTGTTGTAGGCAGTAAGGGGACACATGTGTTGTAGGCAGTAAGGTGATACATGTGTTGTAGGCAGTAAGGGGACACATGTGTTGTAGGCAGTAAGGATATACATGTGTTGTAGGCAGTAAGGATATACATGTGTTGGAGGCAGTATCTGTCTGTATGTATTGTCTCTGTGTGTGTGTGTTGTGTATATGTGTGCATTGTCTCTCTATGTGTATTGTCTCCGTGTGCATTGTGTCTCTGTGTGTATTGTGTCTCTGTGTGTATTGTGTGTCTGTGTGTATTGTGTGTCTTTGTGTATTGTGTCTGTTTGTATTTTGTCTCTGCTCTGTGTGTATTGTGTCTCTGTGTGTGTATTGTCTCCGTGTCTATTGTCTCTGTGTGTATTGTGTCTCTTTGTTTGTTGTGTATATGTGTGTGTGTTGCAGCAGTCTGATCCATGGTAATGGATCTGTCTAGAGACATGGCCCTGCTAGTCTCTAACTGAAAATGGTTTCCACCACGTTACTCTCTCAAGCAAAACACACTAGGCGGTCTGGCCCTTAGGTGGCCTGGCCCTTAGGATTTGTGGGAAACGAGAACAGGGTCAGTGGAGGACAGAGAGGGTGGGAGAGATGGAGGGGGTCTGTGCGTGGTGATGGGGGTAAGGGTGTGTGTGTGGAATGGGGTGGGGAGGACACTGAACAGGACAGTAAATGTGGGGGGAGAGGTGGACATTAATGGGTCTCTATAAAGAGGTTGATGGGGTGGGGGAAGAATATGTCTCTGGAGTATTGACCCACCCATAAGGCCCCAACCATGTTAAGAGCCTAACCCTTAACCTTTGGCTCTTATGAAGCTTGTACGTGCTCACACATACTGAAGTAGACGCTATGCAGTCATCTCAGCACAGCATCTCCAAGCAACATTGAACAATCGAGATGAATAGTAGTGAAATGCACCAATAGCTAGGCAACTGTCAACTAGAACACTGGGAAACCCTGAAACTAGTTACACCAGTAAAAGTCTGTAGTAAACCAGTATAGGATCCTGCTCTAGTCACGGTCCTTCATTTCATGGCCTTAGTCTCATTTACTCAAGGGAACCTCTGTCACTCTGTGATGAGCCAATAGAGACATTGTTCACCACACACCTATTACCGTGAGTGGTGTCACGACACCTTCATCACCATCATCTTCGTCACATGACTGGATGATCCCACTACCATAGTCAACCCAGACTAAATGACTGGATGATCCCACTACCATAGTCAACCCAGACTAAATGACTGGATAATCCCACTACCATAGTCAACCCAGACTAAATTACTGGATAATCCCACTACCATAGTCAACCCAGACTAAATGACTGGATAATCCCACTACCATAGTCAACCCAGACTAAATGACTGGATAATCCCACTACCATAGTCAACCCAGACTAAATGACTGGATAATCCCACTACCACAGTCAACCCAGACTAAATGACTGGATAATCCCCCTACCATAGTCAACCCAGACTAAATGACTGGATGATCCCACTACCATAGTCAACCCAGACTAAATGACTGGATAATCCCACTACCATAGTGAACCCAGACTAAATGACTGGATAATCCCACTACCATAGTCAACCCAGACTAAATGACTGGATAATCCCTCTACCATAGTCAACCCAGACTAAATGACTGGATAATCCCACTACCATAGTCAACCCAGACTAAATGACTGGATGATCCCACTACCATTGTAAAACTGGGGATAAATCTGGAAGTGAAGCCCATAAGGCCTGTCTCTGGGCTGGAGGACAGGATATAGGTTAGGGCCTGGAGGGGGTCAAACAGTGTGTCTGTTTGCGGTTATGCTTTTGTGATAGTGTTAGAGGGGTTGTTGAATGTGTGTGAATGTGTGTGTGTGTGTGTGTGTGTGTGTGTGCACGCTTGCTGATGAGATGGTGAGAAGTGCAGGTGAAGGGACAAGCACACCAGAGACTGAAGAGGACGTGTGACATCCCACTCCAACATATTTGAGCACAGGTCACAGTCCTTATTAGAGACTATTGTGTCCCCGTCAACTCCCCCCTCTTCTTCCCCACTCCCTCACTGTCAATACAGCTGTACTTTGAGCTCTGTGTAATTAAGTGTGTTCTTACGTGTGTGTATGTTTGTGAGAGAGAGAGACTCTGTGTGTATTTCGAAAAATGGTGGCCTAAAATTGTTTTTATAGATTTCTCCAGGGACTTGCTTGTTTGCCCCGGTTCAGTGTGTCTCTGGTCAGTACATCAAATGCTACCATCTTCCTTCCTTCCTAAATCATTCCACAGTCTCTCTCTCTCTCTCTCTCTCTCTCTCTCTCTCTCTCTCTCTCTCTCTCTCTCTCTCTCTCTCTCTCTCTCTTTCTCTCTCGGGAACAGCAAATATAACATCAGACACGAAATTAACCACACTTAACCCCCCACACACAAACACACACATGAGGTCATCTCCCCTCTGCACCTGAAGGTAAAAACCAGCAGACGTCATTGCTTTTAAAAAAGGCACCTATTGGACGACACAGAGCAAACAAAGACTCACACACACATTGATCTGTGGCCCCGTGGTAGCCTAATTTACAAACAATCCTTACACTTTACTCCTGCTTGTTTGCATATAGTGTGAGATGCAAATGTCCCTCTAATGTGGGAAGCAGACTGCAGCCTCTCCCACCTGCCTGCCGTGACCTGGACGTGCTACAGAAACTACCTGCAGCTAAAATACCTGGCAGGTACTTCACATATCCCTGTAAATGTCAACAGCAGCAGCAGAGAGACACTCCGGGCCATGCTGAGAGTATAGTGGCCTGGCACCTGGGGGAGATGGGCAACATGCACGCAAATGTCATGGATAATAATCTGTAAATGAATGTGTTGCAGGGGAAATCATTTCTCTCCATGGTGACTGCAGGGAAAACGGTTGCTTCTGGGCAAATATACAGGGCACGCTCTCTCTATATCTCCCTTATCTCACTCTGCTAGACACACACAGGCACACACGCACAAGAACACTCATACAATTTTATGTGTTGAGATGTTCTGTGACAAAACAGGTTATCAGCTCATAATGTCTTTGTTTTTCTTATCTTTACGGGACCTAATAATTGGACCTCTGTTCATGTCCACTAGGGGCCATCAAGTGGGCTTAGATTTTGCTAGGGTGTTGAGGACGGAGGTGGTGGATGGCTGTGATCTCTGGACCTGAAGGATGCGTGTTCAATCCCAGTGGTGGACAATCTTTCTAATGTTTGTTTTAACCCTATCTCAAACCATAACCTTTACCTTAACCTTTACCGTAACCCTTACCTGAACCCCTTACCCGAACCCCGAACCCCTTACCTTAAACCTTAACTTAACCCTTGCCTTAACCTTTACCTTAACCCTTACCTGAACCCTTACCTGAACCCCGAACCCCTTACCTTAAACCTTAACTTAACCCTTGCCTTAACCTTTACCTTAACCCTTGTCTTAACCATTCAGAATAAATGCCTAGACCTCATGTTTTAACCCTATCCAAAAACCTAACCTTTAACCTAAACATGACCAAATACAAACAGTGTAGCTATTCTCTCCGCAAGGCAATCAAACAAGCTAAGCGTCAGTATAGAGACAAAGTAGAGTCGCAATTCAACGGCTCAGACACGAGAGGTATGTGACAGGTTCTACAGTCAATTACAGATTACAAAAAGAAAACCAGCTCTGTCGCGTACCCCGATGTCTTGCTCCCAGACGAACTAAACAACTTCTTTGCTCGCTTTGAGAAAATATAGTGCCACCTACACGACCCGCTACCAAAACCTGCAGGCTCTCCTTCACCACAGCCAACGTGAGTAAAACATTTGAAAGTGTTAACCCTCGCAAGGCTGCCGACCCAGACGGCATCCCCAGCCGCGTCCTCAGAGCATGCGCAGACCAGCTGGCTGGTGTGTTTACAGACATATTCAATCAATCCCTATCGCAGTCTGCTGTTCCCACATGCTTCAAGAGGGCCACCATTGTTCTTGTTCCCAATAAAGCTAAGGTAACTGAGCTAAACGACTACCGCCCCGTAGCACTCACTTCCGTCATCATGAAGTTCGTTGAGAAACAAGTCAAGGATCATATCACCTCCACCCTACCTGACACCCTAGACCCACTCCAATTTGTTTACTTACCACATTGCACACTGCCCTATCCCATCTGGACAAGAGGATGTAAGAATGCTGTTCATTGACTACAGCTCAGCATTTAACAGCATAGTACCCGCCAAACTCATCATAAAGATTGAGACCCTTTCTGACGGGACGCCCCCAGGTGGTGAGGGTAGAAAACAACATCTCCACCCCGCTGATCCTCAACACAGGGGCCCCACAAGGGTGCGTTCTCAGTACTCTCCTGTACTCCCTGTTCACGCATGACTGCGTAGCCATGCACTCAATCATCAAGTTTGCAGACGACACTATACTGGTAGGCTTGATTACCAAAAACGACGAGACGGTCTACAGGGAGGAGGTGAGGGCCCTCTGAAAATAACCTCACACTCAACAAAGCAAAGGAGATGATTGTGGACTTCAGGAAACAGCAGAAGGAGCACCCCCTTTCCACATTGACGGGACTGTAGTGGAGAAAGTGGAAAGTTTTAAGTTCCTCGGCGTACACATCACGGACAAACTGAAATGGTCAATCCACACAGACAGTGTGGTGAAGAAGGCGCAACAGAGCCTCTTCAACCTCAGGAAGCTGAAGAAATTTGGTTTGTCACCAAAAACACTCACAAACTTTTACTGAGGCATAACCGAGAGCATCCTGACAGGCTGTTTCACCGCCTGGTATGGCAACTGCTCTGCCCACAACCGTAAGGATCTTCAGAGGGTAGTGAGGTCTGCACAACGCATCACCAGGGGAAAACTACCTGCCCTCCAGGACACCTACACCACCCGATGTCACAGGAAGGCCATAAAGATCATCAAGGCCAACAACCACCCAAGCCACTGCCTGTTCAAACCGCTATCATCCAGGAGGTGAGGTCAGTACAGGTGCATCAAAGCTGGGACCGAGAGACTGAAAAACAGCTTCTATCTCAAGGCCATCAGACTGTTAAACAGCCATCACTAACATTGAGTGGCTGCTGCCAACATAATGACTCAAATCTCTCTAAAAGCCATTTTATATAATGTTTACATACCCTACATTACTCATCTCATATGTATATACTGTACTCTACACCATCTACTGCATCTTGCCTCTGCCGTTCGGCCATCACTCATCCATATATTTCTATGTACATATTGTACATATTCTTATTCGTTCCTTTACACTTGTGTGTAATAGGTAGTTGTTGTGAAATTGTTAGATTACTTGTTAGTTTTACTGCATTGTCGGAACTAGAAGCACAAGCATTTTGCTGCCCTCGCATTCACTTCTGCTAACCATGTGTATGTCACCAATACAATTTTATTTTATTTTGATTTGATAACCCTTAACTTTGACTTCCAAATGTGATGTTTTTTGCAGAAATTTTGAAATGTGATGTTTTGATAAAAGTGCAAAAATGTTTAATTCTGCAGTGAGACTGTGAGGGGTTGTTGAATATTACACAACCCTGCTACACCACACAACAAACCAGCCTCTTTTATTACCGACACTTCAGGCTGTGTGTGTGTGTGTGTGTGTGTGTGTGTGTGTGTGTGTGTGTGTGTGTGTGTGTGTGTGTGTGTGTGTGTGTGTGTGTGTGTGTGTGTGTGTGTGTGTGTGTGTGTGTGTGACTAAGTGTGTGTTTGTGTCAGTTATGCCTCTGACGGGTGATGACGCTGATGCTGTAACCCCCAGAAAACCTGACAAAAACCACAAATGACTTGCGTACTTGTGGCTGTCACACTGTGCTAATCTCTCTGTGAGTGGCTGTAAAACATGACACATTATATAATACGCTGCCTTTCACCTGCTACGCTGTTTACACAACAATGGGCTGGTTAACATCGTCACGGTAGAAGGTCTTCCTAGACACACAAACATAAGTACATGTATTCAAAGAAGCGAGCCGATGCACGTACGCAGACACCAACACGTCAGAGAATGAATAGATACAATACAAAAACATACGTAACTACATACATACAAACAAATGAACGAACGCACGCACACACAGTCTTGTACAGCTAACCTTGTGGGGACACACAACTCTAAACCTAACCTGTACTCTTTTCCTAACCTTAACCCTAACCCAAAAACCTAACCTTAACCCTAAACCTAACCCTAGCTCCTAACAGTAAAGGTAATGCCAGCTCCGAACCCTAACCCTAAATAATTCTAACCCTAACACTAACTCTACCCTTAACCCTAAACCCCTTAGAAAAAGCATTTGACGTCGCGGGGACTAACAAAATGTCCTCAGTTGGTCAATTTTTGTTTGTTTACTATTCTTGTGGTCCCCATAGTTAAACACACACACACACACACACACACACACACACACACACACACACACACACACACACACACACACACACACACACACACACACACACACAGGACAAGGGAATGGACACAATTGTGCTTTATTGCTGTACAGGTATTTATGAAAAAAAGTATGATACAACACATATATCATATTTTGTTCTTTTTTACACACAATGTGTGCAGGTAAAACATACTGTATGTAATTTCCAAAAAGAGGGGGAAGAGACAGGAAAACAACAACAACCATTACAACAAGGCAGTGATATGCCCATGTACTAAAATATACAGTGTCATTGGAATACAGTACATGGACTGTGAACAGCACAATGCCCATTCTGCTCTGGTTGTAGCACCAGACATCTGATCTAGGAACATTATGATAAAGGGATATCTGACTATGAATGAAAAATGGCAGACATTGAGGATATGACACACATTGAGGATATGGTGTATGTGTGTGTGTGTGTGTGTGTGTGTGTGTGTGTGTGTGTGTGTGTGTGTGTGTGTGTGTGTGTGTGTGTGTGTGTGTGTGTGTGTGTGTGTGTGTGTGTGTGTGTGTGTGTGTGTGTGTGTGTGTAGGGGGATATACGTGTGTAGCTTGTACTGTATTTTAGGTTGCTGTGGAAGGGGAAACATCGACAGGTGACAAGCACATTGAAGAAATGGCAGAGTGAAATGGCAGTCGGAATTGACATCTGAAATGACATCTGTATTGGCATCTGAATTGGCAGTGTGAAATGGCAGTCGGAATTGACATCTGAAATGACATCTGAATTGACATCTGAATTGGCAGTGTGAAATGGCAGTGTGAAATGGCAGTGTGAAATTGTGTGCAGTGGTTCACAGTGTAAAGCTTAAAAGGATATTCACATTGTAAAGCGTTAACTCCCGAGCACCGGAGGGCAATGATGAGTGGTCAGATCATGCAAGGAGACATAGCACTCTTATCCTGTCTAAAATGCCTTACAACAGTAGCCATACTTCTCCATCCTCTTCATGTTTTCATCACTTTAAGGCTGGTTTACAGTTGGTCTATCGACATGTCTGCAGACAGTCCCAGTGACGTAATGAACATTCTATTGTCATCCGACATCAAACTTGTCGTTGTCGTTATGAAAAAGAATAAACTCAAAAAAGACAGGCTGCATGACACCACAGCCCGATGCTCCAAAAAGCATAGCTGCTGTATTTTAACACTTATCAATCAAATGTATTTATAAAGCCCTTGTTACATCAGCCAATGTCACAGAGCTGTACAGAAACCCAGCCTAAAACCCCAAACAGCAAGCAGTGCAGATGTAGAAGCACTCATCCATTTAGTACACGTTAATCTGACAAGCCAGGCAATTAAACGCTGTCTAAACAATGTTTTGGTTAGTTTCTATCTTATTTAAATAATGACCAGATCATAGCTGACAACATCTTAACTGCAGCACATTTCTTATTCATTATTACAGGAAAATAAAATCAACAAGACCATTATTTACAATTATTTACGAGCTAATTACAGAAAACAGCTTAATGTTTTGAGCTTGACGAAATAAAAGCAGGGCATTCTACCAGAGAATTGTTGAACTTGTGCACTGTTTCGTTGCTGTCTCAGCGAGGTAAACATGTCAACAGACGCTGGACGGGGTCAAAGTTGAACATGCTTCATCTGTCCCCGAAAAGGGAACCAACAGTCTACAGGCATTCCACCTGAGTATAAATGAAATGTTGTTTTGACCAGCAACACTTGTCACATTCTAATTGTCTACAGACATGTCTCAAGACCAAGTTTAAACCAGCCTTTACAATTCATAGTGGTTTGGGATTAATAAACACATGAGGAACCCTGTTTAGTGGTGGACTTCAGCACATCGAAGTAAGAGTGCTACACCTTCCTACACCCAAAATAAATATTGATTCATACTGCTATTGACTGGGACTGTCTCAATGTAATAGGTGTGTGTAAACTCTGTCCGATAGTCAGATATACATGTAGAACACAGTTTTTTTTTGTCATTTCTGGTCACAACTTGTAGACTTGTTTACGTGTTGCTGTGCATTTTGTTGCCAACCATACTTTGCTACCTGCCAACTTTACGGTTTTTACTTTTAAATTACCATTTATATTTTTAGTTTTTCCCTCGCTCAACTTTTTTCATTAAACTTTTTCACTCTGGACGCTTTATCTGGACGTGGTTTGTCAGGACCTCCACCAGCCGAAGCAAAGTAGTAACAGTAACATGATGCCTTCTAATTGCAGTTGCTGTACTAATATACAGGAGAACAAGACCAGCTTCAGACGTAATCGTTAGGCAAGGGTAATTTCAGTGTAGGAAAGGATGAAACAGCGTCTCAGTCACCAGTAAGTACAGATAGTAGTATAAATCCCCTGGCACGGTCCCCGCATCCAGAGAACTTTCTCATGGCTTCTGGAAGGAAACGCTGTAGGAATGCTCAACCGGTTCTCCCCATTAAGCAGCGAGTCAGAGTCAGAGGCCAAGCCTTCTCCGGTCTCTACTCCTCCCGTTACGGGGTCTGAGATGCCGAAGCCTGCCACCATTAGCTCTGACAAATTGAAAACCCTAGTCATTGGCGACTCCATTACCCACAGTACTAGACTTAAAACGAGTCATCCAGCGATCATACACTGTTTACCAGGGGGCAGGGCTACCAAAATTAAGGCTAATCTGAAGATGGTGCTGGCTTAAGCTAAAACTGGCGAGTGTAGAGAGTATAGGGATATTGGTATCCACGTCGGCACGTCGTCACCAAGCGCAACACAGCTTCAGCGTGTAAATCAGCTAGAAAGATGTCGGCATCGAGTAACTGTCTCTGGCACCCACCCAGTTATCCCAGTTAGGGGGGAGTGATGAGGGTCTCACAACTCAATCGCTGGTTGAAAACTGTTTTCTGCACCTCCCAAAAGATAGCCTGGCCTGTTGAGGAGTGACGGACTCCATCCTAGCTGGAGGTGTGCTCTCATCTTATCTACGAACATAGACAGGGCTCTAACTCCCCTAGCTCCACAATGAGATAGGGTGCAGGCCAGGCAGCAGGCTGTTAGCCAGCCTGCCAGCTTAGTGGAGTCTGCCACTAGCACAGTCAGTGTAGTCAGCTCAGCTATCCCCATTGAGACCGTGTCTGTGCCTCGACCTAGGTTGGGCAAAACTAAACATGGCAATGTTTGCCTTAGCAATCTCACTGGAATAAAGACCTCCTCCATTCCTGTCATTATTGAAAGAGATTGTGATACCTTACATCTCAAAATAGGGCTACTTAATGTTAGATCCCTCACTTCCAAGGTTGATAGTCAATTAACTAATCACTGATCATAATCTTGATGTGGTTGGTCTGACTGAAACATGGCTTAAGCCTGATGAATTTACTGTGTTAAATGAGGCCTCACCTCCTGGTTACACTAGTGACCAACTCCCCGGCACATCCCGCTAAGGCGGGGGTGTTGCTAACATTTATGATAGCAAAATTCAATTTACAAAAAACCGCAGACGTTTTCGTCTTTTGAGCTTCTAGTCATGAAATCTATGCAGCCTACTCAATCACTTTTTATAGCTACTGTTTACAGACCTCCTGGGCCATATACAGCATTCCTCACTGAGTTCTCTGAATTCCTATCGGACATTATAGTCATAGCAGATAATATTCTCATTTTGAGTGACTTTAATATTCACATGGAAAAGTACACAGACCCACTCCAAAAGGCTTTCAGAGCCATCATCGACTCAGTGGGTTTTGTCCAACATGTCTCCGGACCTACTCACTGCCACAGTCATATGCTGGACCTAATAAATATTGTGGATC
This sequence comes from Oncorhynchus keta, assembly GCF_023373465.1. NCBI lineage: Eukaryota > Metazoa > Chordata > Actinopteri > Salmoniformes > Salmonidae > Oncorhynchus > Oncorhynchus keta. The sequence goes on from NC_068454.1 coordinate 17,282,794, forward strand.
TTCATGTTTTTCCTCATAATCCTGGACTATCGGACCACCATTTTATTACAATTTGCAATCGCAACAAATAATCTGCTCAGACCCCAACCAAGGATCATCAAAAGTTGTGCTATAAATTCACAGACAACCCAAAGATTCCTAGATGCCCTTCCAGACTCCCTCTGCCTACCCAAGGACGTCAGAGTACAAAAATCAGTTAACCACCTAACTGAGGAACTCAATTTAACCTTGCACAATACTCTAGATGCAGTTGCACCCTAAAAACAAAAAACATTCCTCATAAGAAACTAGCTCCCTGGTATACAGAAAATACCTGACCTCTTAATCAAGCTTCTTGAAAATTGGAACGGAAATGGCGCCACACCAAACTGGAAGTCTTCCGACTAGCTTGGAAAGACAGTACCGTGCAATATCGAAGAGCCCTCACTGCTGCTCGATCTTCCTCTTTTTCCAACTTAATTGAGGAAAATAGGAACAATCCAAAATCTATTTTTGATACTGTCGCAAAGCTAACTAGAGAGGATTGCTTTCACTTCAGCAGTGATAAATTCATTAACTTCTTTGAGGAAACGATCATGGTCATTAGAAAGCAAATTATGGACTCCTCTTTAAATCTGCGTATTCCTCCAAAGCTCAGTTGTCCTGAGTCTGTACAACTCTGCCAGGACCTAGGATCAAGAGAGACACTCAAGGTTCTAGTACTATATCTCTTTACACATTGCTGAAAATAATCATGGCCTCTAAACCTTCAAGCTGCATACTGGACCCTATTCCAACTAAACAACTGAAAGAGCTGCTTCCTGTGCTTGGCCCTCCTATGTTGAACATAAACGGCTCTTTATCCACCAGATGTGTAGCAAACTCACTAAAAGTGGCAGTAATAAAGCCTCTCTTGAAAAGTAAAACCTTGACCCAGAATATATAAAAAAAACTATCGGCCTATATCGAATCTCCCATTCCTCTCAAACATATTTTTGAAAAAGCTGTTGCACAGGAACTCTTTGCCTTCCTGAAGACAAACAATGTATACGAAATGCTTCAGTCTGGTTTTAGACCCCATCATAGCACTGAACCTGCACTTGTGAAGGTGGTAAATAACCTATGAATGGTGTGAGACCGAGGCTCTGCATCTGTCCTTATGCTCCTAGACCTTAGTGCTGCTTTTGATACCATCGATCACCACATTATTTTGGAGAGATTGGAAATTGGTTTACACGGACAAGTTCTGGACTGGTTTAGATCTTATCTGTTGGAAATATATATCAGTTTGTCTCTCTGGATGGATTTTCCTCTGACATATCAACTGTACATTTTAGTAGTTCCTTAAGGTTTCATTTTAGGACCACTATTGTTTTCACTATATGTTTTACCTCTTGGTGATGTCAGTCAGAAACATAATGTTAACTGTCAGTACCATCCATAAATTCACACAGTCAGTGAAATGCAGAGCTTGGGTGTTCAGAAGGTTGCAGGGACGTACCCATATAGAGTCCTAGTGGACCTGGAGCACCTGCCTTTTTGCCCTCCTATGAAAAAAGTGCCCTTTTGATTAGTGGCAATTTTTTTTTATAACTAATTACTTTTATTCATTTATTCTGGTTTATTTTCTCTCTTGTAACTTTAAATGAAACAAATTGACTATCAATCTAGATCATTTCATAAACTCTTAAAAGAAAGATGAAAGTCCCATCCCCCACTCTTTGTCACATGCACAAACTAGCGACCCACAGGTGCCAGGAATGGAGTTTCAAATGAATATCGGCAGTAGGTTACTTTGGAGTTGCTAGCATGTGTTGTCTCATGGTCAGGGATAGGAAAGGGGGCAACTGCAATTCGACTGTTTGTCAGTAGAAGAACTTGAAATCAAGTAAAGACTAGTTCGCTTGTTTTGACAACATAGCCTACATTATATAGCTGAATCTAGCCTACATTAGAGATGATCAGCTCATATAGCCCACCCCAGTAGTGGTTCTAGCAGACAGCTACTGAAATCCCTTTTTCATATTTGGTTCTATCGTTCTTAGCCTACAATGTGTGAGAAGTTACCACCCCAGTAGTGGTTCTAGCAGACAGCTACTGAAATCCCTTTTTCATATTTGGTTCTATCGTTCTTAGCCTACAATGTGTGAGAAGTTACCACCCCAGTAGTGGTTCTAGCAGACAGCTACTGAAATCCCTTTTTCATATTTGGTTCTATCGTTCTTAGCCTACAATGTGTGAGAAGTTACCACCCCAGTAGTGGTTCTAGCAGACAGCTACTGAAATCCCTTTTTCATATTTGGTTCTATCGTTCTTAGCCTACAATGTGTGAGAAGTTACCAACCCAGTAGTGGTTCTAGCAGACAGCTACTGAAATCCCTTTTTCATATTTGGTTCTATCGTTCTTAGCCTACAATGTGTGAGAAGTTACCACCCCAGTAGTGGTTCTAGCAGACAGCTACTGAAATCCCTTTTTCATACTTGGTTCTATCGTTCTTAGCCTACAATGTGTGAGAAGTTACCACCCCAGTAGTGGTTCTAGCAGACAGCTACTGAAATCCCTTTTTCATATTTGGTTCTATCGTTCTTAGCCTACAATGTGTGAGATGGGGCCGTCTTTTGCAGAAAATCACAGCTTATTTTATATTTTATATTCAAATTAGAATTTGGCTACAGGAGCAGTAGAAAAGTGGAGTTAGGGTTCATCTTTGTGGAGGGTGTGGGGTTGCTTTGAGCACCTGCCCCACCAAAGGTCAGGCACGGCCATGTCTGGTTAAGTGGCGCACTCCTAATCTGTGTCTGATGTTGTCTAGCTTCATTACTGTTTAAAATGGAGTGTTTCTTATCACACACACACACACACACACACACACACACACACACACACACACACACACACACACACACACACACACACACACACACACACACACACACACACACACACACACACACACACACACACACACACACACACACACACACACACACACACACACACACACACACACACACACACACACACACGGTGCGGTCAACAACCAAGATAGAGCTTGTGATGGCGTTGCTAATTCCTATTAAAGGATCAATCAGATGTGTTGGAGGATGATCAGTGTACATGAGAAAACAATCAGAGCTACTTCCTGGGATTTACAGTCACATCAATCTTCTATGATCAAATGGCTTGCACAGCCACACCCATCAAATTTACCATGGCCAGTGTTAGGTGCCCCTTACCACAGATCTAGGATCAGAATACCATTCTCTCAATCCTAACCATAACCATTAGGAGGATGTTGAAAATATTTGATCCTATATCAGCGGTTAAAGGCAATTTTTTAGCTACTTTTTTATGATGTGGACACCACTCCACACATCAATATTGTGCAATTTAACATCCTAACAACAATCAGACAAATAAATGATGGAAACATCAGTCTTTCTCCACTGGAACAGTTTTACAATGGAGTCACAGGGAAACAAACAAACACACAAGATAAATACAGCATAATGAAGTTTCATATCAATAGGCAATCATATGGCAAAAAAAGGTATTCACATTATAAAATAAACCTCTGCTCTTTGCCTCAGTCATTGCATGAAACTATCTTCCATATAGACAATTTTCTCTTTCCATCTTTCCATTTCTGTGCTCTTCTGCTATAGTAAATAAAACATTTGGACATTAAATGGTATTGGCTAGATGGATACAGCATTTTAGCTAACTCTAACCCTTTTCCTAACAACCTAATTCTCCTTACCTGCTGCGTACGTTATTCTAACCTGCTATGAAAAGTCTATTCTGACATATGCTGTAGCTCATCTAGTCAAAACCACATTAAACGTCAGCCATTATTTACAGGGAGGTTACCCTGGCAACGCCCTCTAACCCCTACAGCATCCTGGAGGCGGTGATGGGATATTTTTGAGGTTGGGAGGGTAATGAGGAGACAGGGTGGGGGAATGAGGAGGTTGAGGGTAGCTTTACTTGAGAACTCAGTTGTGCTTGAGTTGCAGCCTTGAATTCTACAGAAACTTGTAGACTCCTAACATTGTTTTACATAAGATGTAACACATCAAACGATTCAGGTGCGAATGGGACACTAATATGAAGAAAGTACTAATATGAAGAAACTACAGTTTATTTCTATGAGATGTTTGTAAAATAAATCTAGATAAGAAGTACATTGAGGGACTGCCAGAGATAGTTGTGTGTTGGTCATCTACACTGTTCCCTATTCAGTCTGTTTGTGTGCTTTACACATTAACTCATCAGTAAAATACATTATCTGTAGCTGAGTTTGACTGGCCTCCTGTTATATGGCACTAAGGCCAGTAAAAACCTTACAGAACATTGATACAATCTAACCAATGGCGTTCTTTCTACATGAACCAGCTACTATCCCCATCGTTGTCAAAACAGCTTTGCTTTTGTGTTGTCTCGTCAGTAATACTTTTAGCGTGTTTTCTGGGATTAGTATCCATCACTGGGCCGGTGGGGGCAGTGCATATCTGCACTCAGTATGGTGTTTGTTGTGGCTCTTCCATACAGTTTTGTGCTAAAGTGGAAGGCTGGTGGCTAGCAGGGGGTGAAAGAAGTGCACCTGGGGGTCTCCTTGACCTCTGATCTATTGTTGCCATGGTTACAGAAGCACCTGAAGCACCTAGTTGCATGTGCGAGGCTAAAGTGGTAGCTGATACCTGAAGGAGTTCAGAGGACTAGACAGGAGTTTTACCTGCTCAGATCACATGATCTGAAAAACTTCCTGGTCCTAGAGATGATGACTGTTCTGAACACCAGACCAGTGAGATTCAACAGAGGATATGTACAGGGGGGTATACACATGCTCTGTTCTGCACATAGGCACAGATCTAGCCCAATGACGAGGCTCCCTCTCTGGGTTCTGAGCTGGAGGAGAGTCCCTGTTCACAGAACTTCTGCAATCCCTGCTCTGTCACGCCAAGCCCCCTCCTACTATCAGATGAGAGAGTGAGAGAGAGAGAGAGAGAGAGAGAGAGAGAGAGAGAGAGAGAGAGAGAGAGAGAGAGAGAGAGAGAGACAGAGAGAGAGAGAGAGAGAGAGAGAGAGAGAGAGAGAGAGAGAGAGAGAGAGAGAGAGAGACAGAGAGAGAGAGAGAGAGAGAGAGAGAGAGACAGAGAGAGAGAGAGAGAGAGAGAGAGAGAGAGAGAGAGAGAGAGAGAGAGAGAGAGAGAGAGAGAGAGAGAGACAGACAGAGAGACAGAGAGAGACAGAGAGAGAGAGAGAGACAGAGAGAGAGACAGAGAGAGAGATAGAGAGAGAGACAGAGACAGAGAGAGAGAGGAAGGAGGGACGTGGATTGTGATTGCTACGCTATTCCATTTCTCCCTCCTTTCTTTGTAAATGCTCTTGTCGGTTGGATTGTCTTATCTTATGCATTGTCTCACTCTATGATGGACCTGTCCTTTGCCCAATGGGGTGGCAGACCTGGGCAGGAGGGAGGGGTAGGAGGCAGGGTGTAGACAGGAGAGGATGTGTGAGGAGAGGAGAGGGGTGGTCGGTCGGTCATCCTCCCACTATGGAGAGGACCTCCTATTGGCCCAGACCAGCGTAGTATCCGGGTTTCGTAGTGTTCCGTTGGTGTCCTGTTGGGTCCTCCAGTCGGCCCGCCCCTCCCCCAGGTCAGCACCCGCGTTTCCCCCACACCAACGCAGATGTTGGATCACCTGGCAGAAGGAGAGGGGTGAATTAATAGTTAGACATCATAGAGCACAGTCCAGTCCAGTAGATATGGCCAGGGTGAGTAGGACCCAGAAACATGCTGAGTTGTGAGTAATGACAAGCAGTGGGGTAATGGTGGAGAATAGGGAAGACCAAAACAACTCATCTTATCTCAGATATCAATGGCTTTCTGAAAGACCTGGAGGAAAATCTATACATCATACAGAATCATATTCTCATCATGATCTGGCTGGAGCAAACCTCCATATCAGCTGAAGAGAAATAGGCCACCCAACCCCGATCCATCATTCTGAATGAGACAACCATTGAGCTGATTCCCTCTCTGTTCCCTCTCAGTGTGCCAGTTTCCTTCCAGTCCCATTAGAACGGAGGCAGAGGAAATGAAACCGTGGGAGGCAGGGGGACGCCCCATTTTGATTGAAATCTTTAAAGACATATCATTTCCATATCCTGTTCTGGACAGTCTATATATCAACGCCAACAGGGTGCAAGGTTTGTCTGTGTGTTTGTGTGTCTGCACGAGTCTGCACGAGTGTGTGTGTGAGACGACGATGGGCTCTGACAGAATGGTGGCATGAGGCAGCAACCGGCAGGGCAACAGTGAGCACTGTTACGGTTCCGGTTTTGCAGGGATGTTGTGGATGGGGATGGGCGTAAGCACCTGCCTCTGGTTCAAAAGGGCCAGTCATGTAATTTTTGGTGACCTTATTTGACCTTTTCTGCTGCTTTTGAGTTCGATTCCTGTTCGAATTCCAGCGATAGTTTTTAATATTTTTGATTCAACTATCCCAAACCTTAACGATTACCTTAACCATTCGGAGTTAGTGCCTAAACTTAACCTTAGGCACCTTGAAATCTTAGGTTTTAGAAACATTGATGAATGTCTAATTCTGACATGAGACTGTGAGAGCTGGTTAGAGGTGAAAGTGATTCCTGTCTTTGTGTTCTGTTAAGAGAGGGAGCCGAGGAGAGCATCAAGGCTAAATAAAACCAGAGGGACTCCGCAACATTTTACACACACTGCCAAGCATACAGTACAGCACTGACACACTCTAGGAATCCAGGAGACACACACACACACGGACAGGCACACACTCGGACAGACAGACACAAGCACATGCACACACACACAGATTGATTGCCTGTACCAGCACAGTGCTCAGCGACCTAATCCATAATTTACACATCCCTGCCAGGCTATTCTGAGCCCTGACGCCAGGAACACTGGCTACTGAAACAGCAGACAGGCACCCTGTGTACTACTGCCAAGCAAGTGCACACGCACGCACGCACGCACGCACGCACGCACGCACGCACGCACGCACACACACACACACACACACACACACACACACACACACACACACACACACACACACACACACACACACACACACACACACACACACACACACACACACAAAGAGATGCATGAGAGAGACAGGAACACACACAAACACACTGACATTATGCTATCCCAGCCACGTTGTTCAAGATCCAAGGGGAAATTTGACTTCTGTCCAACTACCCAGGACATTGGGAGATGACTTAAAAAAACGGCCACTAGGGGCAACGGTGAGCGCTCTTATCATCAAGTAGGCTTGGGTTTGCTAGGGAGTTGTGGACAGGATGGAAGTAAGCCGCGAGTTTCGGCTCCGAGGGTGTTCAATTCCAGTGCATGGCACACATTTTAGTTTTTACCTTATCCCTTACGTTAACCCTGACCTTGACCCTGACCTTGACCTTAACCCTTTCCTTAACCCTGACCTTAACCCTGACCTTAACCCTTACCTTGACCTTGACCCTAACCTTAACCCTTTCCCTAACCCTGACCTTAACCCTGACCGTAACCCTTTCCTTAACCCTTACCTTAACCCTTACCTTAACCCGTACCTTAACCCTGACCTTAACCCTTACCTTAACCCTGACCTTAAACCTGACCTTAACCCTGACCTTAACCATTCAGAATTAAAGACAAACTTAACCATCTAGTTGTTTCTTCTGGAACCCTAACCCTATCCTTAACACAAACATCTAAATTTGAAGTTTGGAGAAACGTTGGAATATGAAGTCAAATTGGTAAAACTGTAAGATCTCGTTGTCTATCCACATGTTGAAACGCAGAAGTCCAGTGTGACAGACTGTGATTCTATGACCCTCTCTACTCCATAGTGAATGACAACATCCCCATTTGGTAGTATGGTGTTGCGGTAGTCATTGTAAAGATGAGGTCATTCCTTTTCCCCAACACACAGGCTTGTAAACAACCAACACAGACAGACAGCTCATTCACACTCTATTGATAGAAAATTAAGTCACCTTGTTGTTGCGATTTCAAATAAAAAAAAAGATCAATGGCCAAAACTGGCAAGCATACATTCAAACACACATGCATACACTCAGAGATGTGTGTTTGTGTTTTAGGGCATGAATTAGAGAAGGAAGTGTGTGTGTGTAGTCAGGTGGAAAGACGAGTTAAAGAACCACTAAGACTCTTCTAGAGCTGGCCGTCCAGCCAAACTGAGCTATAGGGGGAGAAGTGTTTTGGTCAGGGATGTGACCAAGAACCTGGTGGTCACTCTGACAGAGCTCTAGAGTTGCTCTGTGAAGATCTGAGAACCTTCTAGAAAGATAACCATCTCTGCAGCACTCTACAAATCAGGCCTTTATGGTAGATGGAAGCCACTCCTCAGTATAAGGCAAATGACAGCCTGCTAGGTGTTTGCCAAAAGGACTCTCAGACCATGAGAAACAAGATTATCTGGTGTGATGAAATCAAGATTGAACTATTTGGCCTGAAAGCCAAGTGTCACGTTTGTTTAACAGTTTTTTTGTTACTACATGATTCAATATGTGTTGTTTCAGAGTTTTGATCTCTTCCCTATTATCCTAAAATGTAGAAAATAGCAAAATAAAGAAAAACCCTTGAATAAGTAAGTGTCCCCAAACTTTTGACTGGTACTGTCTATAAATTATATACAAATATTTTTAAAATATATTTTCCTTTATTATTTTCTAATAGCCCTACCACCTTTCCCCTAATTGTAGTAAACTAATGAACAACAACACTTAGGCTTCTACTTCCATCTTATCAATATTATATACATTTGACAGACACAATGTATTTTACAATAGTTATATTTAGTTTGTTTTTACTCCTATCCTTTAGCTACCCTCAACCCCTCTCAGATATTTGACAATAGTTTGTTTGTTTGTTTTTACTCCTATCCTTTAGCTACCCTCAACCCCTCTCAGATATTTGACAATAGTTTGTTTGTTTGTTTTTACTCCTATCCTTCAGCTACCCTCAACCCCTCTCAGATATTTGACAATAGTTATATTTAGTTTGTTTTTACTCCTATCCTTCAGCTACCCTCAACCCCTCTCAGATATTTGACAATAGTTACATTTAGTTTGTTTTTACTCCAATCCTTCAGCTACCCTCAACCCCTCTCAGATATTTGACAATAGTTCCATTTTGTTTGTTTTTACTCCTATCCTTCAGCTACCCTCAACCCCTCTCAGATATTTTACAATAGTTACATTTTGTTTTTACTCCTATCCTTCAGCTACCCTCAACCCCTCTCAGATATTTGACAATAGTTACATTTTGTTTGTTTTTACTCCTATCCTTCAGATACCCTCAACCCCTCTCAGATATTTTACAATAGTTACATTTTGTTTGTTTTTACTCCTATCCTTCAGCTACCCTCAACCCCTCTCAGATATTTGACAATAGTTACATTTTGTTTGTTTTTACTCCTATCCTTCAGCTACCCTCAACCCCTCTCAGATATTTTACAATAGTTTGTTTGTTTGTTTTTACTCCAATCCTTCAGCTACCCTCAACCCCTCTCAGATATTTGACAATAGTTACATTTTGTTTTTACTCCTATCCTTCAGCTACCCTCAACCCTTCTCAGATATTTTACAATAGTTACATTTTGTTTTTACTCCAATCCATCAGCTACCCTCAACCCCTCTCAGATATTTTACAATAGTTACATTTTGTTTATTTTTACTCCTATCCTTCAGCTACCATCAAACCCTCTCAGATATTTTACAATAGTTCCATTTAGTTTGTTTTTACTCCTATCCTTCAGCTACCCTCAACCCCTCTCAGATATTTTACAATAGTTCCATTTTGTTTGTTTTTACTCCTATCCTTCAGCTACCCTCAACCCCTCTCAGATATTTGACAATAGTTACATTTTGTTTGTTTTTACTCCTATCCTTTAGCTACCCTCAACCCCTCTCAGATATTTGACAATAGTTACATTTTGTTTGTTTTTACTCCATCCTTCAGCTACCCTCAACCCCTCTCAGATATTTGACAATAGTTACATTTTGTTTGTTTTTACTCCAATCCTTCAGCTACCCTCAACCCCTCTCAGATATTTGACAATAGTTCCATTTTGTTTGTTTTTACTCCTATCCTTCAGCTACCCTCAACCCCTCTCAGATATTTGACAATAGTTACATTTTGTTTGTTTTTACTCCAATCCTTCAGCTACCCTCAACCCCTCTCAGATATTTGACAATAGTTCCATTTTGTTTGTTTTTACTCCTATCCTTCAGCTACCCTCAACCCCTCTCAGATATTTGACAATAGTTACATTTTGTTTGTTTTTACTCCTATCCTTCAGCTACCCTCAACCCCTCTCAGATATTTTACAATAGTTCCATTTTGTTTGTTTTTACTCCTATCCTTCAGCTACCCTCAACCCCTCTCAGATATTTTACAATAGTTACATTTTGTTTGTTTTTACTCCTATCCTTCAGCTACCCTCAACCCCTCTCAGATATTTGACAATAGTTACATTTTGTTTGTTTTTACTCCTATCCTTCAGATACCCTCAACCCCTCTCAGATATTTTACAATAGTTCCATTTTGTTTGTTTTTACTCCTATCCTTCAGCTACCCTCAACCCCTCTCAGATATTTTACAATAGTTTGTTTGTTTGTTTTTACTCCTATCCTTCAGCTACCCTCAACCCCTCTCAGATATTTTACAATAGTTTGTTTGTTTGTTTTTACTCCTATCCTTCAGCTACCCTCAACCCCTCTCAGATATTTTACAATAGTTACATTTTGTTTTTACTCCTATCCTTCAGCTACCCTCAACCCCTCTCAGATATTTTACAATAGTTACATTTTGTTTTTACTCCAATCCATCAGCTACCCTCAACCCCTCTCAGATATTTTACAATAGTTACATTTTGTTTATTTTTACTCCTATCCTTCAGCTACCATCAAACCCTCTCAGATATTTTACAATAGTTCCATTTAGTTTGTTTTTACTCCTATCCTTCAGCTACCCTCAACCCCTCTCAGATATTTTACAATAGTTCCATTTTGTTTGTTTTTACTCCTATCCTTCAGCTACCCTCAACCCCTCTCAGATATTTGACAATAGTTACATTTTGTTTGTTTTTACTCCTATCCTTTAGCTACCCTCAACCCCTCTCAGATATTTGACAATAGTTACATTTTGTTTGTTTTTACTCCATCCTTCAGCTACCCTCAACCCCTCTCAGATATTTGACAATAGTTACATTTTGTTTGTTTTTACCCAATCCTTCAGCTACCCTCAACCCCTCTCAGATATTTGACAATAGTTACATTTTGTTTGTTTTTACTCCTATCCTTCAGCTACCCTCAACCCCTCTCAGATATTTTACAATAGTTTGTTTGTTTGTTTTTACTCCTATCCTTCAGCTACCCTCAACCCCTCTCAGATATTTTACAGTAGTTACATTTTGTTTTTACTCCTATCCTTCAGCTACCCTCAACCCCTCTCAGATATTTTACAATAGTTACATTTTGTTTTTACTCCTATCCTTCAGCTACCCTCAACCCCTCTCAGATATTTGACAATAGTTACATTTTGTTTGTTTTTACTCCTATCCTTCAGATACCCTCAACCCCTCTCAGATATTTTACAATAGTTCCATTTTGTTTGTTTTTACTCCTATCCTTCAGCTACCCTCAACCCCTCTCAGATATTTTACAATAGTTCCATTTTGTTTGTTTTTACTCCTATCCTTCAGCTACCCTCAACCCCTCTCAGATATTTGACAATAGTTACATTTTGTTTGTTTTTACTCCTATCCTTCAGCTACCCTCAACCCCTCTCAGATATTTGACAATAGTTACATTTTGTTTGTTTTTACTCCTATCCTTCAGCTACCCTCAACCCCTCTCAGATATTTGACAATAGTTACATTTTGTTTGTTTTTACTCCTATCCTTCAGCTACCCTCAACCCCTCTCAGATATTTGACAATAGTTACATTTTGTTTGTTTTTACTCCTGTCCTTCAGCTACCCTCAACCCCTCTCAGATATTTTACAATAGTTACATTTTGTTTGTTTTTACTCCTATCCTTCAGCTACCCTCAACCCCTCTCAGATATTTGACAATACTTTGTTTGTTTTTACTCCTATCCTTCAGCTACCCTCAAACCCTCTCAGATATTTGACAATACTTTGTTTGTTTGTTTTTACTCCTATCCTTCAGCTACCCTCAACCCCTCTCAGATATTTGACAATACTTTGTTTGTTTTTACTCCTATCCTTCAGCTACCCTCAACCCCTCTCAGATATTTGACAATACTTTGTTTGTTTGTTTTTACTCCTATCCTTCAGCTACCCTCAACCCCTCTCAGATATTTTACAATAGTTACATTTTGTTTGTTTTTACTCCTATCCTTCAGCTACCCTCAACCCTTCTCAGATATTTTACAATAGTTTGTTTTGTTTGTTTTTACTCCTATCCTTCAGCTACCCTCAACCCCTCTCAGATATTTTACAATAGTTACATTTTGTTTGTTTTTACTCCAATCCTTCAGCTACCCTCAACCCCTCTCAGATATTTTACAATAGTTACATTTTGTTTGTTTTTACTCCAATCCTTCAGCTACCCTCAACCCCTCTCAGATATTTTACAATAGTTTGTTTGTTTTTACTCCTATCCTTCAGCTACCCTCAAACCCTCTCAGATATTTTACAATAGTTTGTTTGTTTGTTTTTACTCCTAACCTTCAGCTACCCTCAAACCCTCTCAGATATTTTACAATAGTTTGTTTGTTTGTTTTTACTCCTAACCTTCAGCTACCCTCAACCCCTCTCAGATATTTTACAATAGTTTGTTTGTTTTTACTCCTATCCTTCAGCTACCCTCAAACCCTCTCAGATATTTTACAATAGTTTGTTTGTTTGTTTGTTTTTACTCCTAACCTTCAGATACCCTCAACCCCTCTCAGATATTTTAGAATAGTTTGTTTGTTTGTTTGTTTGTTTTTACTCCTATCCTTCAGCTACCCTCAACCCCTCTCAGATATTTTACAATAGTTTGTTTGTTTGTTTTTACTCCTATCCTTCAGCGACCCTCAACCCTTCTCAGATATTTTACAATAGTTACATTTTGTTTGTTTTTACTCCTATCCTTCAGCTACCCTCAACCCCTCTCAGATATTTTACAATAGTTTGTTTGTTTGTTTTTACTCCAATCCTTCAGCTACCCTCAACCCCTCTCAGATATTTGACAATAGTTTGTTTGTTTGTTTTTACTCCAATCCTTCAGCTACCCTCAACCCCTCTCAGATATTTTACAATAGTTACATTTTGTTTGTTTTTACTCCTATCCTTCAGCTACCCTCAACCCCTCTCAGATATTTTACAATAGTTTGTTTGTTTGTTTTTACTCCTATCCTTCAGCGACCCTCAACCCTTCTCAGATATTTTACAATAGTTACATTTTGTTTGTTTTTACTCCTATCCTTCAGCTACCCTCAACCCCTCTCAGATATTTTACAATAGTTTGTTTGTTTGTTTTTACTCCAATCCTTCAGCTACCCTCAACCCCTCTCAGATATTTGACAATACTTTGTTTGTTTGTTTTTACTCCTATCCTTCAGATACCCTCAACCCCTCTCAGATATTTTACAATAGTTACATTTTGTTTGTTTTTACTCCAATCCTTCAGCTACCCTCAACCCCTCTCAGATATTTGACAATACTTTGTTTGTTTGTTTTTACTCCTATCCTTCAGATACCCTCAACCCTCTCAGATATTTTACAATAGTTACATTTTGTTTGTTTTTACTCCTATCCTTCAGCGACCCTCAACCCCTCTCAGATATTTTACAATAGTTACATTTTGTTTGTTTTTACTCCTATCCTTCAGCTACCCTCAACCCCTCTCAGATATTTGACAATACTTTGTTTGTTTTTACTCCTATCCTTCAGCTACCCTCAAACCCTCTCAGATATTTGACAATACTTTGTTTGTTTGTTTTTACTCCTATCCTTCAGCTACCCTCAACCCCTCTCAGATATTTGACAATACTTTGTTTGTTTTTACTCCTATCCTTCAGCTACCCTCAACCCCTCTCAGATATTTGACAATACTTTGTTTGTTTTTACTCCTATCCTTCAGCTACCCTCAACCCCTCTCAGATATTTTACAATAGTTACATTTTGTTTTTACTCCTATCCTTCAGCTACCCTCAACCCTTCTCAGATATTTTACAATAGTTTGTTTGTTTTTACTCCTATCCTTCAGCTACTCTCAACCCCTCTCAGATATTTTACAATAGTTACATTTTGTTTGTTTTTACTCCAATCCTTCAGCTACCCTCAACCCCTCTCAGATATTTTACAATAGTTACATTTTGTTTTTTTACTCCATCCTTCAGCTACCCTCAACCCCTCTCAGATATTTTACAATAGTTTGTTTGTTTTTACTCTACCCTCAAACCCTCTCAGATATTTTACAATAGTTTGTTTGTTTGTTTTTACTCCTAACCTTCAGCTACCCTCAAACCCTCTCAGATATTTTACAATAGTTTGTTTGTTTGTTTTTACTCCTAACCTTCAGCTACCCTCAACCCCTCTCAGATATTTTACAATAGTTTGTTTGTTTGTTTGTTTTTACTCCTATCCTTCAGCTACCCTCAACCCCTCTCAGATATTTTACAATAGTTTGTTTGTTTGTTTGTTTTTACTCCTAACCTTCAGCTACCCTCAACCCCTCTCAGATATTTTACAATAGTTTGTTTGTTTGTTTGTTTTTACTCCAATCCTTCAGCTACCCTCAACCCCTTCAGATATTTTACAATAGTTTGTTTGTTTGTTTTTACTCCTATCCTTCAGCGACCCTCAACCCCTCTCAGATATTTTACAATAGTTTGTTTGTTTGTTTGTTTTTACTCCAATCCTTCAGCTACCCTCAACCCCTCTCAGATATTTTACAATAGTTTGTTTGTTTGTTTTTACTCCAATCCTTCAGCTACCCTCAACCCCTCTCAGATATTTTACAATAGTTTGTTTGTTTGTTTTTACTCCAATCCTTCAGCTACCCTCAACCCCTCTCAGATATTTTACAATAGTTACATTTTGTTTGTTTTTACTCCTATCCTTCAGCTACCCTCAACCCCTCTCAGATATTTTACAATAGTTACATTTTGTTTGTTTTTTACTCCTATCCTTCAGCGACCCTCAACCCTTCTCAGATATTTTACAATAGTTACATTTTGTTTGTTTTTTACTCCTATCCTTCAGCTACCCTCAACCCTTCTCAGATATTTTACAATAGTTTGTTTGTTTGTTTTTACTCAGCTACCCTCAACCCCTCTCAGATATTTGACAATACTTTGTTTGTTTGTTTTTACTCCTATCCTTCAGCTACCCTCAACCCCTCTCAGATATTTTACAATAGTTACATTTTGTTTGTTTTTACTCCAATCCTTCAGCTACCCTCAACCCCTCTCAGATATTTGACAATACTTTGTTTGTTTGTTTTTACTCCTATCCTTCAGATACCCTCAACCCCTCTCAGATATTTTACAATAGTTACATTTTGTTTGTTTTTACTCCTATCCTTCAGCGACCCTCAACCCCTCTCAGATATTTTACAATAGTTACATTTTGTTTGTTTTTACTCCTATCCTTCAGCGACCCTCAACCCCTCTCAGATATTTTACAATAGTTACATTTTGTTTGTTTTTACTCCTATCCTTCAGCTACCCTCAACCCCTCTCAGATATTTGACAATACTTTGTTTGTTTTTACTCCTATCCTTCAGCTACCCTCAAACCCTCTCAGATATTTGACAATACTTTGTTTGTTTGTTTTTACTCCTATCCTTCAGCTACCCTCAACCCCTCTCAGATATTTGACAATACTTTGTTTGTTTTTACTCCTATCCTTCAGCTACCCTCAACCCCTCTCAGATATTTGACAATACTTTGTTTGTTTTTACTCCTATCCTTCAGATACCCTCAACCCCTCTCAGATATTTTACAATAGTTACATTTTGTTTGTTTTTACTCCTATCCTTCAGCTACCCTCAACCCTTCTCAGATATTTTACAATAGTTTGTTTTGTTTGTTTTTACTCCTATCCTTCAGCTACCCTCAACCCCTCTCAGATATTTTACAATAGTTACATTTTGTTTGTTTTTACTCCAATCCTTCAGCTACCCTCAACCCCTCTCAGATATTTTACAATAGTTACATTTTGTTCATTTTTACTCCAATCCTTCAGCTACCCTCAACCCCTCTCAGATATTTTACAATAGTTTGTTTGTTTTTACTCCTATCCTTCAGCTACCCTCAAACCCTCTCAGATATTTTACAATAGTTTGTTTGTTTGTTTTTACTCCTAACCTTCAGCTACCCTCAAACCCTCTCAGATATTTTACAATAGTTTGTTTGTTTGTTTTTACTCCTAACCTTCAGCTACCCTCAACCCCTCTCAGATATTTTACAATAGTTTGTTTGTTTGTTTGTTTTTACTCCTATCCTTCAGCTACCCTCAACCCCTCTCAGATATTTTACAATAGTTTGTTTGTTTGTTTGTTTTTACTCCTAACCTTCAGATACCCTCAACCCCTCTCAGATATTTTAGAATAGTTTGTTTGTTTGTTTGTTTGTTTTTACTCCTATCCTTCAGCTACCCTCAACCCCTCTCAGATATTTTACAATAGTTTGTTTGTTTGTTTTTACTCCTATCCTTCAGCGACCCTCAACCCTTCTCAGATATTTTACAATAGTTTGTTTTTGTTTGTTTTTACTCCAATCCTTCAGCTACCCTCAACCCCTCTCAGATATTTTACAATAGTTTGTTTGTTTGTTTTTACTCCAATCCTTCAGCTACCCTCAACCCCTCTCAGATATTTTACAATAGTTTGTTTGTTTGTTTTTACTCCAATCCTTCAGCTACCCTCAACCCCTCTCAGATATTTTACAATAGTTACATTTTGTTTGTTTTTACTCCTATCCTTCAGCTACCCTCAACCCCTCTCAGATATTTTACAATAGTTACATTTTGTTTGTTTTTTAATCCTATCCTTCAGCGACCCTCAACCCTTCTCAGATATTTTACAATAGTTACATTTTGTTTGTTTTTACTCCTATCCTTCAGCTACCCTCAACCCCTCTCAGATATTTTACAATAGTTTGTTTGTTTGTTTTTACTCCAATCCTTCAGCTACCCTCAACCCCTCTCAGATATTTGACAATACTTTGTTTGTTTGTTTTTACTCCTATCCTTCAGATACCCTCAACCCCTCTCAGATATTTTACAATAGTTACATTTTGTTTGTTTTTACTCCAATCCTTCAGCTACCCTCAACCCCTCTCAGATATTTGACAATACTTTGTTTGTTTGTTTTTACTCCTATCCTTCAGATACCCTCAACCCCTCTCAGATATTTTACAATAGTTACATTTTGTTTGTTTTTACTCCAATCCTTCAGCTACCCTCAACCCCTCTCAGATATTTTACAATAGTTACATTTTGTTTTTACTCCTATCCTTCAGCTACCCTCAACCCCTCTCAGATATTTTACAATAGTTACATTTTGTTTTTACTCCTATCCTTCAGCTACCCTCAACCCCTCTCAGATATTTTACAATAGTTACATTTTGTTTGTTTTTACTCCAATCCTTCAGCTACCCTCAACCCCTCTCAGATATTTGACAATACTTTGTTTGTTTGTTTTTACTCCTATACTTCAGCTACTCTCAACCCCTCTCAGATATTTTACAATAGTTACATTTTGTTCGTTTTTACTCCATCCTTCAGCTACCTTCAACCCCTCTCAGATATTTGACAATAGTTACATTTTGTTTGTTTTTACTCCTATCCTTCAGCTACCCTCAACCCCTCTCAGATATTTTTGAAGACCATCCTGTTTCATTTCTATTTGCCATTTAATTTTAGCTGTGCTGTTTCACAAAACTTCTGATCCTATATACATTTTACGGACACAGTATATTTTACATTAGTTATCTTGTTGTTATTAGTCCCACTCTTCAGCTCCATCTATCTCTTAACATCATCCATATTGGATTTCTATTTGTAATATATTTTTCAACTGATCTGTGATGTTTCACAAAAGTTCTGAACCGTTCGTTTCTCATAGTTTCTACAGATTGCAAATGAAAGATAACATTTTGCTATAAGTGTTATTATATTATTGATCGATTGACTATGACGGATGTTCAGATCGCCCAGTAGTGCTATCTCCAGGTAAATTTTGCAATTCTTCAGCAGTTTCTGGACTTGAGACCAAAAACAAGCTACATATGGACAATACCAATGCCAATGATTCTGTCTCTTCGCAGCAAAATTTGCAGAGCTGGGATGGCTGTATCCCGCATATATAAAACATTGTATTTTTTGCAAGAATTGTGTAAAATAATTTAGAATTTTTAATAATAAGGTTTTGAATCTGGAGTCGTTTTGCATATCAGTTCATAAACCATGTGCCATGGAATTGGTACGTCACAAATCTCTTCCCAACTATTTCGCAATCTATATGGCACAGCTGTACATTTTCTGGTCCTTAAATTATAATAATAATAATATAATAAATTAAACTGATATACTTTTTTAGTTATCACAATTTTCTTTTTACGAATTTTTGGGCCCAGAGACAAGTTCCTTACTTTTTCCCTGTTCCATTTTTGGGGGCAGACTTGGCTCTCAGCTTCCCTGTCGGATGTCCTTGGATGAGGGATGCCCTTGGAGCTTGTGCTTGGACCACACACACAAATGCACGAATGCACAAAACACACACACACACACACACGCGCACACACACACACACACTGCTACCAGACTCTTATTATTGTTGCTAAATACTGCACAATTTACCCCTTTCCAAAAACACATGTAAGCAGCCGTGCATGTTTTTTTGTTTCTTTGTCTGTGCACACGTGTTTATACTCTGAGTCCATTCACCCTGACCTGTGCCAAGAGACAGTGTATAAATCAATATGGTGATAGTATGATAATGTTATGGTAATAAGATGATCATCTGGGATGAACAGTGGTAATTCACAGCTGTCAATCAAAGGTCAGGGGTGACCACATCCCACTGGGGTCAGACACTGGGGGAGCAGAACAGGGGGAAATCAGAAAGAACAACGTAGACCAGTAAACATCAACATACCCTGGATTTTAGAACACTGAGAGAGCATGGTGAAGAGAGACAAATAAGGGCGGCAGGTAGCCGAGTGGTTAGAGCGCTGGGCCAGTAACAGAAAGGTTGCTGGATCGAATCCCTGAGACTGACAAGGTAAAAATCTGTCGTTCTACCCCTGTACAAGGCAGTTAACACACTGTTGCCTGGTAGACTGTCATTGTAAATAAGAATTTGTTCTTTACTGACTTGCCTAGTTAAATAAATAAAAAATGTTTGAACAGTGTTTTTTAACCTTTAACCAAACCATTTCATATGTGCTTGTATCTGTATTTGGTATACCCTATGTATGTCTATTATGCTGTTAAATGTTCAAAGCACATCCGGCTGAGACAAAATAATAGAAATATGGCTATGATGTGTTTGGATGAGTAAAAGAGAATGAATGAGTGACCTCTAATGACCTGGATGTGTGGCCTTCCTGTTCCACATGCAGGGCTTAGGGCAGTGATTCCACCACTTATGGTCAGGACCCCAGGTCCCCTGAAATTGAAATGGGGTCCCATGAGAAAATCTGTAATCTTATCAAACAAATTAGGAACTGTTATCTTTTTTAAAAAGGGAATAGAAAACAACTTTTTAGTGCCAACTAAAGAGCTATTACACTATTAGAATGAGCGTTCATGTCATTATGTGTAGGGGCAGCCTGCAGGACCTACCATTTTGTGAATATGAACACACTAGGGGGTATCATTTTTCAAAGTGGGGTCCCCAGTATTTTCAATTGTCAATTTATGGTCATGTGCAGTAAAGGTTTGGGAACCCCAGGCTTAGGGAACCCAGCGAGACGGACACACACAACATGCTTCAATTCAAATCAAATCAATCAAATCAAATTTTATTTGTCACATACACATGGTTAGCAGATGTTAATGCGAGTGTAGCGAAATGCTTGTGCTTCTAGTTCCGACAATGCAATGATAACCAACAAGTAATCTAACTAACAATTCCAAAACTACTGTCTTATACACAGTGTAAGGGGATAAAGAATATGTACATAAGGATATATGAATGAGTGATGGTACAGGGCAGCATACAGTAGATGGTATCGAGTACAGTATATACATATGAGATGAGTATGTAGACAAAGTAAACAAAGTGGCATAGTTAAAGTGGCTAGTGATACATGTATTACATAAGGATGCAGTCGATGATATAGAGTACAGTATATACGTATGCATATGAGATGAATAATGTAGGGTAAGTAACATTATATAAGGTAGCATTGTTTAAAGTGGCTAGTGATATATTTACATCATTTCCCATCAATTCCCATTATTAAAGTGGCTGGAGTTGGGAAGGTGTGAATGACAGTGTGTTGGCAGCAGCCACTCAATGTTAGTGGTGGCTGTTTAACAGTCTGATGGCCTTGAGATAGAAGCTGTTTTTCAGTCTCTCGGTCCCAGCTTTGATGCACCTGTACTGACCTCGCCTTCTGGATGATAGCGGGGTGAACAGGCAGTGGCTCGGGTGGTTGATGTCCTTGATGATCTTTATGGCCTTCCTGTAACATCGGGTGGTGTAAGTGTCCTGGAGGGCAGGTAGTTTGCCCCCGGTGATGCGTTGTGCAGACCTCACTACCCTCTGGAGAGCCTTACGGTTGAGGGCGGAGCAGTTGCCGTACCAGGCGGTGATACAGCCCGCCAGGATGTTCTCGATTGTGCATCTGTAGAAGTTTGTGAGTGCTTTTGGTGACAAGCCGAATTTCTTCAGCCTCCTGAGGTTGAAGAGGCGCTGCTGCGCCTTCTTCACGACGCTGTCAGTGTGAGTGGACCAATTCAGTTTGTCTGTGATGTGTATGCCGAGGAACTTAAAACTTGCTACCCTCTCCACTACTGTTCCATCGATGTGGATAGGGGGGTGTTCCCTCTGCTGTTTCCTGAAGTCCACAATCATCTCCTTAGTTTTGTTGACGTTGAGTGTGAGGTTATTTTCCTGACACCACACTCCGAGGGCCCTCACCTCCTCTATGTAGGCCGTCTCGTCGTTGTTGGTAATCAAGCCTACCACTGTTGTGTCGTCCGCAAACTTGATGATTGAGTTGGTGGTGTGCGTGGCCACGCAGTCGTGGGTGAACAGGGAGTACAGGAGAGGGCTCAGAACGCACCCTTGTGGGGCCCCCGTGTTGAGGATCAGCAGGGAGGAGATGTTGTTGCCTACCCTCACCACCTGGGGGCGGCCCGTCAGGAAGTCCAGTACCCAGTTGCACAGGGCGGGGTCGAGACCCAGGGTCTCGAGCTTGATGACGAGCTTGGAGGGTACTATTGTGTTGAATGCCGAGCTGTAGTCGATGAACAGCATTCTCACATAGGTATTCCTCTTGTCCAGGTGGGTTAGGGCAGTGTGCAGTGTGGTTGAGATTGCGTCGTCTGTGGACCTATTTGGGCGGTAAGCAAATTGGAGTGGGTCTAGGGTGTCAGGTAGGGTGGAGGTGATATGGTCCTTGACTAGTCTCTCAAAGCACTTCATGATGACGGAAGTGAGTGCTACGGGGGCGGTAGTCGTTTAGCTCAGTTACTTTAGCTTTCTTGGGAACAGGAACAATGGTGGCCCTCTTGAAGCATGTGGGAACAGCAGACTGGTATAGGGATTGATTGAATATGTCCGTAAACACACCGGCCATCTGGTCTGCGCATGCTCTGAGGGCGCGGCTGGGGATGCTGTCTGGGCCTGCAGCCTTGCGAGGGTTAACACGTTTAAATGTCTTACTCACCTCGGCTGCAGTGAAGGAGAGACCGCATGTTTTAGTTGCACACAGTGTCAGTGGCACTGTATTGTCCTCAAAGCGGGCAAAAAGTTATTTAGTCTGTCTGGGAGCAAGACATCCTGGTCCGTGACTGGGCTGGGTTTCTTCTTGTAGTCCGTGATTGACTGTAGACCCTGCCACATGCCTCTTGTGTCTGAGCCGTTGAATTGAGATTCTACTTTGTCTCTGTACTGACGCTTAGCTTGTTTAATAGCCTTGCGGAGGGAATAGCTGCATTGTTTATATTCGGTCATGTTACCAGACAACTTGCCCTGATTAAAACCAGTGGTTCACGCTTTCAGTTTCACGCGAATGCTGCCATCAATCCACGGTTTCTGGTTAGGGAATGTTTTTATCGTTGCTATGGGAAAGACATCTTCAACGCACGTTCTAATGAACTCGCACACCGAATCAGCGTATTCGGCAATATTTTTATCTGACGCAATACTAAACATGTCCCAGTCCACGTGATGGAAGCAGTCTTGGAGTGTGGAGTCAGCTTGGTTGGACCAGCGTTGGACAGACCTCAGCGTGGGAGCCTCTTTTTTAAGTTTCTGTCTGTAGGCAGGGATCAACAAAATGTAGTCGTGGTCAGCTTTTCCGAAAGGGGGGCGGGGCAGGGCCTTATATGCGTCGCGGAAGTTAGAGTAACAATGATACAAGGTTTTACCACCCCTGGTTGCGCAATCGATATGCTGATAAAATTTAGGGAGTCTTGTTTTCAGATTAGCTTTGTTAAAATCCCCAGCTACAATGAATGCAGCCTCCGGATAAATGGTTTCCAGTTTGCAAAGAGTTAAATAAAGTTCGTTCAGAGCCATCGATGTGTCTGCTTGGGGGGGATATATACGGCTGTGATTATAATCGAAGAGAATTCTCTTGGTAGATAATGCGGTCTACATTTGATTGTGAGGAATTCTAAATCAGGTGAACAGAAGGATTTGAGTTCCTGTATGTTCCTTTCATCACACCATGTCTCGTTAGTCACGAGGCATACGCCCCCGCCACTCTTCTTACCAGAAAGATGTTTGTTTCTGTCGGCGCGATGCGTGGAGAAACCCGTTGGCTGCACCGCCCCGGATAGCGTCTTCCCAGTGAGCCATGTTTCGGTGAAGCAGAGGACGTTACAGTCTCTGATGTCCCTCTGGAATGCTACCCTTGCTCGGATTTCATCAACCTTGTTGTCAAGAGACTGGATATTGGCAAAAAGAATGCTAGGTAGTGGTGCGCGATGTGCCCGTGTCCTGAGTCTGACCAGAAGACCGCTACGTTTCCCTCTTTTACGAAGTCGTTTTTTGGGGGAGTCGCTGCATGCGATCCATTCCGTTGACCTGTTTGTAAGGCAGAACACAGGATCCGCGTCGCGGAAAACATATTCTTGGTCGTACTGATGGTGAGTTGACGCTGATCTTATATTCAGTAGTTCTTCTCGACTGTATGTAATGAAACCTAAGATGACCTGGGGTACTAATGTAAGAAATAACACGTAAAAAAACAAAAAACTGCAGTTTCCTAGGAACGCGAAGCAAGGCGGCCATCTCTGTCGGCACCGGAAGTTAATTCTGAGAATACTCTGCGTGCAACAGGACAACCATACTGGGCATGCATACAGACATGGACACACACACACACACACACACACACACACACACACACACACACACACACACACACACACACACACACACACACACACACACACACACACACACACACACACACACACACACACACACACACAATTTAAACAATTGCCCCTCAACCCCCTCTTCCCCGAAACGTGTAAATATTGGACTATAAATTGTGCCTTCCTGTATTATACTTATGCTAAAATGTTTATTCTATTGAGCCATTTACTTTATGTTCATATTCTTATATTTTATTACTGTATTTACATTTTCGACAACAAACCTGCAAGTAAGCATTTCATTGGACGGTGTATACCATGTGTATCCTGTACATACCACCAATAAAACTTGAAACTTTAAAACATGCACAAACACAATCCCCATTCCAGTACTGATCTCTTCTGATCTGCTAATCCTACATAAACACTGTTTGGAATGTGACTAATATAAAGGGGTTCTGGGTCACAGAGTCTTTCCCAGCTCTTCAATCCACTAATCATAATGTAGCTGGGACCGGGTTCTATCCAGAGGCTTGATTAGATAGGGGACAGAGAATGACGTCACTTCAAAATCCCTATTGAGTTTTCCCTACCAGTTAACTTATCATAAGAAAAATGATAAGTTCCCAAGTTTTGAAATGAAGGGCTTTTTCAGGGCAATGCTGAATGCGACTTTCGTTGTGTTGTTATAGGAGGAGAGGGACAACAGGTGCACAGGGATATCCACAGGGATATAGGAGTTACTTTAATCTAGAACTATGGAACTGCTGCGTACTATCTCTGGTACATTTCTATGTTGAATGGAGATGGATGATTTCATGATCCTGGGAACAATGCTAGGTTGTCTTCTGAGATAGAGTATACTGTATGACTCAATTCTTAACCCTGACGTATTTTTCCAAAGTCGCACTACATCTGTCGTTGCACTCATTTGCATCATCAAACTATTTTTTTTCATATCCTGATACAGAAATCAAGGGTTTTTGAAGAGACAGGGAAATACAGGTCAAGGATCTCCATTTCACATTCAGAAATATTGCAATTAGAAGTCATTTTTTAGAAGGAAATAATCTACGCAGATCCCTTCAACAATTGTTTTAATCATTGTCAAAGATACACATTAAAATAAGACATAAGAAAATTAAGCTGTTGATGAATACCACACAGAGAGAAAGGGGGATGGGCACCATGGTTACAGGATAGACACAGTTGAAGTCGGAAGTTTACATACACTTAGGTTGGCGTCATTAAAACTCGTTTTTCAACCACTCCCCAAATTTCTTGTGAACAAACTATAGTTTTGGCAAGTCGGTTAGGACATCTACTTTGTGCATGACACAAGGAATTATTCCAACAATTGTTTACAGACAGACAATTTCACTTATAATTCACTGTATCACAATTCCATTGGGTCAGAAGTTTACATACACTAAGCAGACTGTGCCTTTAAACAGCTTGGAAAATTCCAGAAGAGGATATCATGGCTTTAGAAGCTTCTGATAGGCTAATTGACATAATTTGAGTCAATTGGAGGTGTACCTGTGGATGTATTTCAAGGCCTACCTTCAAACTCAGTGTCTCGTTTGCTTGACATCATGGGAAAATCAAAAGAAATCAGCCAAGACACAAGAAAAAATTGTAGACCTCCACAAGTCTGCTTCATCCTTGGGAGCAATTTCCAAACGCCCGAAGGTACCATGTTCCTCTGTACAAACAATAGTATGCAAGTATAAACACCATGGGACCACGCAGCCATCATACCACTCAGAAATTAGACGCGTTCTGTCTCCTGGAGATGAACGTACTTTGGTGCAAAAGTGCAAAAAAATCGAGAAAAACAGCAAAGGACCTTGTGAAGATGCTGGAGAAAACAGGTACAAAAAAGTATCTATATCCACAGTAAAACAAGTCCTATATCGACATAACCTGAAAGGCCTCTCAGCAAGGAAGCAGCCACTGTTCCAAAACCGCCATAAAAAAGTCAGACTACGGTTTGCAACTGCACATGAAGAAATGTCCTCTGGTCTGATGAAACAAAAATAGAACTTTTTGGCCATAATGACCATGTTTGGAGGAAGAAAGGGGATGCTTGAAAGCCGAAGAACACCATCCCAACTGTGAAGCACAGGGGTGGCAGCATCATGTTGTGGGGGTCCTTTGCTGCAGGAGGGACTGGTGCACTTCACAAAATAGATGGCTTCATGAGGCAGGAAAATTATGTGGATATACTAACTAAGCAACATCTCAAGACATCAGTCTTGAAAGCTTGGTCGCAAATGGGTCTTCCAAATGGACAATGACCCCAACCATACTTCCAAAGTTGTGGCAAAATGGTTGAAGGACAACAAAGTAAAGGTATAGGAGTGGTCATCACAAAGCCCTGACCTCAATCCTATAGAACATTTGTGGGCAGAACTGAAAAAGCGTGTGCGAGCAAGGAGGCCTACAAACCTTACTCAGTTACACCAGCTCTGTTAGGAGGAATGGGCCAAAATGCACCAAACTTATTGTGGGAAACTTGTGGGAAGGCTACCCGAAACGGTTGACCCAAGTTAAACAATTTAAAGGCAATGCTACCAAATACTAATTGAGTGTATGTAAACTTCTGACCCACAGTTCAAGAAGAGGGGTCAATGTAATAGTCTGGAGGACATTTGATTAATTGTTCAGCAGTCTTATGGCTTGGCGGTAGAAGCTGTTAAGGAGCCTATTGGACCTAGACTTGACGCTCAGGTACCGCTTGCCGTGCGGTAGCAGAGAAAACAGTCTATGACTTGGGTGACTGGAGTCTCTGACAATTTTATGGTCTTTCCTCTGACACTGCCTATTATATAGGCCCTGGATGGCAGGAAACTTGGTCTCAGTGATGTACTGGGTCGCACACACTAGCCTCTGCCTTACGGTCAGATTCCGAGCAGTTGCCATACCAGACGGTGGTCAGGATGCTCTTCGATGGTGCAGCTGTATACATTTTTGAGGATCTGGGGACCTATGACAAATCTTTTCAGTCTCCTGAGGGGGAAAATGTTTTGTTGTGCCCTCTTCACGACTATCTTGGTGTGTTTGGACCATGATAGATTGTTGGTGATGTGAACACCATCCCGCTCCACTACAGCCTCGTTGATGTTAATAGGGGCCTGTTCGGCCCGCTTTTCCTGTAGTCCACGATCAGGTCCTTTGTCTTGCTCACATTGAGGGAGATGTTGTTGTCCTGGCACCACACTGCCAGTCCTCTGACCTCCTCCCTATAGGCTGTCTCATTGTTGTCAGTGGTCAGGCCTACCACTGTTGTGTCGTCAGCAAACTTAATAATGGTGTTGGAGTCGTGTTTGGCCATGCAGTTGTTGGTAAACAGGGAGTACAGGAGGGGACTAAGTACATACCCCTGAGGGGCCCCAGTGTTGAGGATCAGCATGGCAGATGTGTTGTTGCCTACCCTTACCACCTGGGGGCGGCCCGTCAGGAAGTCCAGGATCCAGTTTCAGACGGAGGTGTTTAGTCCCAAGATCCTTAGCTTAGTGATGAGCTTCGTGGGCACTATGGTGTTGAACGCTGAGCTGTAGTCAATGAACAGTATTCTCACATAGGTGTTCCTTTTGTCCAAGTGGGAAAGGGCAGTGTGCAATGCGATTGAGATTGCATCATCTGTGGATCTGTTGGGGCGGAATACGAATTGTAGTGAGTCTAGGGTATTCGGGAGGATGCTGTTGATGTGAGCCATGACCAGCCTTTCAAAGCACTTCATGGCTACTGATGTGAGTACTACGGGGAGGTAATCATTTAGAAAGGTTACCTTCTCTTCCTTGGGCACAGGGACTGTAGGGACTGTCCTGTAGCATAGCATCCACGTCATCTGAGTGGAGAACAAACTGCATCTGTTTTTCGTTTGAGAATATTACTGACATGGAGAAGAATTTACACCCACCTTTAGCACACTTTTGTGAATGAGTGTGTGTGTGTGCTTGTGTGTGTCTGTGTGTTGTGTGCGTGTGTTGCATGCATATCATGTGTGTGTGTGTGGTGCAAGAACAACCTCCAAGGGCATCCCTCAGCCAAGGATGTCCGACAGAGAAGCTGAGAACCAAGGTCTGCACTCAAACGTGATTAACATTCTCCAAACATGCTATTAACCTTCTCCAAACACGCGATTAACATTCTTCAAATATGCGATTAACTTTCTCCAAAAATGTTTGTCTTTGAGTGGGGCCTGTCCAGATATTTCCTGAGGTGGTGATTATGTGGACGCAGAGCCCACCTTTCCTCGCTCCCTAGGCTACTTATACAAGGGTTAGCCAAGGGGTCACTTCAATGATGCATACAGCATTTTGGTTTACACACTTAGATGGTTAAAACCTGTTTGGGATAGGGGGCAGCATTTTCACATTCTGAAAAGCTTGACCAGAGTAAACCTACTGCTACTCACGCCCAGAAGCTAATATATGCATATTATTAGTGGTATTGGATAGAAACCACTCTGACGTTTCTAAAACTGTTTGAATGATGTCTGTGAGTATAACAGAACTCATATGGCAGGCGAAAACCTGAGAAAAATCCAACCAGGAAGTGGGAAATCTGAGATTTGTAGTTCTTCAACTCATTGCCTATTGAATATACAGTGTCTATGGGGTCATATTGCACTTCCTAAGGCTTCCGCTAGATGTCAACAGTCTTTAGAATGTTGTTTGAGGCTTCTACTGTGAAGTGGGGGCAAATGAGAGCTGATTCAACCAGAGGCCTGCCAGAGTGCCAGGAGCTGATCACGTGCGCACACGAGAGAGCAAACTGCGTTCCATTGCAATTCTAAAGACAACGGTTGGAACATTATTGAAGATTTATGTTAAAAACATCCTAAAGATTAATTCTATACTTCATTTGACGTGTTTCTACAAACTGTAACATGACTTTTTGAACTTTTCGTCTGAAATTTTGCCTGGACTTGCCCGCGACTTGTGAGTTTGGATTTGTTTACCAAACGCGCTAACAAATGGAGGTATTTGGACATAAATTATGGACTTTATCGAACAAAACAAACATTCATTGTGGAACTGGGAATGCATTCTGATGAAGATCATCAAAGGTAAGTGAATATTTATAATGCTATTTCTGACTTTTACTGACTCCACAACATGGCGGGGAATCTGCATGTTCTAGAGTCTGCTGGTTTTTGGATTTTCCTTTTAATTAAGATGTAGACAACCAGGTGAGGGAGTTTCTTACTAACCAGTGAACTTAATTCATCAATCAAGTCCAAGGGAGGAGCAAAAACCTGCAAATACTCGGCCCTCTGTGGAATGAGTTTGACACATAACCTAGCTGAATGTCAGACCAGAGAGTCAAGCTCAGAGTCAAACCCAGAACTGCAGTTTCCTTTTTGAGCAATAAGTGGAACAGAGTAGGATGATGTTGCCCATTATACTCGCACATCCCCTCCTAATGGTTAAGGTTAGGGTTACAGGGATGATAATCTGATCCTAGATCTGTGGTTACGGGCAACTTTACTTGGGAGCAGGGTGACAGGATACAAGAAGGATACAACAGAAAGAGGAAGTGCTCAAAGGAGAGGAAGGGAGAGCAGCGAGGTAGGGTACGATACAGATGACGACACTCACCTAGGCCCTAAACGTGAGGGGTGCTCCCAGCGCCCCCTTGCCTTAGAGCGCAGCCCCTGCACCGAAGGGTGAGAAGTTGAGATGACCCCTCTGGAAGAAGATAAAGAGAGGGAGAGAAAGAGAGAGAGAGAGATACACAAATACACTCCAGAGTCAATGGGGTCAAAGAACCATTAAGGACATACAGTTTGAGCAATAAGCACTGTATGAAACCTGACATATGCTGAATGCATACCGTATTCTTTCAATATTAAATGTCGGTGTCATGGAATGCTTCAGTGGATTCTGTAGCCTAAAATATGCCATCGCTGGCACAGGAAAACAAAAGGGAATGCCTTCTCCACATTATACCATGTCAGATAGACAAATTAAACATTTGGAGAAGGAGAGAGCACATCTTTATAGAAAGTGAAAGAGAGGACTGATTCAGAATGAACCTGTCTAGAGAGAGCTACTCTGTCAGGGGCTGTTGTAAGCCAGAGTAAGAATAGCTAGACCTGTCAGAATGTGCTGGAACATCAGCATTTTACACTACACACTAAGAAGCTCCAACTCTGTGATCGCCCCTGTGTGTCTCAGCCAGACAAAACTCACAACCCTCTCTTACACAAGACAGGTGGCATTCCGGCCTTTTCAGGAACATTAGCTCTGTGTATGTCTCTGTAATGAATATAGCATGGATTCTCCATTAGCTAACCCAGGGAACGAGATCACCATGTACCTCCTCAGCGTTCATGGGAATCTAATGGGAATACTGTGCCCTGAGCCGGTCAGAATGCCGCTAGGAAGTTCTTGTTCGCTTCATTGCTACATGCACCTCGTCTTGACTCACATCTCAATCCCTATCAGATCCAATCAATAATTATGTAGAAGGATTTTAATTGTGTTTTAACAATGTGGATCAATGAGGAGCGGATGCATCCTGTAATCTCCTGACCAGGACAGTTTGAGACGGGTAATGTCAAAGGAAATCAGACAAAAGAGCAAATATCCTGTCCTGATTCCTGCTTTGACCATAATATTAAATTAATATGTTCCTGTTGTCATTATGACTTGAGTTCTGCTCTACACCAGCCAATGGATTTGACAGTGGCTATGAGAGAAGTCAATGGAAGAGGACAGTTACATAGCTGAGGGTTATGTGGAGCCAGGAATATTTGATAAACATGTATCCAGACCAGGAAAACTCTGGTTTACATGGTCATCAACATCTCTTAGCCTTGACATGGGTCCTCCACTAGTTTGTGGTGGTGTGTGTGTGTTGGTTTAGAGAAACAGCCTGTTCTCATAGAGTAGACGTAACATAGAAAACGTAAATCTGGGACACTCAAATTGGTATGATATATTACGTTTGGTATGGTTACATAAGACAGAAAGTTACTTAAGGCAAAACTAAAGTAAGGTTGTTGGTCAGGGTGGATGGGTGGGAATATAACGCAAACATCTAGCAATGCAAAGGTTGAATGTTTGAATCTCATCACAGAAAACTTTAGGATTTTAGCTAATTAGCAACTGTGCTAACTACTTTTTAGCTACAGTGGCTTGCGAAAATATTCACACCCCTTGGTATTTTTCCTAATTTGTTGCCTTACAACCTGGAATGAAAATAGATTTTTGGGGGGGTTTGTATAATTTGATTTACACCACATCCCACCATTTTGAAGATGCAAAATATGTTTTATCGTGTAGCAAACAAGAAATAAGACAAAAAAAATGGAAAACTTGAGAGTGCATAACTATTCACCAACCCAAAGTCAATACTTTGCAGAGCCACCTTTTGCAGCAAATACAGCTGCAAGTATCTTGGGGTATGTCTCTATAAGCTGGCCACTGGGATTTTTGCCCATTCTTCAAGGCAAAACTGCTCCAGCTCCTTCAATGCTGATGGGTTCCACTGGTGTACAACAATCTTTAAGTCATACCACAGATTCTCAATTGGATTTAGGTCTGGGCTTTGACTCATCCATTCCAAGACATTTAAACGTTTCCCCTTAAACCACTCGAGTGTTGCTTTAGCAGTATGCTTAGGGTCATTGTCCTGCTGGAAGGTTAACCTCTGCCCCAGTCTCAAATCTCTGGAAGACTGAAACAGGTTTCCCTCAAGAATTTCCCAATATTTAGCTCCAACCATCATTCCTTCAATTCTGACCAGTTCCTCAATCCCTGCCAAATAAAAACATCCCAACAGCATGATGCTGCCAACACCATGCTTCACTGTGGGGATGGTATTCTTGGGGTGATGAGAGGTGTTATGTTTGCGGCTCATTTTTAGTCTCATCTGACCAGAGTACCTTCTTCCATATGTTTGGGGAGTCTCCCATATGCCTTTTGGCGAACACCAAACACGTTTGCTTATTTTTTTTCTTTAAGCAATGGCTTTTTGTATGGTTTAACGTGTGTATGGCTTAAAGTGGTCCTATGGACAGATACTCCAATTTCCACTGTGGAGCTTTGCAGCTCCTTCAGGGTTATCTTTGGTCTCTTTGTTGCCTCTCTGAGTAATGCTCTCTTTGCCTGGTCCGTGAGTTTTGGTGGGCGGCCATCTCTTAATAAACCAACCCTGATCTGCACAAGTTTGTCCTTGACCTGTTTGGAGAGCCCCTTGGTCTTCATGGTGCCCCTTGCTTAGTGGTGTTGCAGACTCTGGGGCCTTTCAGAACAGGTGTAAATATACTGAGATCATGTAGCAGATCATGTGACACTTAGATTGCACAAAGGTGGACATTATTTAACTAATTATGTGACTTCTGAAGTTAATCGGTTGCACCAGATCTTATTTAGGAGCTTCATAGCAAAGGGGGTGAAGGAAAGCTGCCGCTACCGTCAATATTACTCGCCAACGTGAAATCATTGGACAATAAACTAGATGAGGTAAGATCCCGAATATCCTACCAACGGGACATCAAAATCTGTAATATCCTATGCTTCACGGAATCGTGGCTGAATGGCGACATGGATACACTCTGTACCGGCGGGATACACTCTGCACCGGCAGGAGAGAACCGCACACTCCGGTAAGATGGGGGGGGTCTGTGCATATTTGTAAACAACAGCTGGTGCACGAAATCTAAGGAAGTCTCTAGATTTTGCTCGCCTGAAGTTGAGTAGATTGTGATAAACTACAGGCCACACTACTTGCCTAGAGAGTTCTCAGCTATACTTTTCTTGGCTGTTTATTTACCACCACAGACAGATGCTGGCACTAAGACCGCACTTAGTCAGCTGTATATGGAAATAAGAAAACAGGAACCCACTCACCCAGAGGCAGCGCTCCTAGTGGCCTGAGACTTTAATGCAGGGAAACTTAAATCAGTTCTACCAAATCTCTACCAACATGTTAAATGTGCAACCAGAGGGGGAAAAATTCTATATCACCTGTACTCCACACACAGAGATGCCTCCCTCGCCCCCCATTTGGTAAATCCGACCACAACTCTATCTTCCTGATTCCCGCTTACAAGCAAAAATTAAAGCAGGAAGCACCAGTGACTCGGTATATAAAAAAATGGTCAGATGAAGCAGATGCTAAACTACAGGACTGCTTTGCTATCACAGACTGGAACATGTTCAGGGATTCTTCCAATGACATTGAGGAATACACCACATCAGTCACTGGCTTTATCAATAAGTGCATTGAGGACACCCCCCACAGTGACTGTACGTACATACCCCAACCAGAAGCCATGGATTACAGGCAACATTCGCACTGAGCTAAAGGGTAGAGCTGCCGCTGTCAAGGTGTGGGACTCTAACCCAGAAGCTTACAAGAAATCCCACTCTGCCCTGCGAGGAACCATCAAACAGGCAAAGCGTCAATGCAGGGCTAAGATTGAATCATACTACACCGGTTCCAACGCTCGTCGGATGTGGCAGAGCTTGCAAACTATTATAGACTACAAAGGGAAGCACAGCCGCGAGCTGTCCAGTGACACGAGCCTACCAGACGAGCTAAATCACTTCTATGCTCGCTTCGAGGCAAGCAACACTGAGGCATGCATGAGAGCATCAGCTGTTCCGGACAACTGTGTGATCACTCCCTCCATAGCCGACATGAGTAAGACCTTTAAACAGGTCAACATACACAAGGCTGCCAGACAGATTACCAGGACGAGTACACATATGTGCACAGTCACTTTAACGATACCTACATGTACATACTACCTCAATAAGCCTGACTAACAGGTGTCTGTATATAGCCTTGCTACTCCTTTTTCAAATGTCTTTTTACTGTTGTTTTATTTATTTCCTTACCCACACACACACACACACACACACACACACACACACACACACACACACACACACACACACACACACACACACACACACACACACACACACACACACACACACACACACACACACACACACACACACAGACAATCTTTTTTTGGCACCACTGGTTAGAGCCTGTAAGTAAGCATTTCACTGTAAGGTTTACACCTGTTGTATTCGGCGCACGTGACAAATAAACTTTGATTTGATTTGGAATACATATGCACGCACCCCTTTTCAGTTCTTAATTTTTTTAAACATTCTTTTAAACAAGTTTTTTAAACCAATTTTGACTATTTTATGTATGTCCATTACATGAAATCTAGCTAAAAATCCATTTAAATTACAGGTTGTAATGCAACAAAATAGGAAAAACACCAAGGGGGTTGAAGACTTTTCCAAGGCAATGTATTTTGCAACTATTTAGCATGTTAGCTAACCCTTCTCCTAACTCTAACCCCTAACCTAGCTAACGTTAGCCACCTAGCTAAAGTTAGCATTATCCACCTAACCACCTAGCTAACACTAGCCACAATAAATTGGAATTGTAACATATTACATGTTTAGCAAATTCATAACATATTGTACGAATTGCAATTCATAACGTATCATACGAATTGTAATTCATAACATATCATATGAAATTAATTATGAACATCCACAAATTAATACATACCATACGAAACGTTATATATCATACTAAATGGAGTGTACTGGATTTACATTTACTATGTTACGTCTACCCCTCAGTCCAGGTTGAGAGAAATGGTTAGGGAGAGTTATGGTGGTAGAGGAGAGAGTTAGTCCAGGATCTGGTATCAGGGTGTAGGGTTTTATCTCGTTTGCTGCCGAGGTGTTATTGGTGTTGCGTCTCTAGGAGAAAGGGTGATTCTGTCCTGGTGAATATTTCATGCCCTGTTTGAATTATTAAAGCTCAGAGCGCAGGTGTGTGTGTTTATCAACAGAGATGTACTCTCGGTCTGTCAAGACGATTCATGGTTTCCGCTTGATCCGTCTCATATGATGCAGATATGTGTGTGTGTGTGTGTGTGAGTGTGTATAGGTGTGTGGGGGGCATTAAATCCAATCCTGTAACCATAGACCACAAGCATTGAGTGTCTTTGGAACTAGGAGAAGCTCACATGTCACAATTGAAATGAAACGCTCAATACCAGCACTGTTAGTCCTACTGAAAACACAACAACACCCAAAACAGAAGAGCATGCCAAACATAAATCCCGAGTGTGTGTGTCACCCGCCAAAATAAAAGGAGCAGTGCTAAAATGGCAGCATATTCACAGAGAGAAAACCTTGAAAAGAATTCTGTGTTTAAAAAGGGGATGTTGGGCAACCTGATCGAAACCAGTTTACACAACAGAGGGACAGGGCTACTCTAACCATCAGCACAGTAAGGGGGAGATTGAGTGTGTGTTTACCTGGGTGTGATGTCTGTCCATATGTCTGTGCAGAGACGATGAGCTGGAGGAGTTTGACTTGATGTGACCCTCATCTTCCATTGAACCTGAAAAAAATAATATTTAAAAAATAAAGTTAAAAATATACACACACACACACACACGAGAGAAAGCCATCAGTCAGTGAAGCCACTATGAAAGACAGAAGTGGAGAGATGGGATAGACAGAGTACCTGAGGCAGGAAACAGCATTGCAGTGGAGGAGAGGAGAGTACTCTGTCACTTCCACCCTTTCACTGTAATACTGGAATCCCACTCAGCTTCTGGATCAAATCATGTATTATCTATCATATATTACTCCTATCTAGTGTCTTTTATCGTGTATTACCTCCTGTCTATTGTCTATTATATATAATCTATTATCTCCTGTCTATTGTCTATTATATATCATGTATTACCTCCTGTCTATTGTCTATGATCTATCATATATTACTCCTGTCTATTGTCTATTATCTATCATATATTATCTCCTGTCTATTGTCTATTATCTATCATCGGTTATCTCCTGTCTATTGTCTATTATCTATCATGTATTACCTCCTGTCTATTGTCTATTATCTATCATATATTACTCCTGTCTATTGTCTATTATCTATCATCTATTATCTCCTGTCTATTGTCTTTTATCTTTCATGTATTACCTCCTGTCTATTGTCTATTATATATCATGTATTACCTCCTGTCTATTATCGTGTCGAGGCACAGATCTGGGAAAGAGTACCAACACTTTTCTGCAGCATTGAAGGTCCCCAAGAACACAGTGGCCTCCATCATTCTTAAATGGAAGAAGGTGGGAACCAGCAACACTCTTGCTAGACCTGGCTGCCAAACTGAGCCATCGGGGGAGAAGGGCCTTGGTCAGGGAGGAGACCAAGAACCCAATGGACACTCTGACAGAGCTCTAGAGTTCCTCTGTGAACCTTCCAGAATGACAACCATCTCTGCAGCACCCCGCTAATCAGGCCTTTATGGTAGAGTGGCCAGACAGAAGCCACTCCTCAGTAAAAGGCACATGACAGCCTGAGTTTTCCAAAAGGCATCTAAAGACTCTCAGACCATGAGAAACAAGATTCTCTGTTCTAATGAAACCAAGATGGCCTGAATGCCAATCGTCACGTCTGAAGGAAACTGGCACCATCCCTACGGTGAAGAATGGTGTTGGCAACATCTTACTGTGGGGATGTTTGTCAGTGGCAGGGACTGGGAGACTAGTCAGGATCGAGGCAAAGATGAACCGAGCAAAGTACAGACCTGCTCCAGAGAGCTCAGGACCTCAGACTGGGGCGAAGGTTCACCTTCCAACAGGACAACCACCCTAAGCACACAGCCAAGACAACCCAGGAGAGGCGACAAGTCTCTGGACATCCTTGAGTGGCCCAGCCAGAGCCCGGACTTGAACCCGATCAAAGATCTCTGAATGTCCTTGAGTGGCCCAGCCAGAGCCCGGACTTGAACCCGATCAAAGATCTCTGAATGTCCTTGAGTGGCCCAGCCAGAGCCCGGACATAAACCCGATCAAAGATCTCTGGAGAGACCTGAAAATAGCTGTTCAGCAACATTCCCCCTCCAACCTTACAAAACTTGAGAGGGTCTGTAGAGAGGGATGGGAGAAAGTTTCCAAATACAGGTGTGCCAAGCTTGTAGCGTCATATCCAAGAAGACTGGAGGCTGTAGTCGCTGCCAAAGGTGCTTCAAGAAAGTACTGAGCAAAGGGTCTGAATACTTATGTTAATGTCATATTTTCGTTTATTTATTTATTTTTAATTTGAAAAAAATTTACAAAACTTGTCATTGCTTTGTCATTATAGGGTATTGTCACGCCTTGGTCTTAGTATTTTGTGTTTTCTTTATTTATTTGGTCAGGCCAGGGTGTGACATGGGTTATTGTGGTGTGTTTTTTGTCTTGGGGTTTTGTGGAGTGTCTAATTAGTCTATGGCTGCCTGAGGCGGTTCTCAATCAGAGTCAGGTGATTTTCGTTGTCTCTGATTGGGAGCCATATTTAGGCAGCCATATTCTGTGAGTGTTTTCGTGGGTGATTGTTCCAGTCTTTGTGTTTGCACCAGATAGGGCTGTTTCGGTTTTCACTTTTCATTATTTTGTAGTTTCCGCTTGTATTGTTTTTTCCTTCATTAAAATATATCATGAATCACCATCACGCTGCATTTTGGTCCGATCCTTGTTCTACCTCTTCATCAGAGGAGGAGATAGAAGAACGCCATTACAGGTATAGTGTATAGATTGATGAGGAAAAAAATATATTTAATACATTAATTGATTTAATATTTAATACCTATATTTAATACATATTTAATACAAGGCTGTAACATAACAAAATGTGGAAAATGTCAAGGGGTCTGAATAGTTTCTAAAGGCACTGTATATTTTAGAATGTTTTTTTTATGTATAGAAATAAAATGTATAAATGCAAAAAGTGATTTTAATATTATATCTTAAAAGCATTTTACTTTGGTAATAAAAATAAGATAATATTTACAGTATATCCTGTATATATATCGGTACAGTGAGATTATGCAGTGAATGTGTGTAAGAACATTGGATAGGCACAATGGGATACATTGACATCATCTATGGAATGTCGGTGTGCATACAAGTGTCAGTAGTGTGTGTGTGTGTGCGTGTGTGTTTGTGAGTGTGCGGGTGTGTGTGCGTTTTTGTGTGTGTGCGTGTGCACACAGACGTGTGTGCAAATGGATTGATATAAGTGTGTGTTTGCATGTAGGAGTGTGTGTTTGCATGTAGGAGTGTGTGTTTGCATGTAGGAGTGTGTGTTTGCATGTAGGAGTGTGTGTTTGCATGTAGGAGTGTGTGTTTGCATGTAGGAGTGTGTGTTTGCATGTAGGAGTGTGTGTTTGCATGTAGGAGTGTGTGTATGTGTGTATTACATGTTTGTTGATGTATTATTTAAAATGTAAATTAAATGTCTGTTATTCCAGACAGAAAGTAAAAATGATTAATTAAGGAAACAAACTTAAAGAGAGCAGAAACAAAACAAAAACACAACAACCATAAAGTCCATCCCATCTCTCTCTCTCTGGTTGTGGTGCAGGGTGACACATTTAGCTTCCAGCTTAGTTGACTGTTGCTCCCCTCCAAGAAGAATGGGGAGTTTATGTCCATCAAGGATTTGGTGAAAGTTTGGTATATACAGTATTTTTCCAAATCGGGGGAGTATGTTTCCCTTATGGTGCCATGTTTTGGGCAGGAATACAGTAAGTGAATCTCAGTTTCTCCATCCTGTAAATCAGACTCCATATTCTCTGATGTGGTCGTTCAGTCTGTATTCGGAGAGGGGTTTTCTTCTATTTACATCTAGTTCGGCTGAGATATTCTGCCAATGTAAATGTTGGATTTAAATAACAATCACGTTTAGTTTGTCATTTAATTTAGTTTGTCACTGAACAACAATAGAAACACATGTAAAGTGTTGTGTCCCATGTTTCATGAGCTGAAATCAAAGATCCCAGAATTATCCCATTCAAACAAAAAGCTTATTTGTCAAAAATGTTGTGCACAAATTTGTTTACATTCTTGTTAGTGAGCATTTCTCCTTTGCCACGATAATCCATCCACCTGACAAGTGTGGCATATCAAGAAGCTGATTAAACAGCAAGATCATTTCACAATAAAAGGCCACTCTGAAATGTGCAGTTTTGTCACAACACAATGCCACTGATATCTCAAGTTTTGAGGGAGAGTGGAATTGGAATGCTGACTGCAGGAATGTCCATCAGAGCTGTTGCCAGAGAATTGAATATTAATTTCCCTACCATAAGCCTCCTTCAATGTTGTTTTAGAGAATTTGGCAGTATGTCCAACCGGCCTCACAACCTCAGACTACATGTTCGGCCTCGTGTGGGAGAGCGGTTTGCGGATGTCTATGTTGTGAACAGAGTGCCCCATGGTGGCGGTTGGGTTATGGTATGGGCAGATATAAGATACGGATAACGAACACAATTGCATTTTATCAATGGCAATTTGAATGCACAGAGATACCGTGATGAGATCCTGAGGCCCATTGTCGTGCCAATCTACCGCCGCCATGACCTCATGTTTCAGCATGATAATGCACAGTCCCATGTTGCAAGGATCTGTACACAATTCCTGGAAGCTGAAAATGTCGCAGTTCTTCCATGGCCTGCACACTCACCTGACACGCATTGACATGCTCATGCTCAATGTCACCCATTGAGCATGTTTGGGATGCTCTTGATCGACGTGTACGACAGCGTGTTCCAGTTCTCGCCAATATCCAGCAACTTCGGACAGCATTCCACAATCAACAATCAACAGCCCGATCAACTATATGAGAAGGAGATTGTGTCACGCTGCATGAGGCAAATGGTGGTCACACCAGAAACTGACTGGTTTTCTGATCTACTCCCCTACTTCAAAAAAACAAGTTATCTGACCAACAGATGCATATCTGTATTGCCAGTCATGTGAAATCCATAGATTAGAGACTTTTTTATTTATTTCAATTGACTGATTTCCTTATATGAACTGGAACTCGCCGTTTTTCAATTTGGAGTCAATTTGTTTGCTTTTGATTTTAGAAATGAAACCGTTTTTTGAATGGTCTTTAGTTTGTATGTTGTTAGTGAGCCGCAGAGCAAGCTGACCTAGGGGATCATCCTCTTGGGAGAAGATGCTGCCGGAATTAAAATGCTCTTTTTTGCACTTTAATGTGTAGAGTGAATGTGAATGTGTCACTATCTGTCAAATTGTCCCCTTCGTGTCCCTGTGTGATCACTGCTGTAACCTTGCTGATGTGACCTTGATAGGCTAATGTAGGTGACAGAACCATATCGAAGGGAATCCCACCCATTCGTTTCACTCCTCACTGATCATGAGGGAGAGGAGAGGAGCTGAGGAGGAACCAAAGGAATCGTTGGGATCGTTCTCCTCTCACCATCCTTCCCTCCTCCTCCTTCTCCTCCTCCTCCTCCTTCTCCTCACATCCTACCGTTCACCGCTTCACCTGACTCCAACTCCTCCCTCAGCTCTTACCATTAGACAGCCGGTTGCCATTCTCTACGGGGGTGTGGCTTGGGGAGTGGGGGGCGTGGTTGTTGGCGTTCTTGTCCTGTAGCTGTGGAGACGGGGAGGAGGGGGTGGAGCCTGGGTGCTCATCTCTCCCTGGCAGGTTGATGTTGGAGTTGAACCCTGGGAGGAGATGACAAACACACTCACACACACTGTTACTGCCATCAGTTTGTTTCCATACATTGAATTGTTAAACTGTTAGTTCCAAAAATATTTTTGGTACCTCAGATTGTTCTTGCAATTCTCACATAGAGACATCATTGGGATGAAGAATGTTTGAAAGTCTTTTTACATTTGTAACACAAACCAGTTTTGAGAATATCATGATTAAAGTGGCAATTTTAGGCTCTTTTTAGACCTACATTTGCCTCCGGTAAGACCCTATGACCTATGAACCTTACACGATACAGACAACACCCTGGTGTCATTATATTCCTAATAGCACGCTCTAACATATGGAGCATCACTCAATTCTGAAATACAATTTTAAACATTAATTTATTAAACATTAAAACAATTTATATGAATACATCAAAATGACCCTTTTTGATTTAGTTTCTTTGTGGACCTATTGTTTTAATACAGAATATACTCTACAAGTACATTTCTAGAGTCAGTTCTCTGCTAATTTTCAAGTTTAAAACTGGGAATGCCTCAGGGAGCTTCAAGTTTAAAGTTGGGAATTCCCATGACGTCCCTGCGGCATTCCCGTATCCCACAGGAGAAGCAGGCTGGGGGGAAACAGCTGCTCATCACAGGCATGGCATTGATACCTCCCCTAACCCCCAGGCCACCCCGGAGCATCAGGTATCACAGATAACCATTTAGTGCTAGGGAGGGAACGGAAGCAGGCTGCCCCGTTAAGCCCAGTGGCATCTCGCTGTTCACGACCCTGACTACCAGCCTCCTCTGGCGTGTAGGCATGCTAACTAGTAAAAGGCATCCCCATTCAAGTCATCAATTCAAGTCATCAATTGCTGGTCATTCTATGTCAAGGCATGTGATATTGAGATGGAAGAAGGTGTCACGTCAGCCTGAGTGTTTCTGTTTCTACCCTAGACCCCTGGGTTTTAAGGCCCTTGGCATTCTGGTGGATATTCTTAAACTACTGTTAGTGCCCCTCTTCAATGCCCTGTCTCAATGACTTAGTTAGATTAAGAAGTATCCCACTGGGCACACACTGGCTGAATCAACGTTGCTTCCACAGCATTTCAATGATGAATTGATGTCTGTGCCCAGTGGGATGTCTCTGCTACACTCTGTTCTGTCCTCATGTCATCTCCCCTTTCGTAGTGTGACGAAGAGTGATATACCCCACTACGGTGATAAATATTTAATCTCATATTATATTAACCTACACACTGCTAATATACTTGAATGAATAATGACAGGACAGAGGAGAGAGAGAGGAGAGAGATAGAGAGAGCGAGAGAGAGGTGAGAGAGGAGAGAGGGAAAAGAGACTGAGCGTCACAGGTGAGAGAGAGAGAAGGAGAAAGAGGAGAGAAAGAGAGAGAGGCGAGTGAGAGAAGGAGAAAAAGAGAGATGAGCGAGAGAAGGAGAAAGAGAGAGGAGAGAGAGAGAGAAAGAGAGAGAGAGAGACTGATAGAGAATGAGAAAGAGATCAGAGAAAGAGAGATGTACAGAGAGAGAAAGATACAGAGAAATAGAGAGATACAGAGAGGGAGAGATACAGTGGGAGAGAGAGATACAGAGAAAGAGAGATATAGAGATACAGAGAGAAAGAGATACAGAGAGAGAGATACGAAGAGAGAGAAAGAGAGAGAGAGAGAGACATGGTAGAGAAAGAGAAAGAGAGAAAGAGGAGAGAGAAAATAGAAAGAAAGAGAGGAGATAGAAAGAGAGAGAGGAACATCCTCTGTGTACTACGTAAAAAACACCAAATAATGCACGCAGAGCAGAATTAGGCCGATAGTCACTAATGATCAAAATCCACGAAAGAACTGTTCAGTTCTACAACCACCTAAAGGGAAGCGATTCCCAAACCTTCCATAACAAAGTCATCACCTACAGAGAAATGAACCTGGAGAAGAGTCCCCGAGGCAAGCGGGTACTGTGGCTCTGTTCACAAACACAAACAGACCCCACAGAGCCCCAGGACAGCAACACAATTAGACCCAAACAAATCATGAGAAAACTAAAAGATAATTACTTGACACATCCGCAAGAATTAACAAAACAACTGAGCAAACTGGAATGCTATTTGGCCCTAAACAGAGAGTACACAGTGGCAGAATACCTGACCACTGTGACTGACCCAAACTTAAGGAAAGCTTTGACTATAGACAGACTCAGTGAGCATAGCCTTGCTATTGAGAATGGCCACTGTAGGCAGACTTGTATCTCAACAGAAGACAGGCTATGTGCACACTGTCCACAAAATTAGGTGGAAAGTGAGCTGCACTTCCTAACCTCCTGCCAAATGTATGACCATATTAGAGAGAGATATTTCCCTCAGATTACACAGATCCACAAAGAATTTGTGGGAAATCCAATTTTGATAAACTCCCATATCTATTGGGTGAAACACAGTGTGCCATCACAGCAGAAAGATGTGTGACCAGTTGCCACAAGAAAAGGGCAACCAGTGAAGAACACCATCGTAAATACAACCCATATTTACTGTATGTTTATTTATTTTCCCTTTTGTACTTTAACTACTTGCACATCGTTACAACACTGTATATAGACATAATGACTATTGAAATGCATTTACTCTTTTGGAACTTTTCTGAGTGTAACGTTTACTGTTCATTTTTGATTGTTTATTTAACTTTCGTTTACTATCTATTTCACTTTCCTTTTCAATGTAAACATATGTTTCCCATGTCAGTAAAGCCCCTTAAATTGAAATGGAATTGAATTGAAATTGAATTGAGAGAGAAAGTAAGAGAGGGTGAGAGAAGGAGAGAGGGACTACAGTGTGTGTATTCTCGTGTAAGAGTGTTAACAATGAATGATGTTTCAAACTGATCTAACAGTTACTGTTTGTGTTCATGTCATATTTAGAGTTGAAGGGAAGTGTTTGAACATGTATTTTAGGAAACAGTCTCTTTAAATCAATGCAGTAATAGGCAACGTAAGGCCACATTGTACCCATTTAATCACATTCCGAAAACACCGGGGGAGACTTAACCGTGAAATGATGCAGTATATACAGAGATTATATACAGAGATTACCAGTACCAGATCAATGTGGAGCTATATACAGGGAATACCAGAACCAGATCAATGTGGAGCTATGTACAGGGAGTACCAGTACCAGATCAATGTGGAGCTGTATACAGGTATTACCAGTACCAGATCAATGTGGAGCTATATAAAGGGAATACCAGTACCAGATCAATGTGGAGCTATTTACAGAGATTACCAGTACCAGATCAATGTGGAG
The DNA here is from genome assembly GCF_023373465.1 of Oncorhynchus keta. Taxonomy (NCBI): domain Eukaryota; kingdom Metazoa; phylum Chordata; class Actinopteri; order Salmoniformes; family Salmonidae; genus Oncorhynchus; species Oncorhynchus keta. The sequence continues at coordinate 17,326,193 of NC_068454.1, forward strand.
CTATTTACAGAGATTACCAATACCAGATCAATGTGGAGCTATATACAGGGAATACAAGTACCAGATCAATGTGGAGCTATATACAGAGATTACCAGTACCAGATCAATGTGGAGCTATATACAGAGATGACCAGTACCAGATCGATGTGGAGCTATATACAGAGATTACCAGTACCAGATCGATGTGGAGCTATATACAGAGATTATCAGTACCAGATAAATGTGGAGCTATATACAGGGAATACCAGTACCAGATCAATGTGGAGCTATTTACAGGGAATACAAGTACAAGATCAATGTGGGGCTATATACAGAGATTACCAGTACCAGATCAATGTGGAGCTATATACAGAGATTAGCAGTACCAGATCGATGTGGAGCTATATACAGAGATTATCAGTACCAGATAAATGTGGAGCTATATACAGGGAATACCAGTACCAGATCAATGTGGAGCTATTTACAGGGAGTACCAGTACCAGATCAATGTGGAGATATATACAGGGAATACCAGTACCAGATCGATGAGGAGCTCTGTACAGGGAGTAACAGTATCAGATCAATGTGGAGCTATATACAGGAAATACCAGTACCAGATCAATGTGGAGCGATGTACAGGGAATACCAGTACCAGATCAATGTGGAGCTATATAAAGGGAGTACCAATACCAGATCAATCTGTACTTTGAAATTTGTCATTTGGAACAACTTTGAATCTTGACTTTTGAGAAACATGGATGAAATTCTAATTCTGTGAGACCGTGAGAGCTTGTTGCTCTACAAGGTGTTGAACGCATTCCACAGGGATGCTAGCTCATGTTGACTCCAATGTTTTCCACAGTGGTGTCAAGAAGGCTGAATGTCCTTTCGGTGCTGGACCATACTTGATACATACAAGAAACTGTTGAGTGTGAAAAACCCAGAAGCGTTACAGTTCTTAACACACTCAAACCACTGCACCTGGCACCTACTACCATACTCTGTTCAAAGGCATACATATTTTGTCTTATGGCTATTTAGCAGTCTTTTGGCTATTTAGCAGTCTTTTGGCTATTTAGCAGTCTTATGGCTATTTAGCAGTCTTATGGCTATTTAGCAGTCTTATGCCTATTTAGCGGTCTTATGGCTATTTAGCAGTCTTATGGCTATTTAGCAGTCTTATGGCTATTTAGCGGTCTAATGGCTATTTAGCGGTCTTATGGCTATTTAGCAGTCTTTTGGCTATTTAGCGGTCTTATGGCTATTTAGCAGTCTTATGGCTATTTAGCGGTCTAATGGCTTTTTAGCGGTCTTATGAGGCGCTGTCGTGCCCCCTTCACAGCTGTTCGCGTATGTGTGGACCATGTTATGTCGTTAGTGTTGTGTGCGCCAAGGAACTTGAAGCTCTCGATCCGCGCCACTACAGACCCATCGATCTCGTACATGTTTTGGAACACTGTGACCTAGTGCAGCTCTAGTGTTGACCCTCCATTGATATGAGTGATACATACTTCTGCTCTTCTTCTCCAAAGGTGAGGTCCTGCTTCACTGGTACTAAGGGGCCTACATATGCTGCTCTGCATGCACTATACAGGTACTAAACACAAATAGAGCTACAAAACATATATATGGGTACTGTAAAGTGAGTGAGTGAGTGAGTGAGTGAGTGAGTGAGTGAGTGAGTGAGTGAGTGAGTGAGTGAGTGAGTGAGTGTGTGTGTGTGTAAATAGGAGAGTGAGACGAGGGACACCTGAGTCCCATTTATCAGCCTGATTCCACCCTGCCATATTTAAACTGGGACTTGCATGCGTTGTGACATTTGGTGAAATTGCCTTTCTAAAGTCATCTCTTAACATCATCAGTGGAAGACACGGCTGTGACCGGAGCATCTGTTCCCCTTCAGAGGCGTGGAACCCCAAATCAATTCCCATCATGTTGTTACTGTACCGTTCCAGAATGATATGGAATATTCCAAGCTGGGGTATGATTGGTATATAGCTGTGATATTTAGGTGGTATTGGATGTTACATTCCCAGCAAACATCATATCTCTGATGAGACTGAGTCTATATGAATGATTTGAATTATCTTATATGAGGTTAGATTGGGGTCTGGTAGAGAGAGTACCTGCGTATGACAGAGTGGCTCTCTCCCCAGCTGCAGTTAACACCTGATAATCATAATCTAGTCTTTGTGTCTCAATGCCTATAGACACCTGTTTAATATTAGCTCATCTACCCTTTGTTACTCCATATGATCTAACCCAAAGAAGGTGTTTTAATACCAGATTTATACATTGTGATGACATGATTATGTGATTGTGTTGTCATTGATTTATTAGTTAGATTTCATCCTACATCACATCAGAGTTTGATAATGGTTGAGATCATTTTTCATTGTTTGCACTAATGTACTGTACAGTAGCATCAGCATCAGTGTGTGGGTGGGTGTCATGCCGTGCAAGCTTTACACGTTCAACTGAGACGTCCTGTCGCTTAATTAAGACAAGTGTGATTACATGTCGGAGTAACATATCTTTCACAATCTGAAGAAGGGAAATCACCCTCTGTCCTCCTCCTCCTCGCTCCTGAAATTAATTCATTTAAATTCAATTCAAAGGCTTTTTTTGGCATGGGAAACATATGTTTACATTGCCAAAGCAAGAGAAACAGACAGTAAACAAAAGTGAAATAAAAAATAAAAATGAACAGTAAACATTACACTGACAAATGTTTTAAAGGAATAGAGACATTTAAAATGTTATATTATGGCTGTGTACGGTGTTATAACGATGTGCAAATAGTTAAAGTACAAAAGGGAAGAATAAATAAACATAAAATTGGTGTTTGTTCTTCACTGGTTGCCCTTTTCTCGTGGCAACAGGACACAAATCTTGCTGCTGTGATGGCACATTTCGGAGTTCATCAAAATCGGGTTTGTTTTCAAATTCTTTGTGGGTCTGTGTAATTTGAGGGAAATAAGTATCTCTAATATAGTCATACATTTGGTAGGAGGTTAGGAAGTTACACCTCATTTTGTGGACAGTGTGCACACATTCTGTCTTCTCTTGAGAGCCAGGTCTGCCTACGGCGGCTTTTCTCAATAGCAAGGCTATGCTCACTGAGTCTATGCATAGTCAAAGCTTTCCTTAAGTTTTGGTCAGTCACTATGTTCAGGTATTCTGCCACTGTGTAATCTCTGTTTAGGGCCAAATAGCATTCCAGTTTGCTCAGTTTTTTTGGTAAATTCTTTCCAATGTGCTAAGTATTTATCTTTTAGTTTTCTCGTGATTTGGTTAGGTCTAATTGTGTTGCTGTTCTGGGGGTCTGTGGGGTCTGTTTGTGTTTGTGAACAGAGCCTCAGGACCAGCTTGCTTAGGGGACTCTTCTCCAAGTTAATTTCTCTGTAGGTGATGGCTTTGTTATGAAAGGTTTGGGAATCGCTTCCTTTTAGGTGGTTGTAGAAATAGGCACTTTTTAGGATTTTTATAATTAGCAGGTATCGGTATTTTGCTCTGCATACATTATTTGGAATTAGCCTCTGCTGTGATGGATTCATGTCTTCATCACCTCAGAGTGTAGCAACACACACTTGCACACACGCACACACACATACGTGCACACACACAAAGACACACAAAGACATACAAAGACAAAGTTCTGGGGTTGTCTGGGTCAAATGTGTGTGTGTGTGTGTGTGCATGGTCAGGGGGTGTATGAGATAGTGTGTGAAGGAATTCACAGAGGTAAAGGTCATCTGTGTATGTGTGTGTGTTACATTGTGACTCACCTCCCTCCCTCATCTTGCGTCCTGTAGTGGTCTTCTTGAGCAGGCTGCGTCCAGAGCTGAACAGGGTGTTGAGCTCATCCAGGGCTGGCTGAGGGCTGGTCAGAGGTCTTCCGTTGGCTGGGTTGAACAGCAGGGGTGAGGATGAGCAGGAGTGGGCACGGCGCGGCTCTGGGCGGGTGGACTTGGCCGGAGAGTAGGGAGGGGGCTTGTCCCCCGCAGCCCTATGAGAGGAGGAGGCGTAGGAGGGCTTGGGAGAGTCCAAGCCACCCCCACCTGTGATAGAAGCAGCCCGGGTAAGGGAGAGTATGCTGGACTCTGGGGGGAAGGGAAAGTGGGAGGGGGGGCGATAGGGGGGGGGCAGGGTATTGGCGGGAGGAGGGGGAGGCGGAGGGGTGAGGGGAGGATTGGGCTTGTCTGGGAGGAGGATGGAAAGAGAGGGGGAGGAGTCAGCGCGCTGGCGGTAGTACTGAGGTGAGAGGGGGCTGTCTGGGCCGGCGTAGTTCAGGTTGGACTCAAACACAGGCAGCTTCTTCACCTCCAGAGGGGTGAGGGGCGACTCGTCAGACGCAGGGGAACAGGTGACAGGGGAGGGGGGGAACACCAGGAGAGGGGGGCGGTGGGTGAGCAGGTTGGGGAATGGTGCAGGGATGTCACACCCTCCTTCTTTACTATGAGGGGGCTTGCTGTTTCCTCCGGCGGCAGATGTTTGGGCCTCCATGGTAGTAGATACACCCCCCAGCCCTGCCCTCTTCCCCTCTCCACTCTGAGAGGGAGACAATCCCAACCCTAACCCACCTAACATCAACCCTAACGCCTCCAGCTTCCCAGCTGCCTTCGCCGCAGCAACTGCCCCTCCCACAGGAAGGCCCGCCTCCTCGGGCAGGAAGTATTTCATTTCCTCGTAGACGGCCTCGGTGTCTCCCTGCTCGGGGCTGTCGGGGGGGTCCTGGTAACTCCCTCCCCGACTGTAACTCCTGCCCTGAGCCCCCACCATCTCTATGTACACATCCTCCTCATCCTGGTTATGGTGCAGGCTCAGTTTCGCCCCCTGTGGGCCATCCACAGACGCTGCACGCTGTATCAGCCCTCTCAGACACCCCATACCCCCTCGCCCTCCAGTGCAGGACAGCAGGGCCAGTTTGACATCAGTGGGGCGGAGCTGGAGGAGGTTAAAGCCGGCAGCGTTGATCTCTTCATAGGAGCCAGTGAGCTTGGTGTTGGGGTTCCTCTTGGGCTTGGGAGGAGGCACCTTCCTCATGGTTGTGTAGTCATCACTGTGGGGTCGCGGCTTGGACAGAGCTGGGGAGGGGAGAGATGAGAGGAGAAACAGTTCACAACAGTCACACTGACAGCTGTGTTTTGGGCTACATAGAGGCTAAGGTAATGATAGTTGGTGTGTTGTGGTGTATATATGCACCATCCGTAGGTGACAGCTGTGTTTTGGGGGGGCTCCCTGCAGGGGACCCATAGCCCTCAGGAGTGGGGCTCTCTCTCGGGGGTCCCAGGGTCAGTCCGGCACTGACCGCCTCGTAGGAAGCACTCAGACGAGTGCTGGGGTCCCGCTTGGGTTTAGGGGGAGGCTGTTTCCGTGGTGATGCCAGGCCTCCCCCATCCTCAGTGGTATGGGCCGCCTGTTGAAGGCCCGGTCTGATGGATGGGCCATGGCTGGAATGTACCAAGTTCTCTATAGCCAGGGGGATGGGCACTGAGCTGGAGCGGAAGTGGCGGATATTCCGGCTCCCCCCATTGACAGAACCATCTTGGTTTCTCCTCTTCTCCACAACCCTACATGGGAAATCAGATTGAGAAATAAAGTATTTTTCTCCCCATTTCCACAAGTCTTTCTCTCTCTCTATTGCTCTAAATCACTCTCTTCCTCTCCATCCCACGTTCTGTCTATTTCTATTTCCTATCTCCATCCCTCCTCCCTCTCTCCTTTAAACCTCATGATGGACAAACACACCTTCTGTTGATATTTGATCCTGGTTCCAACCAAACATAATAAGATGGATTTTCCTTGAGAGCAACAACAATAAGATAATTACTTTCCATCTACAAATCCAGATTAATTGAATTATTCCCATCATATCATCCACAGACTCCACTCAAATGTATGGCTGCATCATCTGTCATGCAACACATGCATTCTAAAGAGGCCAATACAGGGGATAAAGAGTGGAAACTCGATGGATTATTTCTGCTTTAAATGTGTAAGTCTAATCGGCTTGCTGTAATATGATAATATGATATTCACTCTGCTCTGTAGGTTGATATTTCCTTCTCCAATCTGGAGGAAGCCATCTGTTGGTCCCTCTGGACCAGGTGGAGGGGGGGTTGTGTTTGTCTGTAAAGGTTGAGAGAGATGGTGTGTCTGTGTTTGTGTCTCTGTGTGTGTGTGTGGGTTGGTTGGTTCTTATATCACTAAAAAGTCCCCAGAAGAAGAGTCCTCTCAAGGATAGTGAAACAAGGAAAATTCTACCTCGTGGAGACATTTCCCAAGTCCCCATGAGCACAAAGGCTATTTTAAATGTAGTGGTTAGGTTTAGAAAAAGGTAAAGATAAGGGGTTAGTGGTTAGGGAAAATATGATTTTGAATGGAAATTAATTTTAGGTCCCCACGAGGGTAGAATAACATAACATAACATAACATAACATAACATAACATAACATAACATAGCATGTGTGTGTATATGGAGGGCCTTTATAGCCTGAAGAGGTTTCTGACTGACTTTGGTAAGAGTGGGAGTAGCGTAGTAATCTGGAATGGGACACTCCCACAGCGATCCCAGAGACACAATACCATCCACCCCTCCACCTCCATCTCCATCACCCATATCCCCTTTCTACCTGTCTACACACACCCTCCTTCACCCATATCCCCCTTCCACCTCTCTACACACACCCTCCCTCACCCATATCCCCCTTCCACCTCTCTACACACACCCTCCTTCACCCATATCCCCCTTCCACCTCTCTACACACACCCTCCCTCACCCATATCCCCCTTCCATCTCTCTACACACACCCTCCTTCACCCATATCCCCCTTCCACCTCTCTACACACACCCTCCTCACCCATATCCCCCTTCCACCTCTCTACACACACACACCCTCCCTCACCCACATCCCCCTTCCACCTCTCTACACGCACCCTCCCTCACCCATATCCCCCTTCCACCTCTCTACACACACCCTCCCTCACCCATATCCCCCTTCCACCTCTCTACACACACACACCCTCCCTCACCCACATCCCCCTTCCACCTCTCTACACACACCCTCCCTCACCCACATCCCCCTTCCACCTCTCTACACACACACACCCTCCCTCACCCATATCCCCCTTCCACCTCTCTACACACACCCTCCCTCACCCATATCCCCCTTCCATCTCTCTACACACACCCTCCTTCACCCATATCCCCCTTCCACCTCTCTACACACACCCTCCTTCACCCATATCCCCCTTCCACCTTACTACACACACACACCCTCCCTCACCCATATCCCCCTTCCACCTCTCTACACACACCCTCCTCACCCACATCCCCCTTCCACCTCTCTACACACACCCTCCTTCACCCATATCCCCCTTCCACCTCTCTACACACACCCTCCCTCACCCACATCCCCCTTCCACCTCTCTACACACACCCTCCCTCACCCATATCTCCCTTCCACCTCTCTACACACACACACCTTCCCTCACCCACATCCCCCTTCCACCTCTCTACACACACCCTCCCTCACCCATATCCCCCTTCCACCTCTCTACACACACCCTCCCTCACCCATATCCCCCTTCCACCTCTCTACACACACCCTCCCTCACCCATATCCCCCTTCCACCTCTCTACACACACCCTCCTTCACCCATATCCCCTTTCCACCTCTCTACACACACCCTCCCTCACCCATATCCCCCTTCCACCTCTCTACACACACCCTCCTTCACCCATATCCCCCTTCCACCTCTCTACACACACCCTCCTTCACCCATACCCCCTTCCACCTCTCTACACACACCCTCCTTCACCCATATCCCCACACACCCTCCCTCACCCATATCCCCCTTCCACCTCTCTACACACACCCACATCCCCCTTCCACCTCTCTACACACACCTTCCCTCATCCATATTCCCCTTCCCCCTCTCTACACACCCTCCTTCACCCATACCCCCCTCCCCCTCTCCACACACCCTCCCTCATCCATATTCCCCTTCCCCCTCTACACACCCTCCTTCACCCATATCCCCCTCCCCCTCTCCACACACCCTCCCTCATCCATATTCCCCTTCCCCCTCTACACACACCCTCCTTCACCCATATCCCCCTCCCCCTCTACACACACCCTCCTTCACCCGTATCCCCTCCCCCTCTCCACACACCCTCCCTCATCCATATTCCCCATGCCCCTCTCCACATACCATCCTTCACCCGTATCCCCTCCCCCTCTCCACACACCCCCTCCTCACCTGTTAACCCCTCCTAATGCTGATGACAGTATTAGTGTGTGTGGGAGAGAAAATTACTCTTGAGAGGAAGGAGGAGAAGGAGGATGAAGGAAAGGGGGGATTACCAGTGACATCCCGACCCCTTCTCCATTCTGTATCTCCCTCCCTTCCTTCTCCCTCCTCCCTGCTCTCTCCTCCCCCTCTTAATATCTCCCTCCCAAGCCCCCATCTTCCAGTCTCTGTCCCAGTAGCAGATGTCCTGTTAGCATACAAGGGCACATGAAGGACAGAAGTACAGGTAAGAGTGTTGTGTGTATGTGTGGGTCTCTGTTTTTGTGTTTCCTCTCTCTGCAGGATGTACACCCCCAATGTTAAATTGCATTTTAAAACACAATCAGACTTTCAGCTGTTCTGGCCAATTGGAGGCTTATCTCTGTCTGATTAGCATGGTCAGAAGGAATACAGGAATACATTCTAAAATGACAGCCTCTCTCATTCTTTAGTCCCTACACTGGAAAAGCATTTTGGGCCCGTCTTACAATTCAAACAATGGTTGCCATGCCAACTACAAGCTATATAAAGTGTAAATCAAAGTCCACTGACACCAGGAAAGGATAGTCTGACGTCTCACTGTGACATAGATACACACCCCGGGGGACGCATAGCCTGAACACACACCTCCGCACAATTCCCAACCAACGCGGCTCCGATACGAGTTCTCTATTTATTTGAATGCATTGACAGTTGCGGCAACAGTTGGAGAAATTGTGCTGAGAATTCGAAAAAAATGAAAGGCAACGGTCAAATATTCTTCAACACTTGTGTGTACATGTAAACATTCTGGACTATGATTTTACACAGCTGCTACTTGCTGTTTATTATCTATTTATAGTCACTTTACCTACATGTACACATTACCTCGACTAACCTGTACTCTTACCTACATGTACACATTACCTCAACTAACCTGTACTCTTACCTACATGTACACATTACCTCAACTAACCTGTACCCCTACCTACATGTACACATTACCTCAACTAACCTGTACTCTTACCTACATGTACACATTACCTCAACTAACCTGTACCCCTACATAAATGTACACATTACCTCAACTAACCTGTACCCCTACCTACATGTACACATGATCTCAACTCTCAACTAACCTGTACCCCTACCTACATGTACACATTACCTCGACTAACCTGTACTCTTACCTACATGTACACATTACCTCAACTAACCTGTACCCCTACATAAATGTACACATTACCTCAACTAACCTGTACCCCTACCAACTAACCTGTACCCCTACCTACATGTACACATTACCTCAACTAACCTGTACCCTTACCTACATGTACACATTACCTCAACTAACCTGTACCCCTACCTACATGTACACATGACCTCAACTAACCTGTACCCCTACCTACATGTACACATTACCACATATACACATTACCTCAACTAACCTGTACCCCTACCTACATGTACACATGATCTCAACTAACCTGTACCCCTACCTACATGTACACATTACCCCAACTAAACCTTTACCATTACCTACATGCACATGTAACAGTATAACTTTAGACCGTCCCCTCGCCCATACACGGGCACGAACCAGGGACCCTCTGCACACATCAACAACAGTCACCCTCGAAGCATCGTTACTCATCGCTCCACAAAAGCCGAGGCCACAAAAGCCTGGGAACTACTACTTCAAGGTCTCAGAGCAAGTGACTTCACCGATTGAAACGTTATTTAGTGCGCACCACCGCTAACTAGCTAGCCGTTTCACATCCGTTACACTCACCCCCCTTTTGATCTCCTCCTTTTCCGCAGCAACCAATGATCCGGGTCAACAGCATCAATGTAACAGCATAACTTTAGACCATCCCCTCGCCCAGACCCGGGCGCAAACCAGGTACCCTATGCACACATCAACAACAGTCACCCACGAAGCATCGTTACCCATCGCTCCACAAAAGCTGCGGCCCTTGCAGAGCAAGGGGAACCACTACTTTAAGGTCTCAGAGCAAGTGACATCACTGATTGAAACGCTATTTAGCGCGCACCACCGCTAACTAAGCTAGCCGTTTCACATCCGTTACACACACATTACCTCAACTAACCTGTACCCCTACCTATATATACACATTACCTCAACTAACCTGTACCCTTACCTCCATGTACACATTACCTCAACTAACCTGTACTCTTACCTACATGTACACATGACCTCAACTAACCTGTAACCCCACTTATTGACTAGTTACCAGTTCCCCCTGTATATAGCCTCGATATTGTTATTTTACTGTTTAACTTTTGATTTAACTTTTAACTTGAATTAATTTAGTAAATATTTTCTTAACTTTATTTCTTGAACAGCATTGTTTGTTAAGGTATTGTAAGTAAGAATTTCAGGTCTACACCTTTTATATTCAGCACATTTGACAAATAAAATTGGATTGGATTTGATAACCTTGAATGCGCTGCAGCTATAGGCCAGTGTAGGCTTGGGGACAGTGCTGAAACATTAACACATGCTGATGTTTAACTCATTATCCTAGCAATCATAATATGGAATTATAGTCACCAACCAGCACAGGCTCAATGACACCATAACTCACACATCACATGACATGACACACACACACTGTACACACACTGTACACACACTATACTCACACTGTACACATACTGTACATACACCTTGTGACCTCTACATCTCTATAGTATCTGTGGTGGATTGGGTGAGTTACTTACAGCCACACAAGATAGTCTATATTCAATCCATTATCATTGTATTACATCATACTATTAGCTTCAAATCAAAGGAGAAACACAAAACCACAAGGAGCGACTTCTCTACGAAAGCAGTGGTCTATTACCTTTTGGGGGTGTCCTCCTCTTCGCCAACTGGCTCGGGCCTCTCACCGAGGGGCGGACTGTTGCTGTGTGACCCGTTGCCATGGCAGCACTGGTGGTTGCTCTCGCGGGCGATGTCAGAGGCGTTCTGGATGACCAGGTGGTCGTAGGTGCACAGGCCCTGGTCTTCTGCTCCCTGGAGGAACCTCTGGATACTGCAGTCCTCAGTCGGCTGGGACGACAGTCTATGGCACACACGCTGCCTAGCCAGCCAGCCACGTATCACTGACAGAGGATAGGGGGAAAGAGAGGGGTTAATAACACACAGACACACACGGGGATGCAAGTTGTTGTACCTTTCTGGCAGATGATGATCTTCCTGTGTAGTTGGTGGCAGCGGTCATTGAGCTGGTCAGCTTGCCAGTACCTCAGAAATACCTTACTGCTGCTCATCTGAGAGAGAGAGCGAGAGAGAGAGAGAGAGAGACAGAGAGAGAGAGAGAGAGAGAGAGAGAGAGAGAGAGAGAGAGAGAGAGAGAGAGAGAAAATCAAGAGACACTTTTTGCTGACTATTACAAAAATGGGAACATCAGCAACCTTATCTTCCACACAAACCATCCCCGGGCATGGCACAGCGCTATATTAGCACACTACCCCTCTGTTACGAGAGCGGGGATTACCGAGGGGTGGAAACTCAGAATACTTGATAACGAGGACTCTGAGTCATGTAATATAAATATCTATAAGTCCGGAACAGTGATCGTACAAAGTAACCACAAACAGCTTCAGCTGGACTTTCACCTAATCAAAGAATTAGCCCAACAGGAGAAGCTCTCCCTTGATAAAGATACCCCCACCCCGAGCGGGTCAAACCAGAGCTCTTCATTATGTAACACCACAGACGAGCAACCCCCAGCGGAGAGTCAACCTCCCAGCACGGACTACCACTCCCTCATTGAAATGAAGGACAAATTCACCCAGCTGGAGGTAAGACAGGTGGAGCTGGAACAGCAGGTGATTACACTTCAGTCAGCACAGACCCAGACAACAGTCCAGCACAACAACACCCCCTTAACCAGACCCGGAGAGCTGGAGGTGGACAGAGACATATCTGCACTCTGGACTGTGGTGAGACAACTTCAACAGGAGAAAGAGCAGAATCAGGAGAAGAACAGAGCATTAGAGGAGAGGATCGGACTGCTGGTGGAGGAGAGGTTGAGGGGGATGGAGGAGAGGGTGAGGGGACGGAGGAGAGGTTGAGGGGGACGGAGGAGAGGTTGAGGGGGACGGCGTGTGACAGAGAACAACCCACTAGAGAGGTGGCCACCCCCACAGAGAAGCCAGCAGAACAGCCCACCCCAGCACCTGACAAAAGTTTCGACACCACAGCAGAACAGTCCACACCAGACCCTGACCATAGAGTCGACACCACAGCAGAACAGACAAATGAAGAACCACAAGCCCAGCGGCTCTCACCCCCTCCGAGCACCCCCCCTGTCAGCCACCCTGATAGCCCTTCTGACAACCCCCTCACACCCACTGAGGACAAACACAAGACACAGATTGTACTACTTATGGACTCAAATGGAAATATATAGAAGAAAAAAACTTTTTCCCAAACATAGTGTGTCTAAACTCTGGTGTCCAAACACCCAGCGCGCCCTAGACCTTCTGTCTGAGGCCAAACTAGGTTCACCCAGCCACATAATAATACACACAGGCACAAACGACCTGAGAGCACAGCAGGAAAGGGTGGCAACAGCACTGAAGGGAGTGATTGAAAAGGCTTCTTCTACTTTCCCCAACGCACAAGTGGTTATCTCCACCCTGCTACCACGAAAAGACTTCCACCCTGCCACAATACAGCGGGTAAACGCAAGTATTTCCCGTGACTGTGCCTCAAAACCAAATGTTTTCCTGGCCCACCACTCCACCCTGGACTTGAACAGCCTCTATGACCAGGTCCACCTCTACAAGGCAGCAGTGCCCACCTTTGCCAGGACCCTAAAGGACATCGCTCTCAAACGTATCCCCAACACTTCACACAGGAGCAACAGATCAATAGACTCTCCACCCAGACCAGCGAGACACCCTCCCAGACCTGCAGGACCCCCTGGACCTACACATAGAGGACCCACGCCAAGAGGAATTACATCCAGACCACAGTACACCCAGACACATCCACACCCCCACCCCAACCAATCAACACCCCCACGTCAACCATGCCCACACCCCATTTAGGCCCCCTCAGATCAGACCTATGCCACTCCTGCCCACCCCATGCACCCCACCCCCGCAAAGAGGGCCTCAACATGGAAGCCACACATACGCCCAGGTAGTGAGCGGGCAAACAGTCCCAACCCCCACTCTCACACTCGCCCAAGCTAATAGCATGTACCAGATGCTCAGCAGGCTCTGCTCACACTTACTGGCCTGAGGCCAAACCACACGACCAACAACATTGGACATTCTATGGAACAAAAAGCCTTCACTATATCATCCTGGAATATCCAAGGCCTGAGGTCATCTGCCTTTGGCCTAAAGAGCAGAAACCCGGACTTCACCAAAGAAATCGGTAACACAGACATTGTCATCCTGCAAGAAACCTGGTATAGAGGAGACGGACCCACTGGTTGCCCTCTAGGTTACAGAGAGCTGGTAGTCCCATCCACCAAACTACCAGGTGTGAAACAGGGAAGGGACTCAGGGGTATGCTAATTTGGTATAGAGCAGACCTAACTCACTCCATTAAATTAATCAAAACAGGAACATTCTACATTTGGCTAGAAATTCAAAAGGAAATTATCCTAACAGAGAAAAATGTCCTCCTGTGTGCTACCTATATCCCCCACTAGAATCCCCATATTTTAATGAAGACAGCTTCTCCATCCTGGAGGGCGAAATCAATCATTTCCAGGCCCAGGGACATGTACTAGTCTGTGGCGACCTAAATGCCAGAACCGGACAAGAACCTGACACCCTCAGCACACAGGGGGACAAACATCTGCCTGGAGGTGACAGCATCCCCTCCCACATATGCCCCCTAGGCACAACTATGACAACATAACCAACAAAAACGGGTCACAACTCCTGCAGCTCTGTCGCACGCTGGGTATGTACATAGTCAACGGTAGGCTTCGAGGGGACTCCTATGGTAGATACACCTATAGCTCATCTCTTGGCAGTAGTACTGTAGACTACTTTATCACTGACCTCAACCCAGAATCTCTCAGAGCGTTCACAGTCAGTCCACTAACACCCCTATCAGACCACAGCAAAATCACAGTCTACTTAAACAGAGCAATACTCAACCACGAGGCATCAAAGCCAAAGGAACTGAGTAACATTAAGAAATGCTATAGGTGGAAGGAATGCAGTTTGGAAACCTACCAAAAAACAATTAGGCAACAACAAATTCAATCCCTTTTAGACAATTTCCTGGGTAAAACGTTCCACTGTAATAGTGAAGGTGTAAACTTGGCAGTAGAAAATCTTAACAGTATATTTGACCTCTCAGCTTCCCTATCAAATCTAAAAATCTCAAATAGAAAACCGAAGAAAATTAACAATAATGACAAATGGTTTGATGAGGAATGCAAAAATCTAAGAAAGAAATTGAGAAACCTGTCCAACCAAAAACATAGAGACCCGGAAAACCTGAGTCTACGCCTTCACTATGGTGAATCACTAAAACAATACAGAAACACACTACGGAAAAGAAGGAACAGCATGTCAGAAATCAGCTCAATGCAATTGAAGAATCCATAGACTCTAACCACTTCTGGGAAAATTGGAAAACACTAAACAAACAACAACACGAAGAATTATCTATCCAAAATGGAGATGTCTGGGTAAACCACTTCTCCAATCTTTTTGGTTCTATAACAAAGAACAAAGAGCAAAAACATATACATGATCAACTACAGATCTTAGAATCAACTATTAAAGACTACCAGAACCCACTGGATTCTCCAATTACATTGAATGAGTTACAGGACAAAATAAAAACCCTCCAACCCAAAAAGGCCTGTGGTGTCGATGGTATCCTCAATGAAATGATCAAATATACAGACAACAAATTCCAACTGGCTATACTAAAACTCTTTAACATCATACTTAGCTCTGGCATCTTCCCCAATATTTGGAACCAAGGACTGATCACCCCAATCCACAAAAGTGGAGACAAATTTGACCCCAATAACTACCGTGGAATATGTGTCAACAGTAACCTTGGGAAAATCCTCTGCATTATTATTAACAGCAGACTCGTACATTTCCTCAATGAAAACAATGTACTGAGCAAATGTCAAATTGGCTTTTACCAAATTACCGTACAACAGACCATGTATTCACCCTGCACACCTTAATTGACAACCAAACAAACCAAAACAAAGGCAAAGTCTTCTCATGCTTTGTTGATTTCAAAAAAGCCTTCGACTCAATTTGGCATGAGGGTCTGCTATACAAACTGATGGAAAGTGGTGTTGGGGTAAAACATATGACATTATAAAATCCATGTACACAAACAACAAGTGTGCGGTTAAAATTGGCAAAAAACACACACATTTCTTCACACAGGGTCGTGGGGTTAGACAGGGATGCAGCTTAAGCCCCACCCTCTTCAACATATATATCAACGAACTGGCGCGGGCACTAGAAAAGTCTGCAGCACCCGGCCTCCCCTGCTAGAATCCGAAGTCAAATGTCTGCTGTTTGCTGATGATCTGGTGCTTCTGTCACCAACCAAGGAGGGCCTACAGCAGCACCTAGATCTTATGCACAGATTCTGTCAGACCTGGGCCCTGACAGTAAATCTCAGTAAGACCAAAATAATGGTGTTCCAAAAAGGTCGAGTCACCAGGACCACAAATACAAATTCCATCTCGACACTGTTGCCCTAGAGCACACAAAAAACTATACATACCTTGGCCTAAACATCAGCGCCACAGGTAACTTCCACAAAGGTGTGAACGATCTGAGAGACAAGGCAAGAAGGGCATTCTATGCCATCAAAAGAAACATAAATTTCAACATACCAATTAGGATTTGGCTAAAAATACTTGAATCAGTCATAGAGCCCATTGCCCTTTATGGTTGTGAGGTCTGGGGTCCGCTCACCAACCAAGACTTCACAAAATGGGACAAACACCAAATTGAGACTCTGCACGCAGAATTCTGCAAAAATATCCTCCGTGTACAACGTAAAACACCAAATAATGCATGCAGAGCAGAATTAGGCCGATACCCACTAATTATCAAAATCCAGAAAAGAGCCATTAAATTCTACAACCACCTAAAAGGAAGCGATTCACAAACCTTCCATAACAAAGCCATCACAAACAGAGAGATGAACCTGGAGAAGAGTCCCCTAAGCAAACTGGTCCTGGGGCTCTGTTCACAAACACAAACACACCCTACAGAGCCCCAGGACAACAGCACAATTAGACCCAACCAAATCATGAGAAAACAAAAAGATAATTACTTAACACATTGGAAAGAATTAACAAAAAAACAGAGCAAACTAGAATGCTATTTGGCCCTACACAGAGAGTACACAGCGGCAGAATACCTGACCACTGTGACTGACCCAAAATTAAGGAAAGCTTTGACTATGTACAGACTCAGTGAGCATAGCCTTGCTATTGAGAAAGGCCGCCGTAGGCAGACATGGCTCTCAAGAGAAGACAGGCTATGTGCTCACTGCCCACAAAATGAGGTGGAAACTGAGCTGCACTTCCTAACCTCCTGCCCAATGTATGACCATATTAGAGAGACATATTTCCCCAGATCACACAGATCCACAAAGAATTCGAAAACATATCCAATTTTGAAAAACTCCCATACCTACTGGGTGAAATTCCACAGTGTGCCATCACAGCAGCAAGATTTGTGACCTGTTGCCACGAGAAAAGGGCAACCAGTGAAGAACAAACACCATTGTAAATACAACCCATATTTATGCTTATTTATTTTATCTTGTGTCCTTTAATTATTTGTACATTGTGTATGTGTATGTATGTATATATGTATATATATATATATATATATATATATATATATATATATATATATATATGTATATATATATATATATATATGTATATATGTATATATATATATATATATATATATATATAATATGACATTTGTAATGTCTTTACTGTTTTGAAACTGTTGTATGTGTAATGTTTACTGTTAATTTTTGTTGTTTTTCACTTTATATATTCACTTTGTATGTTGTCTACCTCACTTGCTTTGGCAATGTTAACACATGTTTCCCATGCCAATAAAGCCCTTGAATTGAATTGAATTGAATTGAGAGAGAGAGAGAGGGACAGAGAGAGAGAGAGAGAGAGAGAGAGAGGGAAAGAGAGCGAGAGAGTGAGGGAAAGGGAGAGGGAGAAACAGAGAGGCAGAGGGAAAGAGAGACAGAAAGAGACAGAAAGAGAGAGAGAGAGAGACCGAGAGGGAGAGTGAGCGAGACAGAACCAGAGACAGAGAGGGGGAGAGAGGGAGAGGGAAAGAGGGAGAGAGGGAGAGAGAGTGAGAGTGAGAGACAGATGTATAAAAAAACTAAAACATCTAAACAAGAGGAATTAGCAATACAAAATGTTGACATATGGACAACCTGATTGTAGGTTATTTCCCTGACATCTGGAATCAAGGACTCATAACCCCAATCTTTAAGGACGCAGACAAATTTGACCCTAACAATTACAGAGGCATTTGTGTGAACAGTAACCTGGGGAAGGTTTTCTGTAGTATTATAAATGTAAGAGTTCAAAACTTCCTTAACAAGCACAATGTCTAGAGTAAAAGCTAAATTGGATTTATACCAAAACATCTCACAACT
>NC_068454.1:17349145-17369145 GCF_023373465.1 Oncorhynchus keta
TGCACAGGCCATGGGATAGACATGCTCCCACACACCCAGATATACACCACTTTGCAGAAATGTGTGTGTGGGCCTGGGTGTGTGCATGAGAAAGTGTCTGGGAGGCATTGTGAGAGTGTGTGTGTGTGTGTGTGTGTGTGTGTGTGTGTGTGTGTGTGTGTGTGTGTGTGTGTGTGTGTGTGTGTGTGTGTGTGTGTGTGTGTGTGTGTGTGTGTGTGTGTGTGTGTGTGTGTGTGTGTGTGTGTGTGTGTGTGTGTGTGTGTGTGTCTCTGTCTAAGGGGTTGATCTAGTGGCAGCTGTAATAATAATACATTTAATCAGAAGTCCATGGGATTTCAAAATATAGTGGTCTGGGCTCAAAATATTCCTCTTCCTATCTTCTGTGCAGACAGACAGACAGACAGACAGACAGACAGACAGACAGACAGACAGACAGACAGACAGACAGACAGACAGACTAGGGAAGCAGAGACAGCACCACACACCTGCCATCCTTGGAGTTTGCACTGCTGCAGAACAAAGCAACATTTCTCCTCTGATGAAAGCTTCTTCTTGTCAGCTAGAGTGGTGTCCACTAGGTCTCTGTACCTAAGACATACACAGGACAGAAACCATCAGCACACAGCAAGTATACATCTTATTACATTGGATCAATACATCCATTACATCAAATAAAATCACATTTCATTGGTCACATACACATGGTTAGCAGATGTTATTGGTCACATACACATGGTTATCAGATGTTATTGGTCACATACACATGGTTAGCAGATGTTATTGGTCACACACACATGGTTATCAGATGTTATTGGTCACATACACATGGTTAGCAGATGTTATTGGTCACATACACATGGTTATCAGATGTTAGCGAAATGCTTATGCTTCTAGAACCAACATTGCAGCAGTATCTAACAGGTAATATCTAACAATTCCACAACAAATCTAATATCTAACAAATTCCACAACAAAACCTAATTCCACAACAAAAGCTAATATCTAACAAATTTCACAACAAAACCTAATATCTAACAAATTTCACAACAAAACCTAATATCTAACAATTCCACAACAAATCTAATATCTAACAAATTTCACAACAAAACCTAATATCTAACAATTCCACAACAAAACCTAATATCTAACAAATTCCACAAAAAAAACTAATATCTAACAATTCCACAACAAAACCTAATATCTAAGAATTTGCCTAATGGCATCGCTTAATGGTAAGGCTCGGATTGGGGCTGGTGATGGCACAGTCTGTCTGACCCTAGATTTGTGTCTCAGGCAGGTTATGAAGACCAGAACCACATATAGCAACTTTTCAGTTCTGGTGGGGCCTCTCGGATGACCCGCCCATTCAGAAACTAGAGGGGTCATAGGTTAATGGGGGTCAAAAGGCGGGCCAGCTCCGTAGCATCTGTTCCTATTGGTGTTGCCAGGGGCAACCACTGCTGTGAGAGGTCAGTTGGAAGAGGGGGAGGGATTGTTTTGGTTGAAGAGGATAAGGACACAGTGGGTCAGCTCTATATTGTGTTGTTAGAGACAGCCTTTGATCATTTGTGTTTGGTTGAAGAGGAGAAGGACAGAGTGGGTCAGCTCTATATTGTGTTGTTAGAGACAGCCTTTGATCATTTGTGTTTGGTTGAAGAGGAGAAGGACACAGTGGGTCAGCTCTATATTGTGTTGTTAGAGACAGCCTTTGATCATTTGTGTTTGGTTGAAGAGGAGAAGGACACAGTGGGTCAGCTCTATATTGTGTTGTTAGAGACAGCCTTTGATCATTTGTGTTTGGTTGAAGAGGGACACAGTGGGTCAGGACACATCATTTGTGTTTGGGTGGAGAGGAGAAGGACAGCTCTATATTGTGTTGTTAGAGACAGCCTTTGATCATTTGTGTTTGGGTGGAGAGGAGAAGGACAGAGTGGGTCAGCTCTATATTGTGTTGTTAGAGACAGCCTTTGATCATTTGTGTTTGGTTGAAGAGGAGAAGGACACAGTGGGTCAGCTCTATATTGTGTTGTTAGAGACAGCCTTTGATCATTTGTGTTTGGTTGAAGAGGATAAGGACAGAGTGGGTCAGCTCTATATTGTGTTGTTAGAGACAGCCTTTGATCATTTGTGTTTGGTTGAAGAGGAGAAGGACACAGTGGGTCAGCTCTATATTGTGTTGTTAGAGACAGCCTTTGATCATTTGTGTTTGGGTGGAGAGGAGAAGGACACAGTGGGTCAGCTCTATATTGTGTTGTTAGAGACAGCCTTTGATCATTTGTGTTTGGTTGAAGAGGAGAAGGACACAGTGGGTCAGCTCTATATTGTGTTGTTAGAGACAGCCTTTGATCATTTGTGTTTGGGTGGAGAGGAGAAGGACAGAGTGGGTCAGCTCTATATTGTGTTGTTAGAGACAGCCTTTGATCATTTGTGTTTGGTTGAAGAGGAGAAGGACACAGTGGGTCAGCTCTATATTGTGTTGTTAGAGACAGCCTTTGATCATTTGTGTTTTGGTTGAAGAGGAGAAGGACACAGTGGGTCAGCTCTATATTGTGTTGTTAGAGACAGCCTTTGATCATTTGTGTTTGGGTGGAGAGAACACTGGTAAGGGATGTGTGGACAACTTTAACAACATGAATAACATACAGTATATTAACACAGCTTGAGTCATGTGGGAGATTTTAAGAGAATAACTTGCGGGTTGAGTAATTTGTGGGGCCTTATGTCATTGGAAAAGCCAATTAAAAGGGTTGACATTCCCATTCTTCAGTTGACCAACAGATGTGCGGTGATCATACTAGCAATAAACAAGTTGTTATGCATTCTTTAGAGTCAGATAGTTACCCATATACACTTCTCTCTAAAGTTAGGATGCAGTGAAGGTAGGGTCAGCTCATCCCAGATCTGTGGTTAAGGTTGACTTCTCCCCGGAGTACATTATCCAGGTGGGTGCTGTACACTAGTGTACGCCCTAAGGTCTAATAACACACTCATAGTAGCCTTTATCCAATTACAGTTAGACTTCTCTGTGTGATCTGAACTTCCTCTGTGTCGCCAGCTGATGTGTGACCCAGAGTGCAGACAGACAGGCTGTCCCTGTGTGATGATGTCACAGAGCGTCCCTGTTAAATGAGGCAAACCTAATGAGCAGATGGTCGGAGACATAAACCACCCGTATTGTCAAAGTGTGTGTGTGAACTGTGTGTGTCTGTGTTAGTGGCGTAAGGTGGTTTAGAGTAGTCTGGAGAAGTCCTGTCCAGACAAAGCTGTACTGTGTTTCTGTGTATGTGTTCATGTGCGTGTGCGTGTGTGTTTGTGTTGGTGTGCATATTTCAGTGTGTGCAAAATATTTTTGAATTAGAGGAGTGGGTTCTCTCTGAACTCTCCCTTACAATCTCTATGTAAGCTAATGTCCAGGCCCACATACAGCACTACGGTGTCCCCCAGGACTCATAAAACACAAAGGACCTCTGTAAACCCACAACCTCACCTGTGCGGCTATGAACACTATCAATTGCCTCCAATTTTACAAGACTGAGGAGGGCTGTGTTGTATGGAGTCAACTAGGTTGAAAGCGTACCTTTGATATGAGTTTAAATAGGGGGCAGAGAGGGTCTGGGGGGGGCCCAACTTGACCAGGGGCCCATAAGTTGCCCCCAAACACTGAGTGTCATAAATTAAATAAAAGTAGGATGGTGATGTCTGTACTCTAACCCTCTCTAACCCACTCTAACCCACTCTAACCCACTCTAACCCACTCTAACCCTCTCTAACCCTCTCTAACCTTCTCTAAGCCACTCTAAGCCACTCTAAGCCACTCTAAGCCACTCTAACCCACTCTAACCCACTCTTACCCTCTCTAACCCTCTATAACCCTCTCTAACCTTCTCTAACCTTCTCTAACCCACTCTAACCCTCTCTAAGCGACTCTAACCCACTCTAACCCTCTCTAACCCTCTCTAACCCTCTCTAACCCTCTCTAACCCACTCTAACCCTCTCTAACCCACTCTAAAGCCCTAATGGCTCATCACATGACACTTCACAGGATATTAGTGTAGCTTACAGGCTTGCTAACTAGCCAAGGGTTCTTCATCCACAGTGAGTTCCGTTGGAATTTAAAGGTATTGGTCACTGATTACACAAAAGAGACTATTGCACTATGTCCTGATTGTGGTTTCAACCAGAAACCTTAGAAGAAATAAGTATATCTTGACTTCAGTAAATCCAATAATAGCAACTTTACTTCCACAATCCAATAACTGACTCCTGACCTGAAGGACATCAGAAATCAATAAAAGGGGGCAGGTTTACAAGAGTGCAAAGTTCAAGTGGTATTATCTGACCTTACACAGTGCTGGAATATAAACCTGTCCACAAAAAACATACTGTATCAGAAATGACAAATAAAAGCAACAATAAAATAGATTAAACCATAAATCAATGCAGCTGAGCAGTCCATACTAATGGAACTTAGATATCTGAAGTCTGCATTGTATTTCACCTCCGCACTTGATTAACCTCCCTCCCTGTATCCATTCATTCATTCTAAACGTGTGTGTTGAGACCCGGGGGTGGAGAGAGAGAGAGAGAGAGAGAGAGAGAGAGAGAGAGAGAGAGAGAGAGAGAGAGAGAGAGAGAGAGAGAGAGAGAAGAAGGGCACAGGTCAGGGTGAATGGACTTGGAGTATAAACACATGTGCGCACAGAAAAAGACATGTGCACGGCTGCATGCATGCACATACACACAAACATACAAAATATACACATACACACATACACACAAAATGTACACATACAGTGCCTTCGGAAAGTATTCATAACCTTTGACCACATTTTGTTCTTTTACAGCCTTATTCTTGAATATATTAAATATGTTTTTACCTCAGCAATCTACACAAAATACCCCATAATGACAAAGTGGAAACAGGGTTTCATTATTTTTTGCAAATGTATACAAAAACAAAAAACAGAAATACCTTATTTACATAACTATTCAGACCCTTTGCTATGAGACTTGAAATTGAGCTCAGATGTATCCTGTTTCCATTGATCATCCTTGAGATGTTTCTGCAACTTGTTTGGAGTTCACCTGTGGTAAATTTAATTGATTGGACATGATTTGGAAAGTCACACACCTGTCTATAGAAGGTCCCACTGTTGACAGTGCATGTCAGAGCAAAAACCAAGCCTTGAGGTTGAAGGAATTGTCCGTAGAGCTCTGAGACAGGATTGTGTCGAGGCACAGATCTGGGGAAGGGTCCCAAAACATTTCTGCCCCATTGAAGGTCCCCAAGAACACAGTGACCTCCATTATTCTTAAATGGAAGAAGTTTGGAAACACCAAGACTCTTCCTGGAGCTGGCCACACAGCAAACTGAACAATTGGGGGAGAAGGGCCTTTGTCAGGGAGATGATCAAGAACCTGACAGTCACTTTGACAGAGCTCTAGAGTTCCTCTGTGGAGATGGGAGAACCTTCCAGAAGGACAACCATCTCTGCAGCACTCCTCCAATCAGGTCTTTATGGTAGAGTGGCCAGGCAGAAGCCACTCATCAGTTAAAAGCACATGACAGCCCACTTGGAGTTTGCCAAAAGACACCTAAAGACTCTCAGACCATGAGAAACAAGATTCTCTGGGTCTGATAAAACCAAGATGGAACTCTCTGGCCTGAATGCCAAGCGTTACGTCTGGAGGAAACCTGGCATCATCCCTACAGTGAAGCATGGTGGTGGCAGCATCATGCTTTGGGGATGTTTTTCAACGTCAGGGACTGGGAGACTTGCCATGATCAAGGGAAAGATGACCAGAGCAAAGTACAGAGAGATCCTTGATGAAAATCTGCTCCAGAGCGCTCAGGACCTCAGACTGGGGCAAAGGTTTACCTTCCAACAGGACAACAACCATAAGCACAAAGCCAAGACAATGCAGGAGTGGCTTTGGGACAAGTCTCTGAATGTCCTTGAGTGGCCAAGCCAGAGCCCGGACTTGAACCTGATTGAACATTTCTGGAGGGACCTGAAAATAGCTGTGCAGCAACACTCCCCATCCAACATGACAGAGCTTGAAAGGATTTGCAGAGAGGAATGTGAGAAACTCCCCAAATACAGGTGTGCCAAACTTGTAGCGTCATACCCAAGAAGACTCAAGGCTGTAATCACTGCCAAAAGGTGCTACAACAAAGTACTGAGTAAATGATCTGAATACTTATCTAAATGTGATATTTCAGTTTTAATTTTAATGCATTTGCAAAAATGTCTATAATCTGTTTTTTTCTTTGTCATTATGGGGTATTGTGTGTAGATTGATGAGGAAACAAACCATTTAATACATTTTAGAATAAAGATGTAACGTAACAAAATGTGGAAAAAGTCAAGGGATCTTGAATCATTTCTGAATGAACTGTGTGTGATCACATCCTCATGGACTCACATCCTTACATCCATCTGCAACGACACAGACACACAACTTGTTCAAAAAGCAAAGCTCAACAGGAGGAGCCTCATAATGAGGTCTTAAAGTCTCCTAGCTGACTCAATTCTGACTTTTCGAAATGTGTTTTGAAAATGGTATCATCCCTTCAACTGGGTACAAAGTTATCATTAAACCAATCCCAAAGTCATCAAAGAATGATCCAGGGGTCCCATTAAATTACAAACGCATCAGCATTATTAGCACAGTCCGCATGTCATACTCTGGGATGCTAAACAACAGGTTGACTCAGAATTACTTGTACATGAGCAGATTGGGTTTCATTAAACATGCCTTGTATAGATTTACACTGCACTCAGAAAGTATTCCCACCCCTTGACTTTTTCCACATTTTGTTGTGTTACAGCCTGCATTTAAAATATATTCAATTTATGGCAAGCCTAAACAAGTTCAGGAGTAAAAATGTGCTTAACAAGTAACATAATAAGTTTCATCGACTGACTCTGTGTCCAGTAATAGTGTTAAGGATTAGCCCCTATTTAAGAAAGAAAATCTTTGCCTAAAATGACATACTCAAATCTAACTGCCGGTAGCTCAGGCCCTGAAGCAAGGATATGCATATTCTTAGTACCATTTGAAAGGAAACACTTTGAAGTTTGTGGAAATGTGAAATGAATGTAGTAGAATATAACACAATAGATCTGGTAAAAGATAATACCAAGAAAAAAACAACCGTTCTTTTGTATTTTTTTTACCATCATCTTTGAAATGCAAGAGAAAGGCCATAATATATTATTCCAGCCCAGGTACAATTTAGATTTTGGCCACTAGATGGCAGCAGTGTATGTCTAAAGTTTTAGACTGATCCAATGAACCATTTAATTTCTGTTCAAAATGTTGTATCAAGACTGCCCAAATGTGCCTAATTTGTTTATTAATAACTTTTCATGTTCAAAATTGTGCACTCTCCTTAAACAATAGCATGGCATTTTTTCACTGTAATAGCTACTGTAAATTGGACAGTGCCGTTACATTAACAAGAATTTAATCTTTCTGATAATATCTATGTTCTGGTAAATGTTGTGTTACTTACAACCTCATGCTAATCGCATTAGTCTACGTAAGGTCAACCGTCATGCAGGGGACCCGCTGATCCCGAAGAAGTTCTTAACATTATTTTTTTAATGACTACCTCATCTGTGAACCACACACATATATGTATGTAAGGTACCTCAGTAGAGCTGTGAATTTCAACCACATTCAACCACAAAGATCAGGGAGTTTTTCCAAAGGCTCGCAAGTAAAGGGAAAGGGGAAGGGAAGGGCACCTATTGGTAGATGGGTAAAAAAGCAAACATTCAATATCCCTATGATCATGATGAAGTTATTAACTACACTTTGGATAGTGTATCAATACACCCAGTCATACAGACATCCTTCCTAACTCAGTTGCCGGAGAGGAAGAAAGACACTCAGGGATTTTACCATGAGGCCAATGGTGACTTTAAAACAGTAACATGGCTGTGATAGGAGAAAACTGATGATGGATCAACAACATTATAGTTACTCCACAAAACTAACCTAATTGACAGAGTGAAAAGAAGGAAGCCTGCGTAGAATAAAAAGAATCCAAAACATGCATCCTGTTTCCTAAAGGCACTAAAGTAATACTGCAAGAAATGTGGCAAAGCAAATGAACTTTTTGTCCTGAATACAAAATGTTTTGTTTGGGGCAAATTCAATACGACACATTATTGAGTACCGTGCTCCATTTGTTCAAGCATAGTGGTGGCTGCATCATGTTATTGGTATGCTTGTAATGGTTAAGGAGTTTTTCAGGAAACAAAATGGAATGTAGCTAAACACAAGCAAAATCCTAGAGGAAAACCTGGTTCAGTCTGCTTTCCACTAGACATGGGAGATTAATTCACCTTTTAGCAGGACAACCTAAATCAAAAGGCCAAATCTACACTGGAGTTGCTTACCAAGAAGACAGTGAATGTTCCTGAGTGTACGAGTTACAGTTTTGACTTAAATCTTCATGAAAATCTATGGCAAGACTTGAAAATGGTTGTCTGGCAACGATCAACTGTCACGCCTGCTCCCTGTCCAGCTCCTGCGCTTGAAGTAGCCGGTCTACTAACCACCGGTCCTGGCAACCCCCATTACGCGTTCATGTCAACCATCATTATGCACACCTGCATCCCATCTTTATGCACACCTGCTCCTCATCGTTATGCACACCTGAACTTCATCATTCCCATGATTACTTCCCCTTTATTTAGCCCTCAGTAGCCTCAGTCTTCAGGCAGTATTGGTTTTGTTTCCGTTCAGTAAGCTTGTCCTGTTTTGAATATTCTTCATGTTTCTTATTATGAAACTCACCTTCTGCACCTGTGCTTTCCCAAACTTTGTTTGCCCTTTTGGTGAATGACTTGGCCCAGCAAATCAAGCACGCTAACCTAGGAGTTAAATTATATGACACGACCCTGGGGATACGATTGTATGCAGATTATGTTGTCGTCCTTGCAGAGAGTGAGTTTGATCGACAAGGTATGTTGAACACTGTCAATCTCTGGTGTACAAAATGGAGATGATTAACCAAGATAAACCCAGGTAAAACCCAGATTAAGAGTAAACTAAGAAGTATTCATACCTGATCACACAGATTTTTATTTTATTTTATTTTGTAATTTTGGAACAATGCCCCTAAACTACACTTGCTCATATACGAGTTGCATATTGAGTTGCACCCTCTCAGAACAGGGGCATGGATTCTACGAGGTGTCGAAAGCGTTCCACAGGGATGCTGGCCCATGTTGACTCCAATGCTTCCCACAGTTGTGTCAAGTTGGCTGGATGTTCTTTGGGTGGTGGACCATTCTTGATACACACAGGAAACTGTTGAGCATGAAAAACCCAGCCGTGTTGCAGTTCTTGACTCAAACCGGTGAGCCTGGCACCTACTACCATACCCCGTTCAAAGGCACTTAAATCTTTTGTCTTTCCCATTCACCATCTGAATGGCACAGATACACAATCCATGACTCAATTGTCTCAAGGCTTAGAAATCCTTCTTTAGCTTGTCTCCTCCCATTCATCTACACTGATTGAAGTGGATTTAATAAGTGACATCAATAAGGGATCATAGCTTCCACCTGGATTCACCTGGTCAGTCTATTTCATGGAAAGATCAGGTGTAAATCATGTTTTGTACACTCCGTGTATATACCTTAATTCCTTTTTGATGAATGTATGACCTTTGAGGAGGGTATAAAGACCGATAACGGATTGTGCAGGTAGAGCATTGGAGTCATCTTAAAATCTGTATAGACCTTGGCTATCGTACATATTCATAGCTCTATAATTCATATATATATCTCCAGACCTGACTGCCCTCGACCAGCACAAAAACATCCTGTGGCGGACTGCAATAGCATCGAATAGCCCCCGTGATATGCAACTGTTCAGGGAAGTCAGGAACCAATACACGCAGTCAGTCAGGAAAGCTAAGGCCAGCTTCTTCAGGCAAAAGTTTGCATCCTGTAGCTCCAACTCCAAAAAGTTCTGGGACACTGTGAAGTCCATGGAGAACAAGAGCACCTCCTCCCAGCTGCCCACTGCACTGAGGCTAGGAAACACGGTCTCCACCGATAAATCCATGATTATCGAAAACTTCAATAAGCACTTCTCAACGGCTGGCCATGCCTTCCGCCTGGCTACTCCAACCTCGGCCAACAGCTCCGCCCCCCGTAGTTCCTCACCCAAGCCTCTCCAGGTTCTCTTTACCCAAATCCAGATAGCAGATGTTCTGAAAGAGCTGCAAAACCTGGACCCGTACAAATCAGCTGGGCTTGACAATCTGGACCCGCTATTTCTGAAACTATCTGCCGCCATTGTCGCAACCCCTATTACCAGCCTGTTCAACCTCTCTTTCATATCGTCTGAGATCCCCAAGGATTGGAAAGCTGCCGCAGTCATCCCCCTCTTCAAAGGAGGAGACACCCTGGACCCAAACTGCTATAGACCTATATCCATCCTGCCCTGCCTATCTAAGGTCTTCGAAAGCCAAGTCAACAAACAGGTCACTGACCATCTCGAATCCCACCGTTTCTCCGCTGTGCAATCTGGTTTCTCACGGTGCACCTCAGCCACACTCAAGGTACTAAATGATATCATAACCGCCATTTACTGTGCAGCCGTCTTCATCGACCTCGCCAAGGCTTTCGACTCTGTCAATCACCAAATTCTTATCGGCAGACTCAACAGCCTCGGTTTTCGGATGACTGCCTTGCCTGGTTCACCAATTACTTTGCAGACAGAGTTCAGTGTGTCAAATCAGAGGGCATGCTGTCCGGTCCTCTGGCAGTCTCTATGGGGTGCCACAGGGTTCAATTCTCGGGCCGACTCTTTTCTCTGTATATATCAATGATGTTGCTCTTGCTGCGGGCGATTCCCTGATCCACCTCTGGACACCATTCTATATACTTTCGGCCCGTCATTGGACACTGTGCTATCAAACCTCAAACGAGCTTCAATGCCATACAGCACTCCTTCCGTGGCCTCCAACTGCTCTTAAACGCGAGTAAAACCAAATGCATGCTTTTCAACCGATCGCTGCCTGCACCCGCATGCCCGACTAGCATCACCACCCTGGATGGTTCCAACCTTGAATATGTGGACATCTATAAGTACCTAGGTGTCTGGCTAGACTGCAAACTCTCCTTCCAGACTCATCAAACATCTCAATCAAAAATCAAATCCAGAATTCCGCAACAAAGCCTCCTTCACTCACGCTGCCAAGCTTACCCTCTGACTATCCTACCGATCCTCGACTTCGGCGATGTCATCTACAAAATGGCTTCCAACACTCTACTCAGCAAACTGGATGCAGTCTATCACAGTGCCATCCGTTTTGTCACTAAAGCACCTTATACCACCCACCACTGCGACTTGTATGCTCTAGTCGGCTGGCCCTCAACATATTCGTCGCCAGACCCACTGGCTCCAGGTCATTTACAAGTCCATGCTAGGTAAAGCTCCGCATTATCTCAGTTCACTGGTCACGATGGCAACACCCATCCGTAGCACGCTCCAGCAGGTGTATCTCACTGATCATCCCTAAAGCCAACACCTCATTTGGCCGCCTTTCGTTCCAGTACTCTGCTGCCTGTGACTGGAACGAATTGCAAAATCGCTGAAGTTGGAGACTTTTATCTCCCTCACCAACTTCAAGCATCAGCTATCCGAGCAGCTAACCGATCGCTGCAGCTGTACATAGTCTATAGGTAAATAGCTCACCCTTTTCACCTACCTCATTCCCATACTGTTTTTATACTGTTTTTATTTATTTACTTTTCTGCTCTTTTGCACACCAATATCTCTACCTGTACATGCCCATCTGATCATTTATCACTCCAGTGTTAATCTGCAAAATTGATTATTCGCCTACCTCCTCATGCCTTTTGCACACATTGTATATAGACTGCCCATTTTTTCTACTGTGTTATTGACTTGCTAATTGTTTACTCCATGTGTAACTCTGTGTTGTCTGTTCACACTGCTATGCTTTATCTTGGCCAGGTCGCAGTTGCAAATGAGAACTTGTTCTCAACTAGCCTACCTGGTTAAATAAAGGTGAAATAAAAAATAAAAAATAAAATGTGTCCTTTTCTGAACTTCTGAAATCTGGGGTTTGAAAGAATCCTAAACAGCAAACTCTTTCAGAATAGAGCCATACAATGTTTTCTGTGAGTGCATACGTTTTCCCCAAGCCTAGCAATTGAAGAAGACATGGGTTGTAGCCCTGTGAAGTAAGACAGAGGGGTGAAATGATGAGGTTATGGAACCGTCTTATCAATATGCCAGAATAACAAAAAAGGTTTTCAACTGGGATAAAACACACAATTACAATTACTCAATGCCACATTTCAGGAAGCTGATCTACAACACATATTTAGAAATATGTTATCAATCTAGAAGTGTTTAGAAACATATTATATTCTTATTTACAATAAAAGTGACTCCAAAATAACACAATACATTATTAACCATTTATTTTTATGGTGCACAAATCTGAAACAGACAGACAGACAGATACAGACAGACACTGAAACAGATAGAAAGATAGACAGACACAGAAACAGGCAGTCACAGAAACAGGCAGACAGAGAAACAGGCAGACAGAGAAACAGACAGACAGAGAAACAGACAGACACAGAAACAGACAGACACAGAAACAGACACATTCACAGAAACAGAGAGAAACAGAAACAGACAGTCAGAAACAGACAGAAACAGAAAGAAAGATAGAGACAGACAGAAACAGACAGACACAGAAACAAACAGACAGAAACAGAAAGAAATATAAACAGACAGACAGAAACAGACAGACACAGAAACAAACAGACAGAAACAGAAAGAAAGAAACAGACAGACAGAAACAGACAGACACAGAAACAGACAGACACAGAAACAGACACAGTCACAGAAACAGAGAGAAACAGAAACAGACAGACAGAAACAGACAGACACAGAAACAGACAGACACAGAAACAGAGACACAGAAACAGACACAGTCACAGAAACAGAGAGAAACAGAAACAGACAGTCAGAAACAGACAGAAACAGAGAGAAACAGAAACAGACAGACAGAAACAGACAGACACAGAAACAGACAGACACAGAAACAGACACAGTCACAGAAACAGAGAGAAACAGAAACAGACAGTCAGAAACAGACAGAAACAGAAAGAAAGATAGAGACAGACAGAAACAGACAGACAGAAACAGACAGACACAGAAACAAACAGACAGAAACAGAAAGAAAGAAACAGACTGACAGAAACAGACAGACACAGAAACAGACAGACACAGAAACAGACAGACACAGAAACAGACACAGTCACAGAAACAGAGAGAAACAGAGAGAAACAGAAACAGACTGACAGAAACAGACAGACACAGAAACAGAGAGAAACAGAAACAGACAGACACAGACACAGAAACAGACAGACACAGACACAGAAACAGACAGACACAGACACAGAAACAGACAGACACAGACACAGAAACAGACAGACACAGACACAGAAACAGACAGACACAGACACAGAAACAGAGAGAAACAGAAACAGACAGACACAGACACAGAAACAGACAGACACAGAAACAGACAGACACAGAAACAGACACAGTCACAGAAACAGAGAGAAACAGAAACAGACAGTCCGAAACAGACAGAAACAGAAAGAAAGATAGAGACAGACAGAAACAGACAGACACAGAAACAGACAGACACAGAAACAGACAGTCAGAAACAGACAGAAACAGAAAGAAAGATAGAGACAGACAGAAACAGACAGACAGAAACAGACAGACACAGAAACAGACAGACAGAAACAGACAGACACAGAAACAAACAGACAGAAACAGAAAGAAAGAAACAGACAGACAGAAACAGACAGACATACAAAGAAAGATAAACAGACAGACAGAAACAGACAGACAGACAGAAACAGAAAGAAAGATAAACAGACAGACAGACAGACAGACAGACAGACAGACAGACAGACAGACAGACAGACAGACAGAAACAGACACAGAAACAGAAACAGACATACACAGAAAAAACAGACACAGCAACAGAAAGAAAGAAAGAAACAGACACAGAAACAGACAGACAGAAACAGACAGACACAGAAACAAACAGACAGAAACAGAAAGAAAGAAACAGACAGACAGACACAGAAACAGAGAGACAGACAGAAACAGACAGACAGAAACAGACAGTCAGACAGAAACAGACAGACAGAAACAGACAGTCAGACAGAAACAGACAGACAGAAACAGACAGTCAGACAGAAACAGACAGACAGAAACAAACAGACTCAGACAGACAGACACAGAAACAGCATCAGACAGACACAGAAACAGCATCAGACAGAAACAGAAACAGACAGAAACAGCATCAGACAAACACAGAAACAGACAGAAACAGCATCAGACAAACACAGAAACAGAAACAGACAGACAGAAACAGACAGACACAGAAACAGACAGAAACAGAAACAGACAGACAGAAACAGCATCAGACAGAAACAGAAACAGACGGACAGAAACAGCATCAGACAGAAACAGAAACAGACGGACACAGACAGAGACAGAATGACGAATAACATATTGCACACAGGTTATTCTGAGCCAAACTCTACAAAGGTAATGCAAATTGGCCTGGCACTCAGACAAGCAGCCAAAGGCTAGTATATTACCATCACAATTAGTCTGACCAACTGCCAACACACACACCAGACACCAACGCGCAAACACACACACCAGACACCAACGCGCAAACACACACACCAGACACCAACGCGCAAACACACACACCAGACACCAACGCGCAAACACACACACCAGACACCAACGCGCAAACACACACACCAGACACCAACGCGCAAACACACACACCAGACACCAAACACACACAGACACCAAACACAAACACACACACCAGACACCAACGCGCAAACACACACACCAGACACCAAACACACACACCAGACACACACACCAGACACCAAACACACACACCAGACACCAACGCGCAAACACACACACCAGACACCAACGCGCAAACACACACACCAGACACCAAACACCCCTTTGTGATGCTAACCTCACCGTCGACAATACACCCAATCTACCCCCCACACACACACGCACACACACACAAACACAAACACACACACACACCTCTCTACCAGGAATAATTCAATTACAACTCTGTCAACAACAGATTAGACTCTCCACTGGGCCTCCATCGAAACAACTATGGTGGAAGAGTAGAGACCGGCTGTATCCAGATCTGTCTATTATCCACCAACCGCAACCATCTGCTTCCTGTCTTTATGTTGTCCCTCACCTCAGATCTGTCTATTATCCACCAACCACAACCATCTGCTTCCTGTCATTATGTTGTCCCTCACCTCAGATCTGTCTATTATCCACCAACCACAACCATCTGCTTCCTGTCTTTATGTTGTCCCTCACCTCAGATCTGTCTATTATCCACCAACCACAACCATCTGCTTCCTGTCATTATGTTGTCCCTCACCTCAGATCTGTCTATTATCCACCAACCACAACCATCTGCTTCCTGTCTTTATGTTGTCCCTCACCTCAGATCTGTCTATTATCCACCAACCACAACCATCTGCTTCCTGTCTTTATGTTGTCCCTCACCTCAGATCTGTCTATTATCCACCAACCACAACCATCTGCTTCCTGTCATTATGTTGTCCCTCACCTCAGATCTGTCTATTATCCACCAACCACAACCATCTGCTTCCTGTCTTTATGTTGTCCCTCACCTCAGATCTGTCTATTATCCACCAACCGCAACCATCTGCTTCCTGTCATTATGTTGTCCCTCACCTCAGATCTGTATATTATCCACCAACCACAACCATCTGCTTCCTGTCTTTATGTTGTCCCTCACCTCAGATCTGTCTATTATCCACCAACCACAACCATCTGCTTCCTGTCTTTATGTTGTCCCTCACCTCAGATCTGTCTATTATCCACCAACCACAACCATCTGCTTCCTGTCATTATGTTGTCCCTCACCTCAGATCTGTCTATTATCCACCAACCACAACCATCTGCTTCCTGTCTTTATGTTGTCCCTCACCTCAGATCTGTCTATTATCCACCAACCACAACCATCTGCTTCCTGTCTTTATGTTGTCCCTCACCTCAGATCTGTCTATTATCCACCAACCGCAACCATCTGCTTCCTGTCATTATGTTGTCCCTCACCTCAGATCTGTATATTATCCACCAACCACAACCATCTGCTTCCTGTCTTTATGTTGTCCCTCACCTCAGATCTGTCTATTATCCACCAACCACAACCATCTGCTTCCTGTCCTTATGTTGTCCCTCACCTCAGATCTGTCTATTATCCACCAACCACAACCATCTGCTTCCTGTCTTTATGTTGTCCCTCACCTCAGATCTGTCTATTATCCACCAACCACAACCATCTGCTTCCTGTCTTTATGTTGTCCCTCACTTCAGCGTGACTGGACTGTTTCAATCTGTTGGTCAAGTCATTTACAACATTAATGAGTTAACAATAAGACACTTAGTTATAAGTAATATGGTACTTAGTTGATCTGGCAGTAATCATTAGCTCATCAGGATTCCACTGTTACTGCTTTAGGAGAAAAACCTGGTTTATCTTCAAAGACTAACATTCCACCATCACACACAAGGAGAAAATGTGTGTGTGGCTGTAATGTCCAGTCTTATTACTTTAGACAGGTAGACAGGGTGTGAAGTGTGTGTGTATCCCTGCATGCAGGAGAGAGTGAGAGAGAGTGTGTGTGATTGTTTGTGTGTGTGTGTGTGTGTGTGTGTGTGTGTGTGTGTGTGTGTGTGTGTGTGTGTGTGTGTGTGTGTGTGTGTGTGTGTGTGTGTGTGTGTGTGTGTGCGTGAGCGTGAGTGTTGTTCTGAATCCAAGATGGCGTAGCAGTCGAACGTCTTGTCGTGTCGTGTCCCTTGTATATATAGTTTAAAAAAAAATGTTAACATATTTTTCTTCGCACATCTTTTAAAACATTTTGTTAAACCTCAACTTCTAAATACTCTCCTGCAACCCGCCTCACCCAATGTAGCTCTTTTTTTCTCAAGTATTTATATCTACTTTGGATCCGGAACCCCTCAACTGAAGCTAGCCAGCTAGCTACCAGCTAGCTACCAGCTATCAGTCAGCAAACCATTGCTAGCGGTCTTCAGCTAACCGGTCATCAGCTAACCTTTAGCTCGGGAAGCTCTCGCCAGTTCGAACAACGCGACTCTAACCAGAGCATAACGGACCTATTATTTTTTATCCCCGGATTCCCACCGCAAACGGAACATTTTCAGCTGGATTCTTCACAACTAGCTATCTAGCTATCCGCAACCCCGGATGATTACTCCTGGGTAGCGTTTCCACCCACTTTTAGCTTGAAGCTAGCCCGGCAAGAGCTCCTGTGCTACCACTGAAGCATACTCCTGGGCTACAATATCCGGACCCACGACCGGTCTATCGATGTCATCGCATGAAGAGGAATAAACAGACTCACCCCATCGCGACTTTCTAGCCCTTGCTATCTCCTTGCTTGCTAATTCGGCCTGCTAACTGCTAGCTTGTTTAGCCCCGGTCCGCTAACTGCTACCTTGTTTAGCCCTGGCCTACTAACTGTTAGCTTGTTAGCACAGGCCTGCTAACCGTCTGAATCGCCGCGTCCCAAACACTCACTGGACCCATATTTACTTTCTATCTCTTTTCGATTTTTAATTTGTTTATACCTTCCGGTAACCTGCCTCACCCATTGTGATACGGAATCGCCATTATTTTTTATTTTTAGAACACACTCAAGAACCTCCAGAAGCTAACCAGCTAACTAGCTACAAGCTATTTAGTCATTGTTAGCCACTGCTAGAGGCTTTTACCTTTTGCACAGCCAGACAGTTTTTTAACCTGGATAACACTCGCCAGTCCAGCTTCCCTGCCCCATCCACCGCTGCCCCCCTGGACACTGATCACTTGGCTACATAGCTGATGCATGCTAGACTGTCCATTAATCACGGTACTCCATTCTGCTTGTTTATGTTTTATCTGTCGGCCCCAACCGCACTCAGGCTCTGTGTGCAGTTAATCCGACCCTCCCTGCCTAGCCAACGCCATTTTACCTGCTGTTGTTGTGCTAGCTGATTAGCTGTTGTTGTCTCACCTACTGTTTTAGCTACTGTTTTAGCTAGCTCTCCCAATTCAACACCTGTGATTACTGTATGTCTCTCTCAAATGTTAATATGCCTTGTATACTGTTGTTCAGGTTAGTTATCATTGTTTTAGTTTACAATGGAGCCCCTAGTTCCACTCTTCATATCCCTGATACCTCCTTTGTCCCACCACCCACACATGCGGTGACCTCAACCATTACAACCAGCATGTCCAGAGATACAACCTCTCTCATCATCACCCAGTGCCTGGGCTTACCTCTGCTGTACCCGCACCCCACCATACCCCTGTCTGCGCATTATGCCCTGAATATATTCTACCATGCCCAGAAATCTGCTCCTTTCATTCTCTGTCCCCAACGCTCCAGGCGACCAGTTTTGATAGCCTTTTGTCGCACCCTCATACTACTCCTCCTCTGTTCCGCGGGTGATGTGGAGGTAAACCCAGGCCCTGCATGTCCCCAGGCACCCTCATTTGTTGACTTCTGTGATCGAAAAAGCCTTGGTTTCATGCATGTCAACATCAGAAGCCTCCTCCCTAAGTTTGTTTTACTCACTGCTTTAGCACACTCTGCTAACCCTGATGTCCTTGCCATGTCTGAATCCTGGCTCAGGAAGGCCACCAAAAATTTCCATACCCAACTATAACATCTTCCGTCAAGATAGAACTGCCAAAGGGGGAGGAGTTGCAGTCTACTGCAGAGATAGCCTGCAAAGTAATGTCATACTTTCCATGTCCATACCCAAAACAGTTCAAACTACTAATCTTGAAAATTACTCTCTCCAGAAATAAGTCTCTCACTGTTGCCGCCTGCTACCGACCCTCCTCAGCACCCAGCTGTGCCCTGGACACCATTTGTGAATTGATTGCCCCCCATCTAGCTTCAGAGTTTGTTCTGTTAGGTGACCTAAACTGGGATATGCTTAACACCCCGGCAGTCCTACAATCTAAGCTAGATGCCCTCAATCTCACACAAATCATCAAGGAACCCACCAGGTACAACCCTAAATCTGTAAACAAGGGCACCCTCATAGACGTCATCCTGACCAACTGGCCCTCCAAAGACACCGCCGCTGTCTTCAATCAGGATCTCAGCGATCACTGCCTCTTTGCCTGTATCCGCTACGGAGCCGCAGTCAAACAACCACCCCTCATCACTGTCAAACGCTCCCTAAAACACTTCTGTGAGCAGACCTTTCTAATCGACCTGGCCCGGGTATCCTGGAAGGACATTGACCTCATCCCGTCAGTTGAGGATGATTTAAAAGTAACTTCCTCACCATTTTAGATAAGCATGCTCCGTTCAAAAAATGCAGAACGAAGAACAGATATAGCCCTTGGTTCACTCCAGACCTGACTGCCCTCGACCAGCACAAAAACATCCTGTGGCGGACTGCAATAGCATCGAATAGTCCCCGCGATATGCAACTGTTCAGGGAAGTCAGGAACCAATACACGCAGTCAGTCAGGAAAGCTAAGGCCAGCTTCTTAGGGCAGAAGTTTGCATCCTGTAGCTCCAACTCCAAAAGGTTCTGGGACACTGTGAAGTCCATGGAGAACAAGAGCACGTCCTCCCAGCTGCCCACTGCACTGAGGCTAGGTAACACGGTCACCACCGATAAATCCATGTTTATCGAAAACTTCAACAAGCATTTCTCAACGGCTGGCCATGCCTTCCGCCTGGCTACTCCAACCTCGGCCAACAGCCCCCCCCCCGCAACTACTCGACCAAGCCTCTCCAGGTTCTCCTTTACCCAAATCCAGATAGCAGATGTTCTGAAAGAG
>NC_068454.1:17374145-17386645 GCF_023373465.1 Oncorhynchus keta
AGAGAGAGAGAGGTAGAAAGAGAGAGAGAGAAAGAGAGAGAGAGAGAGAGAGCGAGAGACCATGAATACAAATTCCATCTAGACACCGTTGCCCTAGAGCACACAAAAAACAATACATACCTCAGCCTAAACATCAGTGCCACAGGTCAATTCCACAAAGCTGAGAGACAACGGAAGAAGGGACTTCTATGCCATCAAAAGGAACATAAAAATCAACATACAACTTGGGATCTGGCTAAAAATACTTGAATCAGTTATAGAACCCATTGCCGTTTATGGTTGTGAGGTCTGGGGTCTGCTCACCAACCAATAATTCCTAAAATAGGACAAACACCAAATTGAGACTCTGCATGCAGAGTTCTGCAAAAATATCCTCTGTGTACAACGTAAAACACCAAATAATGCATGCAGAGCAAAATTAGGTAAATACCTGCTAATTATCAAAATCCAGAAAAGAGCCAATCATTTCTACAACCACCTAAAATGAAGTGATTCCCAAACCTTCCATAACAAAGCCATCACCTACAGAGTGATGAACCTGGAGAAGAGTCCCCTAAGCAAGCTGGTCCCGGGGCTCTGTTCACAAACACAAACACAGCCCACAGAGCCCCAGGACAGCAACACAATTAGACCAAACCAAATCATGAGAAAACAAAGAGAGATGGCAAGGGAGAGTGCAGGGAGAAGGCAGGGAGAAGGCAGGGAGAAGATAGGGGGATGGCAGGGAGAAGGCAGGGAGATGGCAGGGAGAAGGCAGGGAGATGGCAGGGAGAAGGCAGGGAGAAGGCAGGGAGAAGGAAGGAAGAAGGAAGGAAGAAGGCAGGGAGAAGATAGGGAGATGACAGGTAGATGGCAAGGGAGAGTGCAGTGAGAAGGCAGGGAGAAGACAGGGAGAAAGCAGGGAGAAGATAGGGAGAAGGCAGGTAGATGGCAGGTAGATGGCAGGGAGAAGATAGGAATATGGCAAGGGAGATGGTAAGGGAGATGGCATGGAGAAGGCAGGGAGAAGACAGGTAGATGGCAGGTAGATGGCAGGGAGAAGATAGGAAGCTGGTAAGGGAGATGGCAGGTACATGGCAGGTAGATGGAAAGGGAGATGGCATGGAGAAGATAGGAAGCTGGTAAGGGAGATGGCAGGTAGATGGCAGAGAGAAGATAGGAAGATGACAAGGGAGATGGCAGGTAGATGGCAGGTAGATGGCAAGGGAGATGGCATGGAGAAGGCAGGGAGAAGACAGGTAGATGGCAAGGGAGAGCGCAGGGAGAAGGCAGGTAGATGGCAAGGGAGATGGCAGGGGAGATGGCATGGGGAAGGCAGGGAGAAGACAGGAAGATGGCATTGAGAAGATAGGGAGAAAGCAGGGAGAAGGCAGGGTGAAGGAAGGGAGGAGATAGGGAGAGTGCAGGGAGAAGGCAGGGTGAAGGAAGGGAGGAGATAGGGAGAGTGCAGGGAGAAGGCAGGGTGAAGGAAGGGAGGAGATAGGGAGAGTGCAGGGAGAAGGCAGGGAGAAGACAGGGAGAAGATAGGGAGATGGCAGGGAGAAGTCAGGGAGAAGGCAGGGAGGAGGCAGTTAGATGGCAGGTAGATGGCAAGGGAGATGGCAGGTAGATGGCAAGACAACATATGTTTCCCATGTCAGTAAAGCCCTTGAATTCAATTGAGAGAGAGAGACATGTTGACTCTGTAAACGAGAGGATGTACTTCTGTCCAGGTCACGCTGACCTGAAGAACCACTCTAAGTTGGTAACTTTCACCTGAGCATTACGTGTGTAGGTGTGTGTGGGGGGGACCCACCAAGAGTCTAATGTGTGGGGGTGGGGAACCCACCAAGAGTCTAATGTGTGGGGGTGGGGAACCCACCAAGAGTCTAATGTGTGGGGGTGGGGAACCCACCAAGAGTCTACTGTGTGGGGGGTGGGGAACCCACCTAGAGTCTAATGTGTGGGGATGGGGAACCCACCAAGAGTCTAATGTGTGGGGGGTGGGGAACCCACCAAGAGTCTAATGTGTGGGGGGTGGGGACCCCACCAAGAGTCTAATGTATGCTGTAAAAACACAAAGAGAGAGATGGCAAGGGAGAGTGCAGGGAGAAGGCAGGGAGAAGATAGGGAGATGGCAGGGAGAAGATAGGGAGATGGCAGGGAGAAGGCAGGTAGAGGGCAAGGGAGAGCGCAGGGAGAAGGCAGGGAGAAGATAGGAAGATGTGGCAAGGGAGAGTGCAGGGAGAAGGCAGGGAGAAGATAGGGAGATGGCAAGGAGAAGACAGGGGAAAGGCAGGGAGAAGATAGGGAGATGGCAGGGAGAAGGCTGGGAGAAGATAGGGAGATGGCAGGGAGAAGGCAGGGAGAAGATAGGGAGATGGCAGGGAGAAGGCAGGGAGATGGCAGGGAGAAGGCAGGGAGAAGGCAGGGAGAAGGAAGGAAGAAGGCAGGGAGAAGATAGGGAGATGACAGGTAGATGGCAAGGGAGAGTGCAGTGAGAAGGCAGGGAGAAGACAGGGAGAAAGCAGGGAGAAGATAGGGAGAAGGCAGGGAGATGGCAGGGAGAAGGCAGGGAGAAGGCAGGGAGAAGGAAGGAAGAAGGCAGGGAGAAGATAGGAAGATGGCAAGGGAGATGGTAAGGGAGATGGCATGGAGAAGGCAGGGAGAAGACAGGTAGATGGCAGGTAGATGGCAGGGAGAAGATAGGAAGCTGGTAAGGGAGATGGCAGGTACATGGCAGGTAGATGGCAAGGGAGATGGCATGGAGAAGGCAGGGAGAAGATAGGCAGCTGGTAAGGGTGATGGCAGGGAGATGGCAGGGAGAAGATAGGAAGACGACAAGGGAGATGGCAGGTAGATGGCAGAGAGAAGATAGGAAGATGACAAGGGAGATGGCAGGTAGATGGCAGAGAGAAGATAGGAAGCTGGTAAGGGAGAAGGCAGGGAGATGGCAGGGAGATGGCAGAGAGAAGATAGGAAGATGACAAGGGAGATGGCAGGTAGATGGCAGAGAGAAGATAGGAAGATGGCAAGGGAGAGCGCAGGGAGAAGATAGGGAGATGGCAGGGAGAAGGCAGGGAGAAGATAGGGAGATGGCAGGGAGAAGGCAGGGAGAAGACAGGGAGATGGCAGGGAGAAGGCAGGGAGAAGATAGGGAGATGGCAGGGAGAAGATAGGGAGATGGCAGGGAGAAGGCAGGGAGAAGATAGGGAGATGGCAGGGAGAAGATAGGAAGATGGCAAGGGAGATGGTAAGGGAGATGGCATGGAGAAGGCAGGGAGAAGACAGGTAGATAGATGGCAGGGAGAAGATAGGGAGAAGGCAGGGAGGAGACAGGGAGAATACATGGAAAGGCAGGTAGATGGCAAGGGAGATGGCAGGTAGATGGCAGGTAGATGGCATGGAGAAGGCAGGTAGATGGCATGGAGAAGGCAGGGAGAAGGCAGGTAGATGGCATGGAGAAGGCAGGGAGATGGCAGGTAGATGGCAAGGGAGAAGGCAGGTAGAGTGCAGGGAGAAGGCAGGGAGAAGAAATGGAGATGGCAGGTAGATGGCAAGGGAGAAGGCAGGTAGAGTGCAGGGAGAAGGCAGGGAGAAGAAATGGAGATGGCAGGTAGATGGTAAGGGAGATGGCAGGTAGATGGCATGGAGATGGCATGGAGATGGCATGGAGATGGCATGGAGAAGGCAAGGAGAAGGCAGGGAGAAGAAATGGAGATGGCAGGGAGAGTGCAGGAGAAGATAGGAGATGGCAGGTAGATGCAGGGAGAAGATGGAGATGGCAAGGTGCAGGAGAAGATATGGGGAGAAGATATGATGAGGAGAGGCATGGAGATGGCATGGAGATGGCATGGAGAAGGCAGGGAGTAGACAGGTCGATGGCAAGGGAGAGTGCAGGGAGAAGATAGGTAGATGGCAAGGGAGAGTGCAGGGAGAAGATAGGTAGATGGCAAGGGAGAGTGCAGGGAGAAGATAGGTAGATGGCAAGGGAGATTGCAGGGAGTAGACAGGTCGATGGCAAGGGAGAGTGCAGGGAGAAGATAGGGAGATGGCAAGGGAGAGTGCAGGGAGAAGATAGGGAGATGGCATGGAGAAGGCAGGGAGAAGATAGGTAGATGGCATGGGAGAGTGCAGGGAGAAGATAGGGAGATGGCAAGGGAGAGTGCAGGGAGAAGATAGGGAGATGGCAGGGAGAAGGCAGGGAGAAGATAGGTAGATGGCAAGGGAGAGTGCAGGGAGTAGACAGGTCGATGGCAAGGGAGAGTGCAGGGAGTAGACAGGTCGATGGCAAGGGAGAAGGCAGGGAGAAGATAGGTAGATGACAA
Organism: Oncorhynchus keta; assembly: GCF_023373465.1. NCBI lineage: Eukaryota > Metazoa > Chordata > Actinopteri > Salmoniformes > Salmonidae > Oncorhynchus > Oncorhynchus keta. Next base: position 17,378,453 of record NC_068454.1, read on the forward strand.
GGGAGAGTGCAGGGAGAAGATAGGGAGATGTCAGGGAGAAGACAGGGAGAAGATAGGTAGATGGCAAGGGAGAAGGCAGGGAGTAGACAGGTCGATGGCAAGGGAGAGTGCAGGGAGAAGATAGGTAGATGGCAAGGGAGAAGGCAGGGAGTAGACAGGTCAGGTCAGAGTGCAGGGAGAAGATAGGGAGATGTCAGGGAGAAGACAGGGAGAATACATGGAGAAGGCAGGTAGAAGACATGGAGAAGGCTGTTAGATGGCAAGGGAGAGTCCAGGGAGAAGACATGGAGAAGACAGGGTATGATGCTCCCTGTGCTGCTACAGTACATCCCCCATCACACAGACCTTTACAGAGAGGACACATCATCCCATCACACAGACCTTTATAGAGAGGACACATACTCCCATCACACAGACCTTTACAGAGATGACACATACTCCCATCACACAGACCTCTATAGAGAGGACACATACTCCCATCACACAGACCTTTACAGAGAGGACACATACTCCCATCACACAGACCTTTATAGAGATGACACATACTCCCATCACACAGACCTCTATAGAGAGGACACATCCTCCCATCACACAGACCTTTATAGAGAGGACACATACTCCCATCACACAGACCTTTATAGAGATGACACATCATCCCATCACACAGACCTTTATAGAGATGACACATCCTCCCATCACACAGACCTTTATAGAGATGACACATTCTCCCATCACACAGACCTTTATAGAGAGGACACATCATCCCATCACACAGACCTTTATAGAGAGGACACATACTCCCATCACACAGACCTTTACAGAGAGGACACATACTCCCATCACACAGACCTTTATAGAGATGACACATACTCCCATCACACAGACCTTTATAGAGATGACACATACTCCCATCACACAGACCTTTATAGAGATGACACATACTCCCATCACACAGACCTCTATAGAGATGACACATCCTCCCATCACACAGACCTTTATAGAGATGACACATCCCCCATCACACAGACCTCTATAGAGAGGACACATCCCCCATCACACAGACCTCTATAGAGAGGACACATTCTCCCATCACACAGACCTTTACAGAGAGGACACATCCCCCATCACACAGACCTCTATAGAGAGGACACATTCTCCCATCACACAGACCTCTATAGAGAGGACACATTCTCCCATCACACAGACCTTTACAGAGAGGACACATCCTCCCATCACACAGACCTTTACAGAGAGGACACATAGCTCCTCACCCAAGCCTCTCCAGGTTCTCCTTTACCCAAATCCAGATAGCAGATGTTCTGAAAGAGCTGCAAAACCTGGACCCGTACAAATCAGCTGGGCTTGACAATCTGGACCCGCTATTTCTGAAACTATCTGCCGCCATTGTCGCAACCCCTATTACCAGCCTGTTCAACCTCTCTTTCATATCGTCTGAGATCCCCAAGGATTGGAAAGCTGCCGCCTCTTCAAAGGGGGAGACACCCTGGACCCAAACTGTTACAGACCTATATCCATCCTGCCCTGCCTATCTAAGGTCTTCGAAAGCCAAGTCAACAAACAGGTCACTGACCATCTCGAATCCCACCGTACCTTCTCCGCTGTGCAATCTGGTTTCCGAGCCGGTCACGGGTGCACCTCAGCCACACTCAAGGTACTAAACGATATCATAACCGCCATCGATAAAAGACAGTACTGTGCAGCCGTCTTCATCGACCTCGCCAAGGCTTTCGACTCTGTCAATCACCATATTCTTATCGGCAGACTCAACAGCCTCGGTTTTTCGGATGACTGCCTTGCCTGGTTCACCAATTACTTTGCAGACAGAGTTCAGTGTGTCAAATCGGAGGGCATGCTGTCCAGTCCTCTGGCAGTCTCTATGGGGGTGCCACAGGGTTCAATTCTTGGGCCGACTCTTTTCTCTGTATATATCAATGATGTTGCTCTTGCTGCGGGCGATTCCCTGATCCACCTCTACGCAGACGACACTATTCTATATACTTTCGGCCCGTCATTGGACACTGTGCTATCTAACCTCCAAACGAGCTTCAATGCCATACAGCACTCCTTCCGTGGCCTCCAACTGCTCTTAAACGCGAGTAAAACCAAATGCATGCTTTTCAACCGATCGCTGCCTGCACCCGCATGCCCGACTAGCATCACCACCCTGGATGGTTCCGACCTTGAATATGTGGACATCTATAAGTACCTAGGTGTCTGGCTAGACTGCAAACTCTCCTTCCAGACTCACATCAAACATCTCCAATCGAAAATCAAATCAAGAGTCGGCTTTCTATTCCGCAACAAAGCCTCCTTCACTCACGCTGCCAAGCTTACCCTAGTAAAACTGACTATCCTACCGATCCTCGACTTTGGCGATGTCATCTACAAAATGGCTTCCAACACTTTTGTCACTAAAGTGCCATCCTTATACACACCCCCACCACTGCGACTTGTATGCTCTAGTCGGCTGGCCCTCACTACATATTCGTCGCTAGACCCACTGGCTCCAGGTCATCTACAAGTCCATGCTAGGTAAAGCTCCGCCTTATCTCAGTTCACTGGTCACGATGGCAACACCCATCCGTAGCATGCGCTCCAGCAGGTGTATCTCACTGATCATCCCTAAAGCCAACACCTCATTTGGCCGCCTTTCGTTCCAGTACTCTGCTGCCTGTGACTGGAACGAATTGCAAAAATCGCTGAAGTTGGAGACTTTTATCTCCCTCACCAACTTCAAACATCAGCTATCAGAGCAGCTAACCGATCGCTGCAGCTGTACATAGTCTATAGGTAAATAGCCCACCCATTTTCACCTACCTCATTCCCATACTGTTTTATACTGTTTTTATTTATTTACTTTTCTGCTCTTTTGCACACCAATATCTCTACCTGTACATGACCATCTGATCATTTATCACTCCAGTGTTAATCTGCAAAATTGTATTATTCGCCTACCTCCTCATGCCTTTTGCACACATTGTATATAGACTGCCCATTTTTTCTACTGTGTTATTGACTTGTTAATTGTTTACTCCATGTGTAACTCTGTGTTGTCTGTTCACACTGCTATGCTTTATCTTGGCCAGGTCACAGTTGCAAATGAGAACTTGTTCTCAACTAGCCTACCTGGTTAAATAAAGGTGAAATAAAAAAATAAAAAATAAAATAAAAAAATACTCCCATCACACAGACCTCTATAGAGAGGACACATTCTCCCATCACACAGACCTCTATAGAGAGGACACATTCTCCCATCACACAGACCTTTACAGAGAGGACACATCCCCCATCACACAGACCTCTATAGAGAGGACACATTCTCCCATCACACAGACCTTTACAGAGAGGACACATCCCCCATCACACAGACCTTTACAGAGAGGACACATCCCCCATCACACAGACCTTTACAGAGAGGACACATCCCCCATCACACAGACCTTTACAGAGAGGACACATCCCCCATCACACAGACCTTTACAGAGAGGACACATCCCCCATCACACATACCTCTATAGAGAGGACACATTCTCCCATCACACAGACTTCCATCACACAGTGACCCACCACACTCACAGGCCTGGTTCCATTTCAGCCCATAGCCCATTCACCTAGCCCCTACCTCTTCAGTGTTCACAGATCTGAAAATATTGGATAAGTGGGAGAAGCTTCTCAAACCTAATTGAAAGACAAGATTGAGCCATCCACATCCTTTTACACCGTTTGGATTCCTTCAGATCTGCAAACTATGGGGAAAGGGCTGTCGGGGCTGAAACGGAACCTGACAATACAAATCCATTATGAATCAGTGCCATGTCTGTCCTCCCTCTTCAAGGTCTACAGGAGCAGCAGGCACGGTATGGTGGTACCTACCTGGTGAGGAAGCTGTTGAAGGGCAGGCGTACAGGGTAGCCATAGCGGATCATCCGGACCATCTCCAGCACCCCGACGTACTGCAGCTGGGTAGACACGTGGCAACTGTCAAAGCTGTCCGCCATGTCACTGCTGTTGGGACGTACACACTCCACAAAGTGAGGGGTGCACGCCTGTAGCTTACTGACCACCTCTGACAGAGAGTTCTGAAAGGGGGAGGGGGGGATATTGTTTCATGTTGAAGTTCATGTTCCTTATGCACATGGAAATGGAGTTGAACCTTTTCCTCAGTCCTAGCCCTTATCACGTTCAAACATGTGAAAGCAATGGCATTGGTATCAGCTTCAATATGGATAGATCCTCAACCTGGAATAGTTCCTCAACCTGAAATAGATCCTCAACCTGAAATAGTTCCTCAACCTGGAAGAGTTCCTCAACCTGGAAGAGTTCCTCAACCTGGAATAGTTCCTCACCCATTTGATGCCATACTGTATAGTCTATAGAGATCTGTAGGCCTGGCAAGTACTGTGTCTACAGTAGAGCTCTTAGGACTGAACTGAACACATAACTTCTCCACACAGAGGAAGGTGTGTGTGTGTGTGTGTTTGTGAAGGGGGGGGGGTGTCATGGTCGGGGTTCCCTTGGTGTGGTCAGCGGTCGCCAAGACAACAGTGAGGGAGGAGTGATGTCATGGAGTATGTGTGTGATGAAGTAGTCTGATTGCTTAGGGTGTGTTGCCTCTGTAGAGACCAGCAACACAAAGGCCTCTTTACCCTGACTAAGGCTGGGTGAGTGTGTTTCTCAGACACTAAATACACCGGCGCCACTCGAACACGCCACACACACATTTCTGTTTCTTACCACTCCTTAATTACATCGCTCTGTACTGTACGTGTGTATTAGTAGGCTACTGTACTGCTAGCCATAACGTCAGACGCACGCACGCACACATGCACGCTCACACACGCTCACACACACACACAGATCCCGTTGTTCATTGTTCATTCATACATTCAGAGGGCTTTATGCTTGACTGGGTACAGCGTGATTCTTCATCCCACACTCTCATTCTCTCTTCTCTCTCTCTCCCGCCCTCCTTCCCTCCTCTCTCTCTCTTTTCCCCTCCCTCTTTCCCTCTCTCCCTCTCCCCCTCTCCTTCTCTCTCTCCTTATCTCTCTCCTTCTCTCCATTCACTGTTAGACCACAGTTCTGGTCTGCTGGCACCACACTGCTCTCATTCAAGGGATCCATCTAAATGAATGTTGTTTCACATGGATCAACTACAGATTACTACCACATTTTATAGACGTCTTTTGTCATTTGTTGTGGTTCAGAGATCAGGGGTCGCATCCAAAATGGCCCCCTATTCCCTATACCAGTGACCAGAGGAAAGTACTCTATGCAGACAGGGTCATGGTCAGCTAGAGAGGTAGAATGACATTATTGTTTAGGTTGAGGTGAGTGGATCCCTACTGGAGAAAGTGTTTGTGTTATGGTTGAGGTTTGGTCCAGTGCTACTGCTTACCCTCAGCTGCACAGCGACCGTAACTGGACCACACCTCTCCAGCCTCTGCAGGAAAGAGGTCGCTCCCTTCTTCTTCTTCAAGAGCTGAGAGAGAGAAAGAGGTGAAGGGGAAGAGAGAGAGAGAGAGAGAGATATTCACTTTATATATTATCTACCTCACTTGCTTTGGCAATGTTAACACATGTTTTCCATGCCAAGAAAGCCCTTGAATTTAATTGAGAGAGAGAGATAGATAGATAGAGTAGAAGTGGAAGAGAAAAAGAGTAGGAGTGGAAGAGAGAGATAGTGAATAGAAGGGGAAGAGAGAGAGAGAAAGAGTAGGAGTGGGAGAGAGAGATAAAGAATAGGAGAGGGAGAGAGAGAGAGATAAAGAGTAGGAGTGGGAGAGAGAGAGAGAGATAAAGAGTAGGAGTGGGAGAGAGAGAGAGATAAAGAGTAGAAGGGGAAGAGAGAGATAAAGAGTAGAAGGGGAAGAGAGATAAAGAGTAGAAGGGGAAGAGAGAGATAAAGAGTAGGAGGGGGAGAGAGAGAGAGATAAAGAGTAGAAGGGGAAGAGAGAGATAAAGAGTAGAAGGGCAGAGAGAGAAAGAGTAGGAGTGGGAGAGAGAGAGAGATAAAGAGTAGGAGTGGGAGAGAGAGAGAGATAAAGAGTAGAAGGGGAAGAGAGAGATAAAGAGTAGGAGTGGGAGAGAGATAAAGAGTAGAAGGGGAAGAGAGAGATAAAGAGTAGAAGGGGAAGAAAGAGATAAAGAGTAGGAGTGGGAGAGAGATAAAGAGTAGAAGGGGAAGAGAGAGAAAGAGTAGAAGGGGAAGAAAGAGATAAAGAGTAGGAGTGGGAGAGAGATAAAGAGTAGAAGGGGAAGAAAGAGATAAAGAGTAGAAGGGGAAGAAAGAGATAAAGAGTAGGAGTGGGAGAGAGATAAAGAGTAGAAGGGGAAGAAAGAGATAAAGAGTAGAAGGGGAAGAGAGAGATAAAGAGTAGGAGTGGGAGAGAGATAAAGAGTAGAAGGGGAAGAGAGAGATAAAGAGTAGAAGGGTAAGAAAGAGATAAAGAGTAGAAGGGGAAGAGAGAGATAAAGAGTAGGAGTGGGAGAGAGATAAAGAGTAGGAGTGGGAGAGAGATAAAGACTAGAAGGGGAAGAAAGAGATAAAGAGTAGAAGGGGAAGAGAGAGATAAAGAGTAGAAGGGGAAGAGAGAGATAAAGAGTAGAAGGGGAAGAGAGAGATAAAGAGTAGAAGGGGAAGAGAGAGATAAAGAGTAGAAGGGGAAGAGAGAGATAAAGAGTAGAAGGGGAAGAGAGAGATAAAGAGTAGAAGGGGAAGAGAGAGATAAAGAGTAGAAGGGGGAGAGAGATAAAGAGAGAGAGTAAAGAGAGATAAAGAGTAGAAGGGGAAGAAAGAGATAAAGAGTAGAAGGGAAGAGAGAGAAAAAGTAGAAGGGGAAGAAAGAGATAAAGAGTAGAAGGGGGAGAGAGAAAGAGTAGAAGGGGAAGAGAGAGATAAAGAGTAGAAGGGGAAGAGAGAGAAAAAGTAGAAGGGGAAGAAAGAGATAAAGAGTAGGAGTGGAGAGAGAAAGAGATAAAAGGGAAGAGAGAGATAAAGAGTAGAAGGGGAAGAGAGATAAAGAGTAGGAGTGGGAGAGAGATAAAGAGTAGAAGGGGAAGAAAGAGATAAAGAGAGAAGGGGAAGAGAGAGATAAAGAGTAGGAGTGGAGAGAGAGATAAAGAGTAGGAGGGAGAGAGATAAAGAGTAGAAGGGGAAGAGAGAGATAAAGAGTAGAAGGGGAAGAAAGAGATAAAGAGTAGAAGGGGAAGAGAGAGATAAAGAGTAGGAGTGGGAGAGAGATAAAGAGTAGGAGTGGGAGAGAGATAAAGAGTAGAAGGGGAAGAGAGAGATAAAGAGTAGGAGTGGGAGAGAGATAAAGAGTAGAAGGGGAAGAGAGAGATAAAGAGTAGGAGTGGGAGAGAGATAAAGAGTAGAAGGGGAAGAGAGAGATAAAGAGTAGGAGGGGAGAGAGATAAAGAGTAGAAGGGGAAGAGAGAGATAAAGAGTAGAAGGGGACGAGAGAGATAAAGAGTAGAAGTGGGAGAGAGATAAAGAGTAGAAGGGGAAGAGAGAGATAAAGAGTAGGAGTGGGAGAGAGATAAAGAGTAGAAGGGGAAGAGAGAGATAAAGAGTAGGAGTGGGAGAGAGATAAAGAGTAGAAGGGGAAGAGAGAGATAAAGAGTAGAAGGGGGAGAGAGATAAAGAGTAGAAGGGGAGAGAGATAAAGAGTAGAAGGGGAAGAGAGAGATAAAGAGTAGAAGGGGAAGAGAGAGATAAAGAGTAGAAGGGGGAGAGAGATAAAGAGTAGGAGTGGGAGAGAGATAAAGAGTAGGAGTGGGAGAGAGATAAAGAGTAGGAGTGGGAGAGAGATAAAGAGTAGGAGTGGGAGAGAGATAAAGAGTAGGAGTGGGAGAGAGATAAAGAGTAGGAGTGGGAGAGAGATAAAGAGTAGGAGTGGGAGAGAGATAAAGAGTAGGAGTGGGAGAGAGATAAAGAGTAGGAGTGGGAGAGAGATAAAGAGTAGGAGTGGGAGAGAGATAAAGAGTAGGAGTGGGAGAGAGATAAAGAGTAGAAGGAGAAGGGAGAGATAAAGAGTAGATGTGGGAGAGAGATAAAGAGTAGAAGGGGAAGAGAGAGATAAAGAGTAGGAGTGGGAGAGAGATAAAGAGTAGGAGTGGGAGAGAGATAAAGAGTAGAAGGGGACGAGAGAGATAAAGAGTAGGAGTGGG
>NC_068454.1:17394145-17399145 GCF_023373465.1 Oncorhynchus keta
TAGACAGGGAGAGGAGACGGACATAGACAGGGAGAGGAGACGGACATAGACAGGGAGAGGAGTCAGGAGAGGAGACATAGACAGGGAGAGGAGACGGACATAGACAGGGAGAGGAGACAGACATAGACAGGGAGAGGAGACGGACATAGACAGGGCAAGGAGACGGACATAGACAGGGGGAGGAGACGGACATAGACAGGGAAAGGAGACGGACATAGACAGGGAGAGGAGACGGACATAGACAGGGAGAGGAGACGGACATAGACAGGGAGAGGAGACGGACATAGACAGGGAGAGGAGACGGACATAGACAGGGACATAGACAGGGACATAGACAGGGAGAGGAGACGGACATAGACAGGGAGAGGAGACGGACATAGACAGGGAAAGGAGACGGACATAGACAGGGAGAGGAGACGGACATAGACAGGGAGAGGAGACGGACATAGACAGGGAGAGGAGACGGACATAGACAGGGGGAGGAGACGGACATAGACAGGGAAAGGAGACGGACATAGACAGGGAGAGGAGACGGACATAGACAGGGAGAGGAGACGGACATAGACAGGGAAAGGAGACGGACATAGACAGGGAGAGGAGACGGACATAGACAGGGAGAGGAGACGGACATAGACAGGGAGAGGAGACGGACATAGACAGGGAGAGGAGACGGACATAGACAGGGAGAGGAGACGGACATAGACAGGGACATAGACAGGGACATAGACAGGGAGAGGAGACGGACATAGACAGGGAGAGGAGACGGACATAGACAGGGAAAGGAGACGGACATAGACAGGGAGAGACGAGACAGGACATAGACAGGGAGAGGAGACGGACATAGACAGGGAGAGGAGACGGACATAGACAGGGAGAGGAGACGGACATAGACAGGGAGAGGAGACGGACATAGACAGGGAGAGAGGAGACGGACATAGACAGGGAGAGGAGACGGACATAGACAGGGCGAGGAGACGGACATAGACAGGGGAGGAGACGGACATAGACAGGGAGAAGGAGACGGACGGACATAGACAGGGAGAGGAGACGGACATAGACAGGGAGAGGAGACGGACATAGACAGGGAGAGGAGACGGACATAGACAGGGAGAGGAGACAGGACATAGACAGGGAGAGAGGAGACGGACATAGACAGGAGAGGAGACGGACATAGACAGGGAGAGGAGACGGACATAGACAGGGAAACGAGACAGACATAGACAGGGCAAGGAGACGGACATAGACAGGGAGAGGAGACGGACATAGACAGGGAGAGGAGACGGACATAGACAGGGAAACGAGACGGACATAGACAGGGCAAGGAGACGGACATAGACAGGGAGAGGAGACGGACATAGACAGGGAGAGGAGACGGACATAGACAGGGAAACTAGACGGACATAGACAGGGCAAGGAGACGGACATAGACAGGGAGAGGAGACGGACATAGACAGGGAGAGGAGACGGACATAGACAGGGAGAGGAGACGGACATAGACAGGGAGAGGAGACGGACATAGACAGGGAAAGGAGACGGACATAGACAGGGAGAGGAGACGGACATAGACAGGGAGAGGAGACTGACATAGACAGGGAAACGAGACGGACATAGACAGGGCAAGGAGACGGACATAGACAGGGAAAGGAGACGGACATAGACAGGGAGAGGAGACGGACATAGACAGGGAGAGGAGACGGACATAGACAGGAAAGGAGACGAGGAGATGAGACGGACATAGACAGGGAGAGGAGACGGACATAGACAGGGAGAGTAGATGGACATAGACATGGAGAGGAGACGGACATAGACAGGGAGAGGAGACGGACATAGACAGGGAGAGGAGACGGACATAGACAGGGAGAGGAGACGGACATAGACAGGGAGAGGAGACGACATAGACAGGACACATAGACAGGGCGAGGAGACGGACATAGACAGGGAGAGGAGACGGACATAGACAGGGAGAGGAGATGGACATAGACAGGGAGAGGAGACGGACATAGACAGGGCAAGGAGACGGACATAGACAGGGAGAGGAGACGGACATAGACTGGGAGAGGAGACGGACATAGACAGGGAGAGGAGACGGACATAGACAGGGAGAGGAGACGGACAGACAGGGAAAGGAGACGGACATAGACAGGGAAAGGAGACGGACATAGACAGGGAGAGGAGACGGACATAGACAGGGAGAGGAGACGGACATAGACAGGGAGAGGAGACGGACATAGACAGGGAGAGGAGACGGACATAGACAGGGAGAGGAGACGGACATAGACAGGGCGAGGAGACGGACATAGACAGGGAGAGGAGACGGACATAGACAGGGAAAGGAGACGGACATAGACAGGGAGAGGAGACGGACATAGACAGGGAGAGGAGACGGACATAGACAGGGAGAGGAGACGGACATAGACAGGGAGAGGAGACGGACATAGACAGGGAGAGGAGACGGACATAGACAGGGAGAGGAGACGGACATAGACAGGGAGAGGAGACGGACATAGACAGGGAAACGAGACAGACATAGACAGGGCAAGGAGACGGACATAGACAGGGAGAGGAGACGGACATAGACAGGGAGAGGAGACGGACATAGACAGGGAAACGAGACGGACATAGACAGGGCAAGGAGACGGACATAGACAGGGAGAGGAGACGGACATAGACAGGGAGAGGAGACGGACATAGACAGGGAAACTAGACGGACATAGACAGGGCAAGGAGACGGACATAGACAGGGAGAGGAGATGGACATAGACAGGGAGAGGAGACGGACATAGACAGGGAGAGGAGACGGACATAGACAGGGAGAGGAGACGGACATAGACAGGGAAACGAGACGGACATAGACAGGGCAAGGAGACGGACATAGACAGGGAAAGGAGACGGACATAGACAGGGAGAGGAGACGGACATAGACAGGGAGAGGAGACGGACATAGACAGGGAAAGGAGACGAGGAGATGAGACGGACATAGACAGGGAGAGGAGACGGACATAGACAGGGAGAGTAGACGGACATAGACAGGGAGAGGAGACGGACATAGACAGGGAGAGGAGACGGACATAGACAGGGAGAGGAGACGGACATAGACAGGGAGAGGAGACGGACATAGACAGGGAGAGGAGACGGACATAGACAGGGCGAGGAGACGGACATAGACAGGAGAGGAGACGGACATAGACAGGGACATAGACAGGGACATAGACAGGGAAAGGAGACGGACATAGACAGGAGAGAGGAGACGGACATAGACAGGGAGAGGAGACGGACATAGACAGGGACATAGACAGGGACATAGACAGGGAGAGGAGACGGACATAGACAGGGAGAGGAGACGGACATAGACAGGGAGAGGAGACAGACATAGACAGGGAGAGGAGACAGACATAGACAGGGAGAGGAGACGGACATAGACAGGGAGAGGAGACGGACATAGACAGGGCAAGGGGACGGACATAGACAGGAGAGGAGACGGACATAGACAGGGAGAGGAGACGGACATAGACAGGGAGAGGAGACGGACATAGACAGGGAAAGGAGACGGACATAGACAGGAGAGGAGACAGACATAGACAGGGAGAGGAGACAGACATAGACAGGGAGAGGAGACAGACATAGACAGGGAGAGGAGACAGACATAGACAGGAGAGGAGACGGACATAGACAGGGGAGAGGAGACGGACATAGACAGGGCAAGGGACGGACATAGACAGGGAGAGGAGACGGACATAGACAGGGAGAGGAGACGGACATAGACAGGGAGAGGAGACGGACATAGACAGGGAAAGGAGACGGACATAGACAGGAGAGGAGACGGACATAGACAGGGAGAGGAGACGGACATAGACAGGGAGAGGAGACGGACATAGACAGGGAAAGGAGACGGACATAGACAGGGAGAGGAGACGGACATAGACAGGGAGAGGAGACGGACATAGACAGGGAGAGGAGACGGACATAGACAGGGAAAGGAGACGGACATAGACAGGAGAGGAGACGGACATAGACAGGGAGAGGAGACGGGGAGAGGAGACGGACATAGACAGGGAGAGGAGACGGACATAGACAGGGAGAGTAGACGGACATAGACAGGGAGAGGAGACGGACATAGACAGGGAGAGGAGACGGACATAGACAGGGAGAGTAGACGGACATAGACAGGGAAAGGAGACGGACATAGACAGGGAGAGGAAACGGACATATACAGGGAAACGAGGCGGACATATACAGGGAAACGAGACGGACATAGACAGGGAAACGAGACGGACATAGACAGGGAGAGGAGACGGACATAGACAGGGAGAGGAGACAGACATAGACAGGGAAAGGAGACGGACATAGACAGGGAGAGGAGACGGACATAGACAGGGAAAGGAGATGGACATAGACAGGAGAGGAGACGGACATAGACAGGGAGAGGAGACGGACATAGACAGGGAAAGGAGACGGACATAGACAGGGAGAGGAGACGGACATAGACAGGGAGAGGAGACTGACATAGACAGGGAAACGAGACGGACATAGACAGGGCAAGGAGACGGACATAGACAGGGAAAGGAGACGGACATAGACAGGGAGAGGAGACGGACATAGACAGGGAGAGGAGACGGACATAGACAGGGAAAGGAGACGAGGAGACGGACATAGACAGGAAAAGGAGACGGACATAGACAGGGAGAGGAGACGGACATAGACAGGGAGAGGAGACGGACATAGACAGGGAAAGGAGACGGACATAGACAGGGACATAGACAGGGAAAGGAGACGGACATAGACAGGGAGAGGAGACGGACATAGACAGGGAGAGGAGACGGACATAGACAGGGAGAGGAGACAGACATAGACAGGGAAAGGAGACGGACATAGACAGGGAGAGGAGACGGACATAGACAGGGAGAGGAGACGGACATAGACAGGGAGAGGAGACGGACATAGACAGGGAAAGGAGACGGACATAGACAGGGACATAGACAGGGAAAGGAGACGGACATAGA
>NC_068454.1:17401645-17414145 GCF_023373465.1 Oncorhynchus keta
TGTGCATGAATGCCCACTCACTTGGCCTGTGTAGTGTTTCACAGTGAAGGCAGGACCCTGGTCTATGGGCGGGGGATTGCCGTTGCCGTCCTTGGTTGTCAAAGAGATACCATGTGTGGGTGTGTTGTCGAGGTGTGACTGCAGTCTCTTGTAGAGGGTCTGTTCTGTAGGTCTCAGCGACTGGCTCTCCTCATCCATCACAGACAGCAGACCCTGAGGCTTCTGGGAAGATGGAGGACAGTGGTCATAGAACCACACATGGGAGAGAATTGTAACACACAGCTCCTAAATGTTTAATGATAGCATTTGAGGTAGTGTAATGTGATCCTAGATCTCTGTAGTTTGACCTCAAAATCTATTTACACACACTCAAAACCAATACAAACTCCAAAGCCTTTTCAGGAATGAGAAATGTCTTGATGTTAAAGGGGTAGTCCCAGTCCTTAAAGGGGTGGTGTGGCACGGCAGGGGAAAAAATATTACCAGGAAGAAGTCTAGAACAGCAGGTTGGTTGCTGGGCGACCGGAGCGTCTCCATGGCGATGGCCTCTTGTAGACACTCGGCCTGCTCCTGATGGAACAGCACCTCGGAGACGTAGAGCCTCACACGCTCGTTGGTCATGTTCACACACAGCTGGGAACACACACACACAGACAAGTTAACACGGAAGTAAATGGTGCATTTCTAAACTGGCTGAATGTGAAATGTAATGTAATGGACCCCAACGTCATGAAAAATCTTTACAGAAACAACCCAGGCATGGTGCACACTAATATAGGTTCCTCACGACCTCCCCAAAGCACACCACTGCAATCTGGAGACCTTATACCAGAGGACTGTATGACCTCATCCTGACCCCATCCTAACCCTGCAGTCAGCACAGACAGAAAGTACATTGTCCAATCGGCAGCTTCTTCTCTGAGGGTGTTAGGCTGTGGGTGGCTGGCGGTGAGATATGTCACATATATGATGTAGTGTACAGTGAGTTTACCAAACATTAGGAACACCATTTAGTTTCACCCCCCCCCATTGTTGATACACACAGGAAACTGTTGAGCTTTAAAAACCTAGCAGCGTTGCAGGTGTTCTTAATGTTTTGTACACTCAGTGTTGATTGTGGACTACAGGAAAAGGAGAACGGAGCACACCCCCATTCTCATCAACAGGACTGTATTGGAGAAGATTGAGAGCTTCAAGTTTCTTGGTGTCCACATCACCAACAAACTAACATGGTCCAAACACACCAAGAGAGTCATGAAGAGGGAACGACAGAACCTTTTCCCCCTCAGGAGACTGAAAAGACTGAAAGGACATGGGTCCTCAGATCCTCAAAAAGTTCTACAGCTGCACCATCGAGAGCATCCTGACCGGTTGCACCACTGCCTGGTATGGCCACTGCTCGGCCTCCGACAGCGAGACACTACAGAGCGTAGTGCGTACAGCCCAGTACATCACTGGGGCCAAGCTTACTGCCATCCGGGATCTCTATACCAGTCGGTGTCAGAGGAAGGCCCTAAAAATTGTCAAAGACTCCAGCCACTCTAGCTGTAGACTGTTCTCTCTGCTACCGCACGGCAAGCGGTACCGGGGCACCAAGTCTAGTTCCAAGAGGCTCCTAAATAGCTTCTACCCCCAAGCCATAAGACTTCTGAACATCTAGTCAAATGCCTACCCAGACTATTTGCATTGCCAACCCCCCACCCACCCTCTTTTACTCTGCTGCGACTCTGTTATTATCTATAGATAGTCACTTTAATAACTCTACCTACATGTACATATTACCTAGACTAACCGGTGCCCCCACATAGACCCTTTACCGGTACCCCCTGTATATAGCCTCGCTATTGTTATTTTACTGCTGCTCTTTAATTATTTGTTACTTTTATTACTTATTCTTATTTTTTAGGGTATTTAAAGAATATATATTTTTAACTGCATTGTTGGTTAAGGCTTTGTAGGTAAGCATTTCACTGTAAGGTCTGTAAGCATGTCACAAATACAATTTGATTTGATTTGTATATGAACAGCATACGGCGCAATGAGTAGTGAACCAATCTCATCTCCTAGCCTGGCTGGCACCATGGGAACAGTACAGAACAGAACACTCAGTACTACCGCATGGACTGAACTATGAACTATGAACCTACAGCTCAGTGAACAACACAGAACAGAACATATGGAGGTAGGAGGAGGTAAGGTTGTTTGTGTGTTTGTGTGTGTTTGTGCGTGTGTGTGTGTGTTTGTGGGTGTCTGCATTTTCTTATGAGTGTATATGGAGGATATCACAACGATATGTCAGAATCAACAGACATAATTTAATTGTGGCTATTTAATTTACATTTGATTTAGTCTAACTTGTATTTTAGACTAATTCTGTAGTCTTCCTTCCTTCAATATCTACTCTCTCGTCCTTGAGTGCCGTCTATGACAGCGTCGGTCAGTCAGTCCCAGCAGTGGTGAAGTCTGTAAAGCATAAACTCATTAAGGAAAAGCTGAACAGGTACAATACAGCCCTAATGAGCACAACTCTAATTAACAAGCCCATGCCACTAATGACCCTGATCACCGTGTGTGTGTGTGTGCATCATGTGTGTGTTCACCGTGCGAGTGTGTGTGCCATGCACACTGACGCTGTTGGTTCAGTTACACCCATCTCTCCAGAGTGTAATGACTGTGATCCAGTGTTTAGATTTCATTAACAGAAAGGGGCTCCTCCAACACTGAGCTGAATGATAGAAACCTGAACAAACACACTGGGGAACGAGGAATCACGGAGAACGGAGCAAGGTAGGGACGCTTTAAAATAATTTTTTCGCTCCCCCCATCTAATTTTTTTCTCTCTCTCCTCCTCTCTACTCATCTCTCTTTCTCTACCCATTTCTCTCTCTTTCTCAGATGCCCTTGAAAGTTTAGGTCAGTAAATCGCTCTATTCGGCTTAGATTAGAGAAAAAAAAAAGAAAAAAAAACATGCTGAAGAAGAAAAAGAAAAAAAAATTGACATATTACCAGACACACAGACAGACAGACAGACAGACAGACAGACAGACAGACAGACAGACAGACAGACAGACAGACAGACAGACAGACAGACAGACAGACAGACACACACACACACACACACACACACACACACACACACACACACACACACACACACACACACACACACACACACACACACACACACACACACACAACTTTGTTTTTGGGACATCCCAAGGCCAGTTGGCTTCAAGCTGTGGAGGTAGAGATCAATAGAGACGGTGAAATATGGTGATGGTATTGAGCTACATGTTAAGCTGTACTGATTAATCTGCTAAACTGGACTAAGGCCTGCCCTCCCTAAATCATTACATTCTTAGGCTTGTCTGAGAGACTTTCTCTGGACCACTCTGCTCAATGGGCTTGGTGCTGCTGGGGACATGACATGATGATCTATCCTAGCTGAGGAACACAACACAAATACCTGGTGTATCTCAATATGCATACTGCCATGCTCCGAGCACCCAAATCGGAGCACACAACGATGACAATATGAGTTCAAATGAAAGTATGCAAAACGGAGCACGTAGGGCTTCATTTGTAAACATTTCGAAGCATGAATCGATGCAAGTTTCAACTGAAATATTCCCATGACACAGCCATCACAACCGCCAACGTCACAACATTTCTTGAAAACAATGGTGGCTGGTTTTGAGCTGGAGGGAAAATGAACTCTGACTTCAGAATGAAATGTTGCTCATATGTTGCCTGACTAAAATATCTTATCTTGATAAGTTAATAAACATACTGAACAAAATATAAATGCAACATGTAAAGTGTTGGTCCCATGTTTCATTAGCTGAAGTACAACATCCCAGAAATGTTCCATATGAACAAAAACATTATTTCTCTAAATTGTTGTGCACAATTTTTTTTACATACCTGTTAATGAGCATTTATCCTTTGCCAATTTAATCCATCCCCCTGACATTTGTGGCATAAACAGCATGACCACTACACAGGTGCACCTTGTGCTGGGGACAACAAAAGACTACTCTAAAACGTGCAGTATTGTCACATAACACAATGCCACAGATGTCTCAGGTTTTGAGGGAACGTGCAATTGGCATACTGACTGTAGGAATGTCCACCAGAGCTGTTACCAGAGAATTTAATGTTAATTTCTCTACCATATGCCGACATGGTTTTAGAGAATTTGGCAGTATGTCCAACCGGACTCACAACCACAGACCACGACTGCCCAGGACCTCGACTGCCCAGGACCTCCACATCCGGCTTCTCCACCTTTAATAAAGCCCTATTGTGGGGAAAAACTCATTCTGATTGGTAGGTCCTGGCTCCCCAGTGGGTGGGCCTATGCCCTCCCAGGCCCACCCATGACTGCACCACTGCCCAGTCATGTGAAGTCCATAGATTAGGGCTTAATGAAGGGCTTAAAAAGCTGCTAAGCTACACAATAGTAGATTTTGGTAGACAGAAGCTGCTAAGGTACACAATAGTAGATTTTGGTAGATAGAAGCTGCTAAGGTACACAATAGTAGATTTTGGTAGATAGAAGCTGCTAAGGTACACAATAGTAGATTTTGGTAGATAGAAGCTGCTAAGGTACACAATAGTAGATTTTGGTAGATAGAAGCTGCTAAGGTACACAATAGTAGATTTTGGTAGATAGAAGCTGCTAAGGTACACAATAGTAGATTTTGGTAGACAGAAGATGCTCTTTGGTAAAAGGGATAAATTGGTCAACATAAAGAAAAGAGGATATCACTTATTGTATAGTATTGCTTACTAGTGTTGTCTCATAAATGCTGTAACCACTCCCTCTTCAAATCAGGGTTGATTGGAAAAAGCTGTTCAAAAGAGGACGTTGTACTATCATAGTTGTACTCCCTGATGAAGGCCATGCAGCCGAAACGCATCGGAGTGTTTCAACTTTGTTTCCAGTGAACATGCCATGAAGGCATTGTAATTCATTCTTTGAAGAGCCTTGGTCCTCCTTTGTTTTAGATGCTTGATATAGTTATCTTGTTTAGGAATGAGAAGAGAGAGCAACAGGGCTGAAAGAAAGAGATGGACAATAACAAAACGCTGTAATGAATCATAAACACAGAAACAGACACACACACACACACACACACACACACACACACACACACACACACACACACACACACACACACACACACACACACACACACACACACACACACACACACACACACACACACACACACACACACACACACACACATACACACACACACACACTACGCCTAATCCAGGTGCGACACAGAGACAGGCATTGTGTCTGCTGTGGAGTTCAGCTGAGGACAGGACAACATCAGAGCACTGAATAACAACAGACCTCATCTCAGTTATTTACTACACAACACTAACTGTACTACAGAATCAACCCTGCTTGAAAATTAACAGTGCCCAGTGGTTCTGGTCTGAAAGGGTTAACCATACACTCAGCACAAAAGGTGTTATTGTAACGGATGTGAAATGCTAGCTTAGTTAGCGGTGGTGCGCGCTAAATAGTGTTTCAATCGGTGAAGTCAATTGCTCTGAGACCTTGAAGTAGTGGTTCCCCTTGCTCTGCAAGGGCTGCAGCTTTTGTGGAGCGATGGGTAACGATGCTTCGTGGGTGACTGTTGTTGATGTGTGCAGAGGGTCCCTGGTTCACGCCCTGGTATGGGCGAGGGGACGGTCTAAAGTTATACTGTTACACTATCTAGTACCTTAAAGGGTTCTATGGCTGTTCGCATAGGAAAACCCTTGGAATAACTGTTTTTGGTTGGGTTGCATGTAGAACCCTTTTGGTACCAGGTAGAACCCTTTTTGGTTCCATGTGGAGCCCTTTCTACATAGGGTTCTACATGGAAACAAAAGGGTTCCACCTGGAACCAAAAAAGATTATCCTATGGGGACAGCCGAAGAAATACTTTTTTGGAGAAAAAAAATTCTGTAGATCTGGTATACAGTTCGCTAGTTGATACCTTTAAAACCTCCACAGCCACAGACAGTAAGGATCACAGTAAATCAGTCTGCCCTTGAATTTCCCTCTTGTCTCTGACTTGAGAATATCTCAGTCATACTAGAGCCATACCATAGACATACCTTAGATAGGGAAAGATTGGAATCAGGTGAAAAACCATGTGTTGTGGAATGAACGTACCTGCTCAAATCCATTACTCTGGAATTCCTCAAATCCAAAAATGTCCAGGATTCCAATCTCAAGCGCTGGATCTCTGTGAGAGAAGGATGAATGGGGGGAAAGTTTACCACAAACACACATGCAACCCACACGTTTGCTCTCACACACGCACACACACGATAGTAGGCCTGCAAGTTCTAAAATAAACTGTTTACTGTTATCATATCCATCTTGTAAAAATCACTCACAGAACAAATGATAAAACTAATATATGTTGTCTTTTTTTACTGTGTGCGTGTGAGTGAGTGAGTAGTTGACGTCATTTCCAGTTACAACTTGCAGACTTGTTTTCGAGTTGCTGTGCGTTTTGTTGCCAACCTATTTTGCTACCTGACAACTTTACGGTTTTTACTTTTTAATTACCGTTTATATATATATATATTTTTTTCCCTCAACTTTTTCACTCCGGGCACTTTATCTGGACACGATTCGTCAGGACCTCCAACAGCCGAAGCTAAGTAGTAACATTAACATGATGCCTTCTAATTGCAGTCGCTGTACTCGCCTTACGGCGAGGATAGCTGTGCTACAAGCCCAGCTTCAGACGCAATCGTTAGGCAAGGGTAATTTCAGTGTAGGAAAGGATGAAACAGCGTCTGTGCCACCAGTAAGTACAGATGGTAGTATGAATCCCCTCGCACGGTCCCCGCAGCCGGACAACTTTCTCACGGTTTCTGGAAGGAAATGCTGTAGGAACGCTCAACCGGTGTCGCTCATTCAGCCGACAGAAACTTTCAACCGGTTTTCCCCATTAAGCAGCGAGTCGGAGTCAGAGGCCGAATCTTCTCTGGTCTCTACTCCTCTCGTTACGGGGTCTGAGACGCCGAAGCTTCCCACCATGAGCTTTGACAAATTGAAAACTCTAGTCATTGGCGACTCCATTACCCGCAGTATTAGACTTAAAACGAATCATCCAGCGATCATACACTGTTTACCAGGGGGCAGGGCTACCGACGTTAAGGCTAATCTAAAGATGGTGCTGTCTAAGGCTAAAACTGGCGAGTGTAGAGAGTATAGAGATATTGTTATCCACGTCGGCACCAACGATGTTAGGATGAAACAGTCAGCAGTTACCAAGCGAAACATAGCTTCTGCGTGTAAATCAGCTAGAAAGATGTGTTGGCATCGAGTAATTGTCTCTGGCCCCCTCCCAGTTAGGGGGAGTGATGAGCTCGACAGCAGAGTCTCACAACTCAATCGCTGGTTGAAAACTGTTTCCTGCTCCTCCCAAAAGATAGAATTAGTAGATAATTGGCCCTCTTTCTGGGACTCACCCACAAACAGGACCAAACCTGACCTGCTGAGGAGTGACGGACTCCATCCTAGCTGGAGGGGTGCTCTCATCTTATCTACCAACATAGACAGGGCTCTAACTCCTCTAGCTCCACAATGAAATAGGGTGCAGGCCAGGCAGAAGGCTGTTAGCCAGCCTGCCAGCATAGTGGAGTCTGCCACTAGCACAGTCAGTGTCGTCAGCTCAGCTATCACCATTGAGACCGTGTCTGTGCCTCGACCTAGGTTGGGCAAAACTAAACATGGCGGTGTTCGCCTTAGCAATCTCACTAGGATAAAGACCACCTCCATTCCTGTCATTATTGAAAGAGATCATGATACCTCACATCTCAAAATAGGGCTACTTAATGTTAGATCCCTTACTTCAAAGGCAATTATAGTCAATGAACTAATCACTGATCATAATCTTGATGTGATTGGCCTGACTGAAACATGGCTTAAGCCTGATGAATTTACTGTGTTAAATGAGGCCTCACCTCCTGGCTACACTAGTGACCATATCCCCCGTGCATCCCGCAAAGGCGGAGGTGTTGCTAACATTTACGATAGCAAATTTCAATAACAAAAAAAAAAAAGAAGTTTTCGTCTTTTGAGTTTCTAGTCATGAAATCTATGCAGCCTACTCAATCACTTTTTATAGCTACTGTTTACAGGCATCCTGGGCCATATACAGCGTTCCTCACTGAGTTCCCTGAATTCCTATCGGACCTTGTAGTCATATCAGATAATATTCTAATCTTTGGTGACTTTAATATTCACATGGAAAAGTCCACAGACCCACTCCAAAAGGCTTTCGGAGCCATCATCGACTCAGTGGGTTTTGTCCAACATGTCTCTGGACCCACTCACTGTCACAGTCATACGCTGGACCTAGTTTTGTCCCATGGAATAAATGTTGTTGATCTTAATGTTTTTCCTCATAATCCTGGACTATCGGACCACTATTTTATTACATTTTCAATTGCAACAAGTAATCTGCTCAGACCCCAACCAAGGAACATCAAAAGTCGTGCTATAAATTCACAGACAACACAAAGATTCCTTGATGTCCTTCCAGATTCCCTCTGTCTACCCAAGGACGCCAGAGGACAAAGATCAGTTAACCACCTAACTGATGAACTCAATTTAACCTTGCGCAATACCCTAGATGCAGTTGCACCCCTAAAAACGAAAAATATCTCCCTGGTACACAGAAAATACCCGAGCTCTGAAGCAAGATTCCAGAAAATTGGAACGGAAATAGCGCCACACCAAACTGGAAGTCTTCCGACTAGCTTGGAAAGACAGTACTGTGCAGTACCGAAGAGCCCTTACTGCTGCTCGAACATCCAATTTTTCTAAATTAATTGAGGAAAATAAGAACAATCCGAAATTCCTTTTTGATACTGTCGCAAAGCTAACTAAAAAGCAGCATTCCCCAAGAGAGGATGACTTTCACTTTAGCAGTGAAAAATTCATGAACTTCTTTGAGGAAAAGATTATGATTATTAGAAAGCAAATTACGGACTCCTCTTTAAATCTGCGTATTCCTTCAAAGCTCAGTTGTCCTGAGTCTGCACAACTCTCCCAGGACCTAGGATCAAGAGAGACGCTCAAGTGTTTTAGTACTATATCTCTTGACACAATGATGAAAATAATCATGGCCTCTAAACCTTCAAGCTGCATACTGGACCCTATTCCAACTAAACTACTGAAAGAGCTGCTTCCTGTGCTTGGCCCTCCTATGTTGAACATAATAAACGGCTCTCTATCCACCGGATGTGTACCAAACTCACTAAAAGTGGCAGTAATAAAGCCTCTCTTGAAAAAGCCAAACCTTGACCCAGAAAATAAAAAAAACTGTCGGCCTATATCGAATCTTCCATTCCTCTCAAAATGTTTAGAAAAGGCTGTTGCGCAGCAACTCACTGCCTTCCTGAAGACAAACAATGTATACGAAATCCTTCAGTCTGGTTTCAGACCCCATCATAGCACTGAGACGGCACTTGTGAAGGTGGTAACTGACATTTTAATGGCATCGGACCGAGGCTCTGCATCTGTCCTCGTGCTCCTAGACCTTAGTACTGCTTTTGATACCATCGATCACCACATTCTTTTGGAGAGATTGGAAACCCAAATTGGTCTACACGGACAAGTTCTGGCCTGGTTTAGATCTTATCTGTCGGAAAGATATCAGATTGTCCTCTGACAAATCAACTGTAAATGTCGTTGTAAATGTCGGTGTTCCTCAAGGTTCCGTTTTAGGACCACTATTGTTTTCACTATATATTTTACCTGTTGGGGATGTTATTCGAAAACATAATGTTAACTTTCACTGCTATGTGGATGACACACAGCTGTACATTTCAATGAAACATGGTGAAGCCCCAAAATTGCCCTTGCTAGAAGCATGTGTTTCAGACATAAGGAAGTGGATGGCTGCAAACGTTCTACTTTTAAACTCGGACAAAACAGAGATGCTTGTTCTAGGTCCCAAGAAACAAAGAGATCTTCTGTTGAATCTGACAATTAATCTTAATGGTTGTACAGTCGTCTCAAATAAAACTGTGAAGGACCTCGGCGTTACTCTGGACCCTGATCTCTCTTTTGAAGAACATATCAAGACCATTTCAAGGACAGCTTTTTTCCATCTATGTAACATTGCAAAAATCAGAAACTTTCTGTCCAAAAATGATGCAGAAAATAAATAAACTTCACTAAATAAACTTCAGTTGGTGCTAAATACGGCTGCTTTGATCATATTACTCCAGTGCTAGCCTCTCTACACTGGCTTCCTGTCAAAGCGAGGGCTGATTTCAAGGTTTTACTGCTAACCTACAAAGCATTACATGGGCTTTCTCCTACCTATCTCTCTGATTTGGTCCTGCCGTACATACCTACACGTACGCTACGGTCACAAGACACAGGCCTCCTAATTGTCCCTAGAATTTCTAAGCAAACAGCTGGAGGCAGGGCTTTCTCCTATAGAGCTCCATTTTTATGGAACGGTCTGCCTACCCATGTCAGAGACGCAAACTCGGTCTCAACCTTTAAGTCTTTACTGAAGACTCATCTCTTCAGTGGGTCATAATTGTTTATCAATGCTGCCCTGGACTTACCCACAATCCCCTTGGGACCACCCCTGATCAGACCGTGTTTGTTTGATTGTGGATGATTGTGGGTGATTGTGAGTGATTGTGGGTGATTGTGGGTGATTGTGAGTGATTGTGGGTGATTGTGGGTGTGTGTGACCATGTCAGAGCAGGCTGCTGAGGGGAGGACAACTCATAATAATGGCCGGAACGGAGCAAATGGAATGAAATACATGGAAACTGCTTTGTTTTGTACACAGTGTATTATTGCATATTTTGCTTAATGTGTGTGTGTTCATGTTTATGTGTGTGTATGTACGCGTGTGTTTGTGTGTGTGTAGGGGTCAATGCAAAAAGATAATATTGCTTATCTGACGGAGAGATGAGGCTGAAAAACATTACCAGACCAAGGATCCACTGGCCTCCACCTCAACCCTGTGTGTGTGTGTGTGTGTGTGTGTGTGTGTGTGTGTGTGTGTGTGTGTGTGTGTGTGTGTGTGTGTGTGTGTGTGTGTGTGTGTGTGTGTGTGTGTGTGTGTGTGTGTGTTAGTACATAAAATGTAAACTATTGAACCTTGATGTGTAAACAATATGTGTCATGAGTGATAGTATTGCTGTTGTCTTTCTGAAGGGCTTGAGTGTTCTACTGTTGACATTGCTACTGTTGAGTCTGTGATGATGGTTGTAAATGGGTATCTGTGCTGGCTGCCAAGGAATTATATGTAGTGTTTAACATGTACACGTCTGTGACACACACACACGTATGCACAGGCACGCTCACACACATTTGGATGAAGCCATACCCCGTGCTGTGGTCCTGTCCCTGTAGGTAGTAGTTACTGTTGTTGACTAGGAAGCTGAAGAGACGGCCGTACACGGCCTTAGCCAGCTGGTCTCTGGAGTTCTCTGACATCTCCACCGTGTGGCGGCGTGTGATGACATCACCTGAAAGAGAATCTTAGAGTTGAGAGGTACTGTGTGTTCAGGGGTATTGTGAAGTCAATCAATGTTTGGGGAAAGGATGAGGACAGAGGGTGAGGGGTTACCTTTGAAGTACTGCACATCAGAGGTGAGGGCAGTACTCAGGTCATCAGAACACACCTGTAGCATTCCAGACACTAGAGAGAGAGAGAGAGAGAGAGAGAGAGAGAGAGAGAGAGAGAGAGAGAGAGAGAGAGAGAGAGAGAGAGAGAGAGAGAGAGAGAGAGAGAGAGAGAGAGAGAGAGAGGTGTGAGCGGGGGAGAAAA
Organism: Oncorhynchus keta; assembly: GCF_023373465.1. Taxonomy (NCBI): domain Eukaryota; kingdom Metazoa; phylum Chordata; class Actinopteri; order Salmoniformes; family Salmonidae; genus Oncorhynchus; species Oncorhynchus keta. The sequence continues at coordinate 17,413,478 of NC_068454.1, forward strand.
GAGAGAGAGACAGAGAGAGCAAGACAGAATGAGAGCGAATGAGAGAGAGTGGAGAGAAAGAGGGGGGAGAGAGATAAAATTGGAGAGAGAGGGAGAACGAGAAAGAGAGAGAGAAAGAAAGAGAGAGAGAGGGAAAGGTAGAGAGAGGTGTGAGAGGGGGAGAAAAGGGAGAGAGAGAAAATAGAGTGAGACAGAATGAGAGAGAATGAGAGAAAGTGGAGAGAGAAAGAGAGGGAAGAGAGCAAAAACAAGTGAATATGTAAGGTGATAAAAGAGCAGAAAACAGAGATACTGATGGGGTGGGAAAGTCATACTCATTTAAAGTCTCCATTCACTGACAAAAACAGTTCAAAATATGACTTGTCAAACTATAACAAACACACTTCTCGCTCCAGCCTACATGATTCACTGTGACATCACTGAGCCGACGTGAAGAGCCAATCTCCGCCACAAGTCAATACTACTTCCTTAATCAGTGATGCTGGCAGCGCTTAGTCATCCCTGGAATCAGGGCACACGGACAAGCACATAAACAGGGTGACAGGAACTCAGAAACCCAATAACCTCACATCTCCTTGACAACAGGGCCCTGTTTTGGTGTGGGGGTGACGTTATTTTTTTACCCTCTCTGTGATGTCAATGGGTCACAGTAACACATGTGTGTAGTT
>NC_068454.1:17416645-17581645 GCF_023373465.1 Oncorhynchus keta
TCCCCAACTTCTTTCTATCTCTCTCTCTCTCTCTCTAAACAAAAGTGAAATATACAATAAAAAATTAACAGTAAACATTACACTTACAAAAGTAGTTAAGTACAATAGTTAAAGTACAAAAGGGAAAACATAAACATAAATATAGGTTTTATTTACAATGGTGTTTGTTCTTCACTGGTTGATATTTTCTTGTGGCTACAGGACACACATCGTGCTGCTGTGATGTCACACTGTGGTATTTCACCCAGTAGATATGGGAGTTGATCAAATTTGGATTTGGGTCGGTGTAATCTGAGGGAAATATTTGTCTCTAGTATGGCCATACACACGTGTTGTTTATGTCCCTCCCTCCTTCTATCTCTCTCTCTCTCCCTCTCTCCATACCTCTCTGTCTATACCTCCCTCCCTCCCTCTGTCTGTGTGTGTGTGTGTGTTGTGTTAACAGGAGCTGATTTCAGTGTGATAAACCCAGTTATTAGTCACTGTCTGACACTCATACCTTGTTGAGACAGCCCAGAGTCCCAGACAGCACATCCCCAAAGGTCAATCCTCATTAAGAGCCTATGTCTCTCATTTCTCTCCCCCTCTCTACATTGTATAGAGTCCTGCATTAGGGGAGGAGAAGACATTACCGATAGAGGCTCTTAATGAGGATTGACCTTTGGGTCTGGGCTGTCAGTCGTCCCCCAACAAGAGTTTAGAGACACCCATGGGTAGTCTCTCTCTTTCTTCTCTGTCTCTTTCTCTCTCTAACCCCCTCTCTGTCTCACTCTCGCTATCATCCCCTGCCTCTACCCCCCCCCTCTCTCCACATGTCAATCTCCCTGTCTATCTCTCCCCCAGGAAGTACCCTTGCCCCCTGCCACCATCCTACAGTATAAGCTGCTGGCTATGGGTGGGATTAAAAGGTGAGATGGTGTCACTCACTGCTGACAGATGCTGACTGGAGTCTATAAATAGATGGTTATAATGTGCTGAGAACACACTCAGACTGTCCTCATACCAGACAAGGGACAGTACAGTCTGTACATACAGCATAGTATACTAACATGCAGGACCATGTGTGACCGTCAAATGCAAGCCTGCTTACAATGTATGTGCACCCACTGACCCACAGATATACACACATACCATGTGTGTGGCAAATTACACATGCAGATGCACACACACACACACACACACACACACACACACACACACACACACACACACACACACACACACACACACACACACACACACACACACACACACACACACACACACACACACACACACACACACACACACACACACACACACACACACACACACACACACAGTGTAATCATACCAGTTTATTGAAGCCCAGTGCTCTGAGGGCCTGTTTGATTGCAGTGAGACGGTCTCTACTCTGAGTTGAAGCAGTGGCCACAGGAGGGGAATCTACTGCTGGAACACCTGCAGTCAGGTACCTAGAGAGAGACAGACACATAGAGAGACAGACACACAGAGAGACAGACACACAGAGAGACAGACACACAGAGAGACAGTCACACAGAGAGACAGTCAACATATACTACAGATGATAAACTCCAGCACAGAGAAAACTTGCACTCAGGTACCTAGAGAGACAGACAAAAACAAGTGAGGGACAATTATCATGTTCTATAGAATGATGCAGCACAGTACAGTGCAGAGAAAACCATCAGTCAGGAATCTAGGGAGACAGACACTAGACAGATTGACTTATCATGCTCTACACTAAAGACATTCTAGACTACCGTACAGAGAAAACACTCAGATAACTACACATAGAGAGAGAGAGGAGAGAGTTCGCACATTATAAACATACTGCATTGTATCGATGAGGGACTACAGACATATTATGGACCTGATACAAAAAAGGCAGTGGCTACAGATTGAAGTTCTCTGGACCTCTCTGCCAGACAGCTGAAGGTGAGAACCTCTCTGCCAGACAGCTGAAGGTACAAACCTCTCTGCCAGACAGCTGAAGGTGTGCACCTCTCTGCCAGACAGCTGAAGGTGTGAACCTCTCTGCCAGACAGCTGAAGGTGTGAACCTCTCTCCCAGACAGCTGAAGGTGTGCACCTCTCTGCCAGACAGCTGAAGGTGTGAACCTCTCTGCCAGACAGCTGAAGGTGTGAACCTCTCTGCCAGACAGCTGAAGGTGTGAACCTCTCTCCCAGACAGCTGAAGGTACGAACCTCTCTGCCAGACAGCTGAAGGTACGAACCTCTCTGCCAGACAGCTGAAGGTGCGAACCTCTCTCCCAGACAGCTGAAGGTGAAAACCTCTCTGCCAGACAGTGTGAACCTCTCTGCCAGACAGCTGAAGGTGGTCCTTCTGTAGCTCAGTTGGTAGAGCATGGCGCTTGTAACGCCAGGGTAGTGGGTTCGATTCCCGGGACCACCCATACGTAGAATGTATGCACACATGACTGTAAGTCGCTTTGGATAAAAGCGTCTGCTAAATGGCATATATTAAGGTGAGAACCTCTCTGCCAAACAGCTGAAGGTATGAACCTCTCTGCCAGACAGCTGAAGGTGTGAACCTCTCTGCCAGACAGCTGAAGGTACGAACCTCTCTGCCAGACAGCTGAAGTTGCGAACCTCTCTCCCAGACAGCTGAAGGTGTGAACCTCTCTGCCAGACAGCTGAAGGTGTGAACCTCTCTCCCAGACAGCTGAAGGTGTGCACCTCTCTGCCAGACAGCTGAAGGTGTGAACCTCTCTGCCAGACAGCTGAAGGTGTGAACCTCTCTGCCAGACAGCTGAAGGTGTGAACCTCTCTCCCAGACAGCTGAAGGTGAGAACCTCTCTCCCAGACAGCTGAAGGTCCGAACCTCTCTCCCAGACAGCTGAAGGTGTGAACCTCTCTGCCAGACAGCTGAAGATGAGAAACCTCTCTGCCAGACAGCTGAAGGTCCGAACCTCTCTCCCAGATAGCTGAAGGTCCGAACCTCTCTCCCAGACAGCTGAAGGTCCGAACCTCTCTGCCAGACAGCTGAAGGTCCGAACCTCTCTCCCAGATAGCTGAAGGTCTGGACCTCTCTCCCAGACAGCCGAAGGTTCGAACCTTCAGTTGTCTGGGAGAGAGGTTCAGGCCTTCAGTTGTCTGGGAGAGAGGTTCGGATCTTCAGTTATCTGGGAGAGAGGTTCGGACCTTCAGTTGTCTGGGAGAGAGGTTCGCCTCAGTTATCTGGGAGAGAGGTTCGGACCTTCAGTTGTCTGGGAGAGAGGTTCGGACCTTCAGTTGTCTGGGAGAGAGGTTCGGACCTTCAGTTATCTGGGAGAGAGGTTCAGAGAACTTGAATCTGCAGCCAATCCAATCCAATCCAAACAAAAACAAAACATACACATCTTTTTAGAGCATGTGAAATGTATTTAATAGAGCATGGTTGTGTAGCCGGTGTTCTCAAGCAGTATCTGTTAACCAGTCAGAGCAATCTCCTCCAGAGAAAGGAAGGGTATTTTGTATTTGTATTTATTAAGGATCTCTGTTAGTTTCTCCCAAATCAGAAGCTACTCTTCCTCGGCTCCCGCAACATAGAGCTAGTTATATACAATTAAAAATATTACGTGACATTACATAACACTTTTCACAACATTTTAAGTTTGCCCTCAGGCCACTAATCTACTACCACATATCCACAATACAAAAAGTCTGTTCTGGACTTGGGGACTGTGAAGAGATCTCTGGTGGGATGTCTTGGGGGGTATGTCTTGGGGGGTATGTCTTGGGGGTGGGGAGGGGGAGAAAGGAGGGTCCCCAGATGGGCTCGTGTTGGAGGGCTTTTGATCACGCACTTTCAGCATTGAGTCAGGGGCTGTAGCGTGTTTACCAGGCTCCAGAACAGCCCATCCAGGTCACTGGATATTAGACTGACTTTTCAGGGGGTTATGCAATACTGACACGCACTACACACGCCTGAATGTACGCATGAGTGCGTGTCTCTCTCTCTCACACACACACACACACACACACACACACACACACACACACACACACACACACACACACACACACACACACACACACACACACACACACACACACACACACACACACACACACACACACACACACACACACACACACACACACACACACACACACACACACACACACACACACACACACACACACACACACACACACACACACACACACACACACACTTTGACCTTATTCATGTTCGATAATTCTCGCTCTCATGCTTGTAGAAGGTAGTATCTCCCATGGGGATCTAAATCATGAGTGTGCGTGTGTAATACAGACACTCATTTTAGAGAGGAGATGTGGTCAATCTGCATTACCACACTACTTACCACAGCTACAAAATCATAATCCACCTTCTATTTCTACAATCTTCTTTAAAATGTGATTTGAAACCCAACCTTAACCATAACCTTAACCACACTTCTAACCTTATGCCTTACCCTAACTTTAAATTAAGACCAAAAAGCACATTTTTTGTTTAAATTATTATTTTTGAAAATATATAGCCCATTTTGACTTTGTGGCTGGACTATCAGTGGAAACCCAGAGATATGGGACACCCCCCCCATCAGTCACCTGTTAGCTAGAGGAAGGGCTGGTGTTGATGTGTTTATCTAGATATCTTCCTATATTACTGTAACATGCCTGGCCTTATTACCTGTGAGCTAGGACGTTGTTGAAGTACAGACCTGTGAGCTACGACGTTGTTGAAGTACAGACCTGTGAGCTAGGACGTTGTTGGGGTACGGACCTGTGAGCTAGGACGTTGTTGAAGTACAGACCTGTGAGCTAGGACGTTGTTGGGGTACGGACCTGTGAGCTAGGACGTTGTTGGGGTACAGACCTGTGAGCTAGGACGTTGTTTGGGTACGGACCTGTGAGCTAGGACGTTGTTGAAGTACAGACCTGTGAGCTAGGACGTTGTTGGGGTACGGACCTGTGAGCTAGGACGTTGTTGAAGTACAGACCTGTGAGCTAGGAAGTTGTTGAAGTACAGACCTGTGAGCTAGGACGTTGTTGAAGTACAGACCTGTGACCTAGGACGTTGTTGAGGTACAGACCTGTGAGCTAGGACGTTGTTGGGGTACGGACCTGTGAGCTAGGACGTTGTTGGGGTACAGACCTGTGAGCTAGGACATTGTTGGGGTACAGACCTGTGAGCTAGGACGTTGTTGGGGTACGGACCTGTGAGCTAGGACGTTGTTGGGGTACAGACCTGTGAGCTAGGACGTTGTTGGGGTACAGACCTGTGAGCTAGGACGTTGTTGAAGTACAGACCTGTGAGCTAGGAAGTTGTTGAAGTACAGACCTGTGAGCTAGGACGTTGTTGAAGTACAGACCTGTGACCTAGGACGTTGTTGAGGTACAGACCTGTGAGCTAGGACGTTGTTGGGGTACGGACCTGTGAGCTAGGACGTTGTTGAGGTGCAGGGCACACTTCTCCTCAGGCGACAAGCCTTCAGCCATCAGGTAGAAGATGTTGAAGTTGTGTTGCTGACTAGGCAGGTGGACCACCCGTGACTTCTCTAGCATGTATGTGTATATCCTCGCTAAAAACACACACACACACACACACACACACACACACACACACACACACACACACACACACACACACACACACACACACACACACACACACACACACACACACACACACACACACACACACACACACACACACACACACACACAATCCACATAATAACACATGCTCTGTCAATAAGCTATAAACCAAATGTAACCAGCATTAGGCACACACTCACCTAATGTACAGTATATAAAGACCTACAGTATATCACAAACGTGAGTACACCCCTCACATTTTTGTAAATATTTGAGTATATCTTTTCTTTTAATTTACATTGTAGCAAAGTGTCATTTCTTCAGTGTTGTCACATGAAAAGATACACTCAAATATTTACAAAAATAACCTACGCTACGAGAATTATCCAATGTGTACTCAAGATTCTTAAACACAGACCGCAGACCAAATTATTCAAACAAACAACTTGAGTGACCTTAATTCAAATGCAGCTTTCATACACGGCCATTACGTATGAGTAAATATATCAATGTGGTTCAAAGGGGATGACAGACATTGAACGTCGACAGGCTTATTCATAGAGTTATACTCCCCCCTGCTGGCCATATATCAAACTTCCTTTCAATACTGCCAGGATATTATCCATGTGAGTAAACACTGAGTGGTGTAGTTCGTAAACCCCTTTGTTAGTTATAGCACTGCCCCCTGGGTAAAGCTGCAGTTGTGTGTATGTGTACCTCTGAGTAGTGTCCTTCTCTTGTCACAGTACTGCAGGCTGAGGAGTTTGATGAAGCGACTGGAGTTGTCATTCACAGGAGTACTGGCATGACCAAACGCCTCCAGGATACAGTTCACCTACAAGCCACCACAACATACAATTTCTGTTGGCACTGAAATCACACCATAATAATAATAATAATAATAATAATAATAATAATAATAATAATAATAATAATAATAATAATACAATTAAAAATAATATACTGTACCATATAACTACCCATATAGACACTGTTCCTTTATGGACTAAATATACAGTATATACACTGAACATAAATATCAATGCAACATGTAAAGTGTTGGTCCCCCATTTCATAAGCTGAAATAAAAGACCCCAGAAATTTTCCATCTGTACAGAAAGTTTATTTCTCTCAGATTTTGTTCACAAATGTGTTTATATCCCTGTTCGTGAGCCTTTGCCAAAATAATCAATCCACCTGACAAGAGTAGCATATCAAGAAGCTGATTAAACAGCATGATCATTACACAGGTGCACCTTGTGCTGGGTAAAATACAAGGCCACTATAAAATGTGCAGTTTTGTCACACAACACAATGCCACAGATGTCTCAAGTTTTGAGGGAGAGTGCAATTGGCATGCTGACTGCATGAATGTCCACCAAAGCTGTTGCCAGATAATTTAATGTTAATTTCTCTTCCATAAGCTGCTTCTAATGTTGTTTAAGAGAATTTGGCAGGTTGTCCAACTGGCCTCACAGCAGCAGATCACGTTTATGGCATTGTGCGGGCAAGCAGTTTGCGAATGGCTATGTTGTGAACAGAGTGCCCCACGGTGGCGGTGGGATTATGGTATGGGCAGATATAAGATACGAATGAACACAATAGCATTTTATTGATGGCAATTTGAATGCACAGCGATACCGTGATGAGATCCTGAGGCTCATTGTGGTGCCATTCAACCGCCGCCATGACCTCATGTTTCAGCATGATAATGCACAGTCCCATGTTGCAAGGATCTGTACACATTTCCTGGAAGCTGAAAATGTCCCAGTTCTTCCATGGCCTGCATACTCACCAGACATGTCACTCATTGAGCATGTTTGGGATGCTCTGGATTGACATGTACGACAGCGTGTTCAAGTTCCCGCGAATATCCAGCAACTTCACAAAGCCATTAAAGAGAAGTGGGACAACATTCCACAGGCTAACAATCAACAGCCTGATCAACTCTATGTGAAGGAGATGTGTTTGAAGGAGGAAAATGGTGGTCACACCAGATACTGACTGGTTTTCTGATTCACACCCTCTTTTCAAAAATATATATCTGTGACCAATAGATGCATATCTGTATTTCCAGTCATGTGAAATCCATAGATCAGGACCAAATTCATTTATTTCAGTTGATTTCCTTATATGAACTGTAACCCAGTAGAATATTTGAAATTGTTGCATAACGCTTTCATATTTTCTATTCAGTATGTACACTACCATTCAACATTTTTGGGTCACTCAGAAATGTTCTTGTTTTTGAAAGAAAAGCACATTTTTTGTCCATTAAAATAACATAAAGTTGATCAGAAATACAGTTTAGACATTGTTAATGTTGTAAATGACTGTTGTAGCTGGAAACGGCTGCTTTTTAATGGAATATCTACATAGGTGTACAGAGGCCCATTATCAGCAACCATCACTCCTGTGTTCCAATGACACGTTGGGATAGCTAATCCAAGTTTAGCATTTTAATAAGGATAATTGATAATTAGAAAAATCTTTTGCGATTATGTTAGCACAGCTGAAAACTGTTGTCCTGATTAAATAAGCAATAAAATCGGCCTTCTTTAGACTAGTTGAGTATCTGAGCATTTGTGGGTTCGATTACAGGCTCAAAATGGGCAGCTTCATAAAATAGTACCCGCAAAATACCAGTCTCAACAACAACAGTGAAGAGGCGACTCCGGGATGCTGGCCTTCTAGACAGAGTTCCTCTGTCCAGTGTCTGTGTTCTTTTGCCCATCTTAATCTTTTATTTGTATTGGCCAGTCTGAGAAATGCCTTTTTCTTTGCAACTCTGCCTAGAATTCCAGCATCCCGGAGTCGCCTCTTCACTGTTGACATTGAGACTGGTGTTTTGCAGGTACTATTCAATGAAGCTGCCAGTTGAGGACTTGTGCAGTGTCTGTTTCTCAGACTAGACACTCTAATGTACTTATCTTCTTGCTAAGTTCTGCATTGGGGCCTTCCACTCCTCTTTCTATTCTGGTTAGAGACAGTTTGCGCTGTTCTGTGAAGGAAGTAGTACATAGCTTTCTATGAGATGTTCAGTTTCTTGGCAATTTTTCGCATGGAATAGCCTTCTTTTCTCAGAACAAGAATAGACTGACGCGTTTCAGACGAAGGGGATTTGTTTCTGGATATTTTGAGTCTGTAATCAAACCCACAAATGCTGAAGCTCCAGATACTCAACTAGTCTAAATAAGGCCAGTTTTATTGCTTCTCTAATCAGAACTACCATCTTCAGCTGTGCTAACATAATTGCAAAAGGGTTTTCTAATGATCAATTAGCCTTTTAAAATGATAAACTTGGATTAGCTAACACAACGTGTTATTGGAACACAGGAGCGATGGTTGCTGATAATGGGCTTCTGTACGCCCATTTTTTCTTTATTTTATTTTATTTATTCTATGTAGATATTCCATAAAAATCAGCAGTTTCCAGCTACAATAGTCTTTTACAACATTAGTATGCAGCAATACATGCATTAGTGATGACAGGTTCATAGACGCACAATCAAATTAATGTGAATTTTTTGTACTCGTTAGGTTCATTGAAGTCCAACTGAAGCCAGTGGATGAGTGTGAAATACTGACTGACACAATAGCACTTCTCACCACCAGAGGGCGATATAGCCCGACTGACTGAGTGTCAGACATTGTCCCTCTGTGCTCACTGAGTAAGAGTTGACCCAGATATATTATCTACCACCAAACCATGACTTGTTCTGCGTACATACAGCTCCACTATGGACAAGCAACAGCATTTCTATCTTCCCCGTTAAAAAATTATGCTTTTTATGTTAAAGTCATCACAGATAGTCCAATGAAAGTGTCATTGTTTATAATAGGGACTTCTGCTAGGATGATCAAACAGCGTCATTGTTTATAATAGGGACTTCTGCTAGGATGATCAAATAGTGTCATTGTTTATAATAGGGACTTCTGCTAGGATGATCAAATAGTGTCATTGTTTATAATAGGGACTTCTGCTAGGATGATCAAACAGTGTCATTGTTTATAATAGGGACTTCTGCTAGGATGATCAAATAGTGTCATTGTTTATAATAGGGACTTCTGCTAGGATGATCAAATAGTGTCATTGTTTATAATAGGGACTTCTGCTAGGATGATCAAACAGTGTCATTGTTTATAATAGGGACTTCTGCTAGGATGATCAAACAGTGTCATTGTTTATAATGGGGACTTCTGCTAGGATGATCAAATAGTGTCATTGTTTATAATAGGGACTTCTGCTAGGATGATCAAACAGTGTCATTGTTTATAATAGGGACTTCTGCTAGGATGATCAAATAGTGTCATTGTTTATAATAGGGACTTCTGCTAGGATGATCAAATAGTGTCATTGTTTATAATAGGGACTTCTGCTAGGATGATCAAATAGTGTCATTGTTTATAATAGGGACTTCTGCTAGGATGATCAAACAGTGTCATTGTTTATAATAGGGACTTCTGCTAGGATGATCAAATAGTGTCATTGTTTATAATGGGGACTTCTGCTAGGATGATCAAATAGTGTCATTGTTTATAATAGGGACTTCTGCTAGGATGATCAAACAGTGTCATTGTTTATAATGGGGACTTCTGCTAGGATGATCAAATAGTGTCATTGTTTATAATAGGGACTTCTGCTAGGATGATCAAATAGTGTCATTGTTTATAATAGGGACTTCTGCTAGGATGATCAAACAGTGTCATTGTTTATAATAGGGACTTCTGCTAGGATGATCAAACAGTGTCATTGTTTATAATAGGGACTTCTGCTAGGATGATCAAACAGTGTCATTGTTTATAATAGGGACTTCTGCTAGGATGATCAAATAGTGTCATTGTTTATAATAGGGACTTCTGCTAGGATGATCAAATAGTGTCATTGTTTATAATAGGGACTTCTGCTAGGATGATCAAATAGTGTCATTGTTTATAATGGGGACTTCTGCTAGGATGATCAAACAGTGTCATTGTTTATAATAGGGACTTCTGCTAGGATGATCAAATAGTGTCATTGTTTATAATGGGGACTTCTGCTAGGATGATCAAATAGTGTCATTGTTTATAATAGGGACTTCTGCTAGGATGATCAAACAGTGTCATTGTTTATAATGGGGACTTCTGCTAGGATGATCAAACAGTGTCATTGTTTATAATAGGGACTTCTGCTAGGATGATCAAATAGTGTCATTGTTTATAATAGGGACTTCTGCTAGGATGATCAAATAGTGTCATTGTTTATAATGGGGACTTCTGCTAGGATGATCAAATAGTGTCATTGTTTATAATGGGGACTTCTGCTAGGATGATCAAATAGTGTCATTGTTTATAATAGGGACTTCTGCTAGGATGATCAAATAGTGTCATTGTTTATAATGGGGACTTCTGCTAGGATGATCAAATAGTGTCATTGTTTATAATAGGGACTTCTGCTAGGATGATCAAATAGTGTCATTGTTTATAATAGGGACTTCTGCTAGGATGATCAAACAGTGTCATTGTTTATAATGGGGACTTCTGCTAGGATGATCAAATAGTGTCATTGTTTATAATAGGGACTTCTGCTAGGATGATCAAACAGTGTCATTGTTTATAATGGGGACTTCTGCTAGGATGATCAAATAGTGTCATTGTTTATAATAGGGACTTCTGCTAGGATGATCAAATAGTGTCATTGTTTATAATAGGGACTTCTGCTAGGATGATCAAACAGTGTCATTGTTTATAATGGGGACTTCTGCTAGGATGATCAAATAGTGTCATTGTTTATAATAGGGACTTCTGCTAGGATGATCAAACAGTGTCATTGTTTATAATGGGGACTTCTGCTAGGATGATCAAATAGTGTCATTGTTTATAATAGGGACTTCTGCTAGGATGATCAAATAGTGTCATTGTTTATAATGGGGACTTCTGCTAGGATGATCAAACAGTGTCATTGTTTATAATAGGGACTTCTGCTAGGATGATCAAACAGTGTCATTGTTTATAATGGGGACTTCTGCTAGGATGATCAAATAGTGTCATTGTTTATAATGGGGACTTCTGCTAGGATGATCAAATAGTGTCATTGTTTATAATAGGGACTTCTGCTAGGATGATCAAATAGTGTCATTGTTTATAATGGGGACTTCTGCTAGGATGATCAAATAGTGTCATTGTTTATAATGGGGACTTCTGCTAGGATGATCAAATAGTGGGAAAGTGTTCACCTTCAAACATTCACTGCAATAAAGATTGCCACGCATGCTAGGCAACAATGTTACATAAAACCTTGAGGTTTCTGACAATATGTCAGTGTAACGTTGAATGCAATAACAGTAGTCCTTCGTCTTGCTAAAGTGCTCTTTTAATCCAATGCTTCCACACAGACTGGTATAATACTCTATCATTGCAATTGATCACTGAGTATAAAACATTCTCAAACAATGTCCTGTTCATAATGCCTGCTCATATAATGGTTGCTATGGTCATTTCCTGCCCATTGTACTCCTCTATGTGTTGTTTTACAGGGTCAGCCATAGTAGGACAGCGCCCCTGGAGAAAATTAGGGTTAAGTGGCTTGCTAAAGGGCACACAAACCGATTTCTCAATTTCTCAAACCAGCGACCTTTCGGTTACTGGCCCAATGCTCTACCACTAGGCTACCTGACGCCCAGTACACTTTCCACAGAACCCTTTCAGACTGAATACTTGGCCTGTGGCATTTAGATGCTCTCTCCATATGGGCCAATTACAAACACAATGGGCCTGAGTGATTATACAGAACCTAGTGATGGCGATCAAGGAAATAAAAGAACCTGTAACAACCTAGGGGTTTCATGTACAGACCACTGCACTAACACAGATAATTTGGTCCGTGAATATATATCTCAAAACCCTACACCACTGTAACAGACAGTCTGTCTGTCTGTCTGTCTGTCTGTCTGTCTGTCTGTCTGTCTGTCTGTCTGTCTGTCTGTCTGTCTGTCTGTCTGTCTGTCTGTCTGTCTGTCTGTCTGTCTGTCTGTCTGTCTGTCTGTCTGCCTGCCTGCCTGCCTGCCTGCCTGCCTGCCTGCCTGCCTGCCTGCCTGCCTGCCTGCCTGCCTGCCTGCCTGCCATCTCTGGTATTGTGTGTGTCTGGTGATAAACAGAACAAAGGTCAGTCACTATCACAGTCCAACTAAGGTGTATGAAAGAAAGCAATATACTGGAAGTGTGAGAGATATTCAGCCACTCTTGGAAGACAATAGAAGTTCAATGGAAAATGGCTTTTTATTATAAAAACCTGCGTCTCAGCATTGAAGCCTTCATCAGTGAACATGTTCTATTCAACTTCCATTGTCCTCCATGAGGATGAATCGTTTTAGCATAACCATGTCCAGGTGCTCAGTCTGTGTGGAGTAACCCAGACTCACGTGCTTCATCCTGGGCTCAAGAGAGAAGCCTTTGGGGTTGGACCTCACTGCCAGGTGTCTCACTATGTGTTTATAGGCTTCCGTCTTCCCAGAACCACTCTCCCCACTGTAGAGAGAGAGAGAGAGAGACACACAGAGAGAGAATAAAAATAGATTTGTGTTTGTCCGTTTGTGTCCATGCAATGGTGTGAATATCTGTGTATGTGACTGTGTCCATGGGTGTTTCCACATTGTTCCTGGTCTCAGATGAATGGATGTGTGCAGTGGAGTGAGTCATCAGGGTGTAGGCTACATCTGTCATCTCCATCTCACTCTTCCACCCACCTGACGTCACTCCTCTGGGCTATCCCTTCTCTTTTTCATCCCTCGTTTCCATTCACTTCTCCATTCAGAATCCTGCAGCTAGCCATTACAATGGTGTTAATTAGCAAGTGGCCACGATCATAACAACACAGCCTATGGCTATAATGGGGGTGCTCTGTGACTTTTTAGCAACATTTTGTTAGACTGTATTAGTTCTGTATTTCTTCTAGTGATGGACCTACGGACGTTTATTTGGGTTTATTGAGATGGCAACTGAAGCTAATGGTCATATGTAATCATCATTTAGTTTCTATTCAGGCATCCATCCACTGGGCATCTCACTGAGGTCATTCAGGTTAGATTGATCCATCCACTGGGCATCTCACTGAGGTCATTCAGGTTAGATTGATCCATCCACTGGGCATCTCACTGAGGTCATTCAGGTTAGATTGATCCATCCACTGGGCATCTCACTGAGGTCATTCAGGTTAGGTTGATCCATCCACTGGGCATCTCACTGAGGTCATTCAGGTTAGGTTGATCCAACCACTGTGCATCTCACTGAGGTCATTCAGGTTCGGTTGATCCAACCACAGTGCATCTCACTGAGGTCATTCAGGTTCGGTTGATCCAACCACAGTGCATCTCACTGAGGTCATTCAGGTTAGGTTGATCCAACCACTGTGCATCTCACTGAGGTCATTCAGGTTCGGTTGATCCAACCACAGTGCATCTCACTGAGGTCATTCAGGTTCGTTTGATCCAACCACAGTGCATCTCACTGAGGTCATTCAGGTTCGGTTGATCCATCCACTGGGCATCTCACTGAGGTCATTCAGGTTAGGTTGATCCAACCACTGTGCATCTCACTGAGGTCATTCGGGTTCATTTGATCCAACCACAGTGCATCTCACTGAGGTCATTCAGGTTAGGTTGATCCATCCACTGGGCATCTCACTGAGGTCATTCAGGTTCGGTTGATCCAACCACAGTGCATCTCACTGAGGTCATTCAGGTTCGGTTGATCCAACCACTGTGCATCTCACTGAGGTCATTCAGGTTAGGTTGATCCATCCACTGGGTACCTCACTGAGGTCATTCAGGTTAGGTTGCTCCATCCACTGGGCATCTCACTGTGGTCATTCAGGTTAGGTTGATCCATCCACTGGGCATCTCACTGAGGTCATTCAGGTTAGGTTGATCCATCCACTGGGTACCACACTGAGGTCATTCAGGTTAGGTTGATCCATCCACTGGGCATCTCACTGAGGTCATTCAGGTTAGGTTGCTCCATCCACTGGGCATCTCACTGTGGTCATTCAGGTTAGGTTGATCCATCCACTGGGCATCTCACTGAGGTCATTCAGGTTAGGTTGATCCATCCACTGGGTACCACACTGAGGTCATTCAGGTTAGGTGGACTGTGGTGAAGTACACTACTCTGCTCCACGGGGGACTTGAACTAACAGTTAGGTTGACTGTAAGGCCTGTCTAACTACAGAACATGGACACAAATACACACACATGCACAGAGAGCAGACACCAGCTATGTATCACTTAGCAGATGGCTTACGAAGGTCATTTAAGCCCCCAGTAATGATCGCGTGTGTGTGTGTGTGTGTGTGTGTGTGTGTGTGTGTGTGTGTGTGTGTGTGTGTGTGTGTGTGTGTGTGTGTGTGTGTGTGTGTGTGTGTGTGTGTGTGTGTGTGTGTGTGTGTGTGTGTGTGTGTGTGTGTGTGTGTGTGTGTGTGTGTGTTGTGTGGTGTATGTGTGTGTGTGTTAATACCCAGACCTTGAGGGACCTAACATTTTGACTGCTTCCAGCTCAGTGGAGTATGGAGACTGTATATGAGGTGTGTGTGTGTGTAATGGATAGCTGGCGGCTGAAGTGCATTAACTCACTACCGGATCCACTGCGATTCAGCGGGAACGGCGATGGAGAGCCGGAACGGGATTTAATTGCAATCAGGAAGCTGCCTCCGTCCAGCCAGGGACAAAGAAAAGAGCAGGCTGCGCCGAAGCTCCCAGAACCATTAATCTCTCTGGAAGCACTTAACTGACCTGCCGGGGTGGGTTTGGGGTGACAAATTGGGCAGTGGCCCCTACTTCACCATTCACCTACTCTAAATCATTAACTGACTCTAAATCATTAACTGACTCTAAATCTTAAACTGATTGGAGTTAATGATCTGAATGAAATACTAATGCTTTCTCACAGAGGTGATACTGGCACTTGTTTAGTGATTGTGTGCAGGTTTGCACATATGCATGCATTTGAATATGTGTGTTTACCTGAGGATGAAGCATTGTGGGCGTCGCTCCTGCAGCATCATGTGGTAGGCCCTCTCTGCTGAGGAGAAGATGTGAGGAGGCAGAGAGGAGCACAAACGCCCTGAAGAACTCAGATACAACTGACTCACCTGATAGAGAGAGGTATAGACAGAGAGAAAGAGGGAGAGATAGAGAGAGAGAGAGAGAGAGAGAGAGAGAGAGAGAGAGAGAGAGAGAGAGAGAGAGGTATAGACAGAGAGAGGGAGAGAGATATATATATAGAGAGAAGTATAGACAGAGAGAAAGAGGGAGGGAGAGAGAGAGAGGTATAGACAGAGAGAAAGAGAACACATGGTGAATCACTAAAACAATACAGAATTACACTACGGAAAAAGAAGGAACAGCACGTCAGAAATCAGCTCAATGTAATTGAAGAATCCATATTCTCTAACCACTTCTGGGAAAAATGGAAAACACTAAACAAACAACAACACAAAAAATTATCTATCCAAAATGGAGCTGTATGGGTAAACCACTTCTCCAATATTTTTGGCTCTATAACAAAGAATAAAGAGCAAAAACATATACATGATCAAATACAAATCTTAGAATCAACTATTAAAGACTATCAGAACCCACTGGATTCTCCAATTACTTTGAACGAGTTACAGGACAAAATAAAAACACTCCAACCCAAAAAGGCCTGTGGTGTCGATGGTATCCTTACTGAAATGATCAAATATACAGACAACAAATTCCAATTGGCTATACTAAAACTCTTTAACATAATCCTTAGCTCTGGCATCTTCCCCAATATTTGGAACCAAGGACTGATCACCCCAATCCACAAATGTGGAGACAAATTTGACCCCAATAACTACCGTGGAATATGCGACAACAGTAACCTTGGGAAAATCCTCTGCACTATCATTAACAGCAGACTCATACATTTCCTCAATGAAAACAATGTACTGAGCAAATGTCAAATTGGCTTTTTACCAAATGACCGTACAACAGATCATGTATTCACCCTACACACCTTATTTGACAACCAAACAAACCAAAACAAAGGCAAAGTCTTCTCATGCTTTGTTGATTTCAAAAAAGACTTCGACTCAAGGGTCTGCTATACAAATTGATGGAAAGTGGTGTAGGGGGTAAAACATACAACATTATTAAATCCATGTACATAAACAACAAGTGTGCGGTTAAAATTGGCAAAAGACACACACATTTCTTCACACAGGGTCGTGGGGTGAGACAGGGATGCAGCTTAGGCCCCACCCTCTTCAACATATATATCAACGAATTGGCAAGGGCACTAGAAAAGTTGCAGCACCCGGCCTCACCCTACTAGAATACAAAGTCAAATGTCTACTGTTTGCTGATGATCTGGTGCTTCTGTCACCAACCAAGGAGGGCCTCCAGCAGCACCTAAATCGTCTGCACAGATTCTGTCAGACCTGGGCCCTGACAGTAAATCTCAGTAAGACCAAAATAATGGTGTTCCAGTCACCAGGACCACAAATACAAATTCCATCTCGACACCTTTGCCTTGGAGCACACAAAAAACAATACATACCTTGGCCTAAACATCAGTGCCACAGGTAACTTCCTCAAAGCTGTGAACGATCTGAGAAACAAGGCAAGAAGGGCATTCTATGCCATCAAAAGGAACATAAAATTCAACATACAAATTAGGATCTGGCTAAAAATACTTGAATCAGTCATATAACCCATTGCCCCTTATGGTTGTGAGGTCTGGGGTCCGCTCACCAACCAATATTTTACAAAATGGGACAAACACCAAATTGAGACTGCATGCAGATTTCTACAAAAATATCCTAACTGTACAATGTAGAACACCAAATAATGCATACAGAGCAGAGTTTGGCCGATACCCACTAATGATCAAAATCCAGAAAAGAGACGTTAAATTCTACAACCATCTAAAAGGAAGCGATTCCCAAACCTTCCATAACAAAGCCATCGCCTACAGAGAGATGAACCTGGAGAAGAGTCCCCTAAGCAAGCTGGTCCTGGGGCTCTTTTCACAAAACAAACACACCCCACAGAGCCCCAAGACAGCAACACAATTAAATCCAACCAAATCATGAGAAAACAAAAAGATAATTACTTGACACATTGGAAAGAATTAACAAAAAAACAGAGCAAACTAGAATGCTATTTGGCCCCAAACAGAGAGTACACAGTGGCAGAATACCTGACCACTGTGACTGACCCAAACGTAAGGAAAGCTTTGACTATGTACAGACTCAGTGAGCATAGCCTTGCTATTGAAAAAGGCCGCCGTAGGCAGACATGGCTCTCAAGAGAAGACAGGCTATGTGCTCACTGCCCACAAAATGAGGTAGAAACTGAGCTGCACTTCCTAACCTCCTGCCCAATGTATGACCATATTAGAGACACACATTTCCCTCAGATTACACAGATCCACAAAGAATTCGAAAACAAAACCAATTTTGATAAACTCTCATATCTACTGGGTGAAATTCCACAGTGTGCCATCACAGCAGCAAGATGTGTGACCTGTTGCCACGAGAAAAGGGCAACCAGTGAAGAACAAACACCATTGTAAATACAACCCATATTTATGCTTATTTATTTTATCTTGTGTCCTTTAACTATTTGTACATTTGTACATTGTATATATATATATATATATATATATATATATATATATATATATATATATATATATATATATATATATATATATATATATATATGACATTTGTAATGTCTTTACTGTTTTGAAACTTCTGTATGTGTAATGTTTACTGTTCATTTTTGTTGTTTTTCACCTTATATATTCACTTTGTATGTTGTCTACCTCACTTGCTTTGGCAATGTTAACACATGTTTCCCATGTCAATAAAGCCCTTGAATTGAATTGAATTGATAGAGAGAAAGAGGGATAAAAGAGAGAACAGAAGAGTTTAGAGAGCATAGTGTTAACTCTTAAAGAGGCTGCGAATGTTTAAATCTGTTAAAAATCGCGCAGAATTTCAATGTCCTGCTACTCATGTCAGGAATATAGTATATGCATATGATTAGTATGTGTGGATAGAAAACACTCTGAAGTTTATAAAACTGGTTAAATCATGTCTGTGACTATAACACAGGCCTTGGCAAAATCCCAAGGAAAACTGTTCACAAAAAACAAACAACAAATATCACTCCGCCAGTCTCTGTATTGTCTATGGCAAGGGAAAATAGATAGCGTCCAGTTTACAGTTCCTACAGCTTCCACACGATGTCGCCAGTCTTGGCAATTGGGTTGAAGTTAATCCTTGGTGAAATGAGAAATAGGCACTTCCTGTCGTCGAGTACACCGGAGGAAGTTATGAAAGGGAGAATATGGACCATGATTTCAAGACTTGCTGCTATTGAATACAGATCGCCCGTGATCAATTTGATCGATTATTAACGTTTACTAATACCTAAAGTTGGATTACAAAAGTAGTTTGAAGTGTTTTGTTAAAGTTTATAGGCAACTTTTTTGATTTAAAAAAATGACTTTGCGTTTTGGAAAGCAGTTTTTTCCTGGATCAGACGGGCTTCATAAATGGACATTTTAGGTATACATGGACGGATTTAATCGAAAAAAAAGGCCCAATTGTGATGTTTATGGGACATGTAGGAGTGCCAACAAAGAAGCTCGTCAAAGGTAATGAATGTTTTATATTTTATTTCTGCGTTTTGTGTAGTGCCGGCTACGCTAATTATTTTGTTTACGTCCCCTTTGGGTATTTCGGGGGTTGCATGCTATCAGATAATAGCTTCTCATACTTTCGCCGAAAAGCATTTTAAAAATCTGACATGTTGGCTAGATTCACAACGAGTGTAGCTTTAATTGAGTACCCTGCATGTGTGTTTTAATGAAAGTTTGAGTTGTATCGAGTACTATTAGTTGTCACTCTGAAATTTCCGCTGATGTTGATCCCTGTACAGGGACAGCAGCCATAAGAAGTTTTAATTAAAACCCATTCTTACATAACACACACACCTTACAAAAAGGACATTAAATCCTGCCTCACACCTAGTGTCGTGTGTTTCAAGGATTTCTGTGGCACTAATCATGTTCAGAACAGCATGGCTTCTGTCCACTCCTGTACAAGCCTGAGCCACATCAAACACTACATCCAATGCCCACAAGCAATACATTAACTACCCCCCCCCCCCCAAAATACAACTCGCAGCAAAAACATTCACCAGTCCAGCAACCCCCCTCCCGCAAAACCCAACCCATAAAAAAACATTACTCAGTCCAACAACCCCCCAAAACCCAGCTTCAAATACCTCACTACCCTGCCTAGGCCTTGCCACAGTACCAAACCCAGCTTCAAATACCTCACTACCCTGCCTAGGCCTTGCCACAGTACCAAACCCAGCTTCAAATACCTCACTACCCTGCCTAGGCCTTGCCACAGTACCAAACCCAGGTTAAAATACTTCACTACCCTGCCTAGGCCTTGCCACAGTACCAAACCCAGCTTCAAATACCTCACTACCCTGCCTAGGCCTTGCCACAGTACCAAACCCAGCTTCAAATACCTCACTACCCTGCCTAGGCCTTGCCACAGTACCAAACCCAGCTTCAAATACCTCACTACCCTGCCTAGGCCTTGCCACAGTACCAAACCCAGCTTCAAATACCTCACTACCCTGCCTAGGCCTTGCCACAGTACCAAACCCAGGTTAAAATACTTCACTACCCTGCCTAGGCCTTGCCACAGTACCAAACCCAGCTTCAAATACCTCACTACCCTGCCTAGGCCTTGCCTCAGTACTAAACCCGGCCGCTGGTTCCTTTACCAAGCCAGCCTCAAACAACCCCAAACTTCTGCCCCATCACCTAGCAGATATGAGTGGGCACCGTGGGCACTGGGATTGGAGGGGAAGAGAGGATGGAGGTTGTTTTTGGGGTAGAGTGACAGATGTCAGTGGGTGACAGCCGGTTAACAGTGTTTCACACATGTTATGACATATATCCCTCTCACTCTCTCAGGTGGAGAGTGTGCGTAAGGCAGGCAGGATGTGTTCAAATCAGCCAGGTCAATGATACAAGTCAATTATCGACGTCCATCCATGTGACATAAAACCCGTCCACTAGAGGCTACAGTGAGCACTGTTACGTTAAAGTAGGTTTTGCTCGGTCTTTGTGGACAGGGATGGCGGATGGCTGTAAGCATCTCGCTCATATTCCAAAGTTCAAATTCAATGATAGAAAGATGTTTTTGATATCTCAAACTTTAACCCTTACCTTAACCATTCAAAGATAATGTCTAACCTTAAGATTTCTGAGATTTGCCGAAACTTAACCCTAACCTTAAAAATGTGAAGTTAATGCCTAAACTTAACACTAAACACTTTGGAATTTGACATTTGCAACAACTTCGAAATTTGACGTTTGAGAAACATGGATGAATGTTTAATTCTGACGTGAGACTGTGAGAGATAGTTGGTTAAATTCTGCCAGATTAGAGGTACAGATTTGGGGTGTGATAGCACTGACAGGGTGGTTGGGCATCTCTCCAAACCCAGCTCGGGGTAACCCAATCCCCCCCAAAAAACACACACACACTCCATTAGGGCAGTGGGCAGTGTGATGATAGTTATCTGGTTGTATTGCATATCTTCAGACAGTGAGAACAGTTTGTCCCCCTGATGGAACTGTTCAGCTATCATGGCAATTTTAGCCACACAAGGCAGGTTATGGCAGATACACCACATGCGAGGTACGTCAGACATAGCCTACCACGTAGCCTGTGTCAGAGATAGCCTACCACGTAGCCTGTGTCAGACATAGCCTACCACTTAGCCTGTGTCAGACATAACCTAACACGTAGCCTGTGTCAGACATAGACTACCACTTAGCCTGTGTCAGACATAGGCTACCACTTAGCCTGTGTCAGACATAGACTACCACTTAGCCTGTGTCAGACATAACCTACCACGTAGCCTGTGTCAGACCTAGACTACCACTTAGCCTGTGTCAGACATAGGCTACCACTTAGCCTGTGTCAGACATAGACTACCACTTAGCCTGTGTCAGACATAGCCTACCACTTAGCCTGTGCCAGACATAGACTACCACTTAGCCTGTGTCAGACATAGACTACCACTTAGCCTGTGTCAGACATAGGCTACCACTTAGCCTGTGTCAGACATAGGCTACCACTTAGCCTGTGTCAGACATAGACTACCACTTAGCCTGTGTCAGACATAGACTAGCACTTAGTCTGTGTCAGACATAGACTACCACTTAGCCTGTGTCAGACATAGGCTACCACTTAGCCTGTGTCAGACATAGGCTACCACTTAGCCTGTGTCAGACATAGGCTACCACTTAGCCTGTGTCAGACATAGACTACCACTTAGCCTGTGTCAGACATAGGCTACCACTTAGCCTGTGTCAGACATAGACTACCACTTAGCCTGTGTCAGACATAGGCTACCACTTAGCCTGTGTCAGACATAGGCTACCACTTAGCCTGTGTCAGACATAGACTACCACTTAGCCTGTGTCAGACATATACTAGCACTTAGCCTGTGTCAGACATAGACTAGCACTTAGTCTGTGTCAGACATAGACTACCACTTAGCCTGTGTCAGACATAGGCAAGCTTCAATGCCATACAACTCTCCTTCCGTGGCCTCCAAATGCTCTTAAATACAAGTAAAACTAAATGCATGCTCTTCAACCGATCGCTACCTGCACCTACCCGCCTGTCCAACATCACTACTCTGGACGGCTCTGACTTAGAATACGTGGACAACTACAAATACTTAGGTGTCTGGTTAGACTGTAAACTCTCCTTCCAGACCCATATCAAACATCTCCAATCCAAAGTTAAATCTAGAATTGGCTTCCTATTTCGCAACAAAGCATCCTTCACTCATGCTGCCAAACATACCCTTGTAAAACTGACCATCCTACCAATCCTCGACTTTGGCGATGTCATTTACAAAATAGCCTCCAATACCCTACTCAACAAATTGGATGCAGTCTATCACAGTGCAATCCGTTTTGTCACCAAAGCCCCATATACTACCCACCATTGCGACCTGTACGCTCTCGTTGGCTGGCCCTCGCTTCATACTCGTCGCCAAACCCACTGGCTCCATGTCATCTACAAGACCCTGCTAGGTAAAGTCCCCCCTTATCTCAGCTCGCTGGTCACCATAGCATCTCCCACCTGTAGCACACGCTTCAGCAGGTATATCTCTCTAGTCACCCCCAAAACCAATTCTTTCTTTGGCCGCCTCTCCTTCCAGTTCTCTGCTGCCAATGACTGGAACGAACTACAAAAATCTCTGAAACTGGAAACACTTATCTCCCTCACTAGCTTTAAGCACCAACTGTCAGAGCATCTTACATATTACTGCACCTGTACATAGCCCACCTATAATTTAGCCCAAACAACTACCTCTTTCCCAACTGTATTTAATGTATTTATTTATTTTGCTCCTTTGCACCCCATTACTTTTATTTCTACTTTGCACATTCTTCCATTGCAAAACTACCATTCCAGTGTTTTACTTGCTATATTGTATTTACTTTGCCACCATGGCCTTTTTTGCCTTTACCTCCCTTCTCACCTCATTTGCTCACATTGTATATAGACTTGTTTATACTGTATTATTGACTGTATGTTTGTTTTACTCCATGTGTAACTCTGTGTCGTTGTATCTGTTGAACTGCTTTGCTTTATCTTGGCCAGGTCGCAATTGTAAATGAGAACTTGTTCTCAACTTGACTACCTGGTTAAATAAAGGTGAAATAAAAAAAATGCAAAAATAGACTACCACTTACCCTGTGTCAGACATAGACTACCACTTAGCCTGTGTCAGACATAGCCTACCACTTAGCCTGTGTCAGACATAGACTAGCATGTGGAAAGCCTGTGTCAGACATAGACTAGCATGTGGAAAGCCTGTGTCAGACATAGACTAGCATGTGGAAAGCCTGTGTCAGACATAGACTAGTATGTGGAAAGAAACAGGTTTCTGTCAGCTTTATGTAAATGCCTGTCTGATACAGTAAGATACATGTGCGCTCACCACAAACGTCTGTCTAGGCTACAGCCCAGCAGATATACAGAGTGAGTGAGTGAGTGAGTGACTGAGAGTGAGTGAGTGAGTGAGTGAGTGAGTGAGTGAGTGAGTGAGTGAGTGAGTGAGAGAGTGTGAGAGAGAGAGTGTGAGAGAGAGAGAGAGAGAGTGTGAGAGAGAGAGAGAGAGAGAGAGAGAGAGAGAGAGAGTGTGGGGGGGTATAATGCAGAGTCAGACCTCTACTGTGTATCACCCACAGGAAGAGTGTATTATTAATGGTCCACATCAAGGCCAAATTCCACCCATTCATACTAGACTAATGACACACCCAACAGGGAACTCAACACACACGCACACACACTTATAGTGTACAATACATTCAGTCACACACTCTCCATGACTGACAAGATATGGTTAAAGGCAGAAGTTTACATACACTTAGGTTGGAGTCATTAAAACTCGTTTTTCAACCGTTATACCGCTCAGGAAGGAGACCCGTTCTGTCTCCTAGAGATTAATGTACTTTGGTGCAAAAAGTACAAATCAATCCCAGAACAACAGCAAAGGACCTTGTGAAGATGCTGGAGGAAACAGGTACAAAAGTATCTATATCCACAGTAAAACAAGTCCTATATCGTCATAACCTGAAAGACCGCTCAGCAAAGAATAAGCCACGGCTCCAAAACGGCCATAAAAAAGACAGACTACGGTTTGCAACTGCACACGGGGACAAAGATTGTACTTTTTGGAGAAATGTCCTCGGGTCTGATGAAACAAAAATAGAACTGTTTGGCCATAATGACCTTCGTTATGTTTGGAGGAAAAGGGGGATGTTTGCAAGCTGAAGAACACCATCCCAACCGTGAAGCATGGGTGTGGCAGCATCATGTTGTGGGGGTGCTTTTCTGCTGTGATTGGGGGTCCCATAGGGCAGCGCACCATTGGCTCAGTGTCTATCGGGGTTAGGGCCCGGGGTAGGCCGTCATTGTAAATAAGAATTTGTTCTTAACTGACTTGCTTAGTTCTAAAAAGGTTGCATTTAAAAAATATTTGTACAAAGAAAATGGTGAGTACAGATGTTTTGTGGCCCCCACCCCTGCTGTAGTGTGTAGTGAGATACTCACCAGTGTAGAGTAGATAGGGAGGTCTTTGTTCGGATTGACCAGGAGGAGAATGTGTCCGATATAGGTCTGAAAAAAACAGGCCTTATTTTACATCACCTGAAGAAATGTAAAGTGAGAGAGAGCTTCTATTCCATGGACAAATGAATAAATACACAATGAAATATTGTAACATCAATGGAGGGGTATACAGTCCACAGAGTTTGGTTTAGGGCATCACTGTGTGCTCTTGAACTGAGGCATGTCTGGTCAAACTACCAGCCACTGGGGTTAACACAGAAGTCCACCTAGACCATGTAATAGGCCTAATGTCTGTAATCAAGTTGTAGCACAAAGCCCCATCTCTCATGGAGCCTGAAGGTCATGTTAGGACTATGAACTAAATCCCTTCCCCAAACACACTGAGAGTTGGAGAGGCTTTCCAGGCCTCAGCACTACTGCTATGTTAGCCAATTGAGCTAACTGATGATAGCATCTCATCAGTCAGAGAGAGAGAGGACCAGGGGTAATGTACACTAACTGCTCAAACCATTCATCCAACTATGATATCAACGCTGAGTTTATGATGTTGTTATAAAGTCAATGTTGTATAGGCTTCATGACGGTGTCAAAAGGAACTGTGTCTCACAGCCAAGGGAGGTGATAGGTAGGCACAGGAGGGAACCATATAGGTGAAAAATTCTATATCTACGGGTGCACTTCATCTGAAGAGCTGAAACCAACTAACTGAAATACTGTGCCTTCTGTGTAAGAAAGCCTGCCTGCCTCCTTGTGTATCCACAGAGTTGGTTAATGCTGGAGACTCCACGTGTATCCACAGAGTTGGTTAATGCTGGAGACTCCACGTGTATCCACAGAGTTGGTTAATGCTGGAGACTCCATGTGTATCCCCAGAGTTGGTTAATGATGGAGACTCCACCTGTATCCACAGAGTTGGTTAATGCTGGAGACTCCACGTGTATCCACAGAGTTGGTTAATGATGGAGACTCCATGTATATCCACAGAGTTGGTTAATGCTGGAGACTCCACGTGTATCCACAGAGTTGGTTAATGCTGGAGACTCCACGTGTATCCACAGAGTTGGTTAATGCTGGAGACTCCACGTGTATCCCCAGAGTTGGTTAATGATGGAGACTCCACGTGTATCCACAGAGTTGGTTAATGATGGAGACTCCATGTGTATCCACAGAGTTGGTTAATGATGGAGACTCCACATGTATCCACAGAGTTGGTTAATGATGAAGACTCCACGTGTATCCACAGAGTTGGTTAATGCTGGAGACTCCACGTGTATCCACAGAGTTGGTTAATGATGGAGACTCCATGTATATCCACAGAGTTGGTTAATGCTGGAGACTCCACGTGTATCCACAGAGTTGGTTAATGCTGGAGACTCCACGTGTATCCACAGAGTTGGTTAATGATGAAGACTCCACGTGTATCCACAGAGTTGGTTAATGCTGGAGACTCCACGTGTATCCACAGAGTTGGTTAATGATGAAGACTCCACGTGTATCCACAGAGTTGGTTAATGCTGGAGACTCCACGTGTATCCACAGAGTTGGTTAATGATGAAGACTCC
The DNA here is from genome assembly GCF_023373465.1 of Oncorhynchus keta. NCBI lineage: Eukaryota > Metazoa > Chordata > Actinopteri > Salmoniformes > Salmonidae > Oncorhynchus > Oncorhynchus keta. Next base: position 17,442,970 of record NC_068454.1, read on the forward strand.
ACGTGTATCCACAGAGTTGGTTAATGCTGGAGACTCCACGTGTATCCACAGAGTTGGTTAATGATGGAGACTCCACGTGTATCCACAGAGTTGGTTAATGATGGAGACTCCACGTGTATCCACAGAGTTGGTTAATGCTGGAGACTCCACGTGTATCCACAGAGTTGGTTAATGCTGGAGACTCCACGTGTATCCACAGAGTTGGTTAATGCTGGAGACTCCACGTGTATCCCCAGAGTTGGTTAATGATGGAGACTCCACGTGTATCCACAGAGTTGGTTAATGCTGGAGACTCCACGTGTATCCACAGAGTTGGTTAATGATGGAGACTCCATGTGTATCCACAGAGTTGGTTAATGATGGAGACTCCACATGTATCCACAGAGTTGGTTAATGATGAAGACTCCACGTGTATCCACAGAGTTGGTTAATGCTGGAGACTCCACGTGTATCCCCAGAGTTGGTTAATGATGGAGACTCCACGTGTATCCACAGAGTTAGTTAATGCTGGAGACTCCACGTGTATCCACAGAGTTGGTTAATGATGGAGACTCCATGTATATCCACAGAGTTGGTTAATGCTGGAGACTCCACGTGTATCCACAGAGTTGGTTAATGCTGGAGACTCCATGTGTATCCACAGAGTTGGTTAATGATGGAGACTCCACATGTATCCACAGAGTTGGTTAATGATGAAGACTCCACGTGTATCCACAGAGTTGGTTAATGCTGGAGACTCCACGTGTATCCACAGAGTTGGTTAATGATGGAGACTCCATGTATATCCACAGAGTTGGTTAATGCTGGAGACTCCACGTGTATCCACAGAGTTGGTTAATGCTGGAGACTCCACGTGTATCCACAGAGTTGGTTAATGCTGGAGACTCCACGTGTATCCCCAGAGTTGGTTAATGATGAAGACTCCACGTGTATCCACAGAGTTGGTTAATGATGGAGACTCCATGTGTATCCACAGAGTTGGTTAATGATGGAGACTCCACATGTATCCACAGAGTTGGTTAATGATGAAGACTCCACGTGTATCCACAGAGTTGGTTAATGCTGGAGACTCCACGTGTATCCACAGAGTTGGTTAATGATGAAGACTCCACGTGTATCCACAGAGTTGGTTAATGCTGGAGACTCCACGTGTATCCACAGAGTTGGTTAATGATGAAGACTCCATGTGTATCCACAGAGTTGGTTAATGCTGGAGACTCCACGTGTATCCACAGAGTTGGTTAATGATGAAGACTCCACGTGTATCCACAGAGTTGGTTAATGCTGGAGACTCCACGTGTATCCACAGAGTTGGTTAATGATGGAGACTCCACGTGTATCCACAGAGTTGGTTAATGATGGAGACTCCACGTGTATCCACAGAGTTGGTTAATGCTGGAGACTCCACGTGTATCCACAGAGTTGGTTAATGCTGGAGACTCCACGTGTATCCACAGAGTTGGTTAATGCTGGAGACTCCACGTGTATCCCCAGAGTTGGTTAATGATGGAGACTCCACGTGTATCCACAGAGTTGGTTAATGCTGGAGACTCCACGTGTATCCACAGAGTTGGTTAATGATGGAGACTCCATGTGTATCCACAGATTTGGTTAATGATGGAGACTCCACATGTATCCACAGAGTTGGTTAATGATGAAGACTCCACGTGTATCCACAGAGTTGGTTAATGCTGGAGACTCCACGTGTATCCACAGAGTTGGTTAATGATGAAGACTCCACGTGTATTCACAGAGTTGGTTAATGCTGGAGACTCCACGTGTATCCACAGAGTTGGTTAATGATGGAGACTCCACGTGTATCCACAGAGTTGGTTAATGATGGAGACTCCACATGTATCCACAGAGTTGGTTAATGATGAAGACTCCACGTGTATCCACAGAGTTGGTTAATGCTGGAGACTCCACGTGTATCCACAGAGTTGGTTAATGATGGAGAGTCCACGTGTATCCACAGAGTTGGTTAATGATGGAGACTCCACGTGTATCCACAGAGTTGGTTAATGATGAAGACTCCACGTGTATCCACAGAGTTGGTTAATGCTGGAGACTCCACGTGTATCCACATAGTTGGTTAATGATGAAGACTCCACGTGTATCCACAGAGTTGGTTAATGCTGGAGACTCCACGTGTATCCACAGAGTTGGTTAATGATGGAGACTCCACGTGTATCCACAGAGTTGGTTAATGATGGAGACTCCACGTGTATCCACAGAGTTGGTTAATGCTGGAGACTCCACGTGTATCCACAGAGTTGGTTAATGCTGGAGACTCCACGTGTATCCACAGAGTTGGTTAATGCTGGATACTCCACGTGTATCCCCAGAGTTGGTTAATGATGGAGACTCCACGTGTATCCACAGAGTTGGTTAATGCTGGAGACTCCACGTGTATCCACAGAGTTGGTTAATGATGGAGACTCCATGTGTATCCACAGAGTTGGTTAATGATGGAGACTCCACATGTATCCACAGAGTTGGTTAATGATGAAGACTCCACGTGTATCCACAGAGTTGGTTAATGCTGGAGACTCCACGTGTATCCACAGAGTTGGTTAATGATGAAGACTCCACGTGTATCCACAGAGTTGGTTAATGCTGGAGACTCCACGTGTATCCACAGAGTTGGTTAATGATGAAGACTCCACGTGTATCCACAGAGTTGGTTAATGATGGAGACTCCACGTGTATCCACAGAGTTGGTTAATGGTGGAGACTCCATGTGTATCCACAGAGTTGGTTAATGATGGAGACTCCACGTGTATCCACAGAGTTGGTTAATGCTGGAGACTCCACGTGTATCCACAGAGTTGGTTAATGATGGAGACTCCATGTGTATCCACAGAGTTGGTTAATGATGGAGACTCCACGTGTATCCATAGAGTTGATGAAGGATGGAGACTCCACGTGTATCCACAGAGTTGGTTAATGATGGAGACTCCACATGTATCGACAGAGTTGGTTAATGATGGAGACTCCACGTGTATCCCCAGAGTTGGTTAATGATGGAGACTCCACGTGTATCCACAGAGTTGGTTAATGCTGGAGACTCCACGTGTATCCACAGAGTTGGTTAATGATGGAGACTCCATGTGTATCCACAGAGTTGGTTAATGATGGAGACTCCACATGTATCCACAGAGTTGGTTAATGATGAAGACTCCACGTGTATCCACAGAGTTGGTTAATGCTGGAGACTCCACGTGTATCCACAGAGTTGGTTAATGCTGGAGACTCCACGTGTATCCACATAGTTGGTTAATGATGAAGACTCCACGTGTATCCACAGAGTTGGTTAATGCTGGAGACTCCACGTGTATCCACAGAGTTGGTTAATGATGGAGACTCCACGTGTATCCACAGAGTTGGTTAATGATGGAGACTCCACGTGTATCCACAGAGTTGGTTAATGCTGGAGACTCCACGTGTATCCACAGAGTTGGTTAATGCTGGAGACTCCACGTGTATCCACAGAGTTGGTTAATGATGGAGACTCCACGTGTATCCACAGAGTTGGTTAATGATGGAGACTCCATGTGTATCCACAGAGTTGGTTAATGATGGAGACTCCACATGTATCCACAGAGTTGGTTAATGATGAAGACTCCACGTGTATCCACAGAGTTGGTTAATGCTGGAGACTCCACGTGTATCCACAGAGTTGGTTAATGATGGAGACTCCATGTATATCCACAGAGTTGGTTAATGCTGGAGACTCCACGTGTATCCACAGAGTTGGTTAATGCTGGAGACTCCACGTGTATCCACAGAGTTGGTTAATGCTGGAGACTCCACGTGTATCCCCAGAGTTGGTTAATGATGGAGACTCCACGTGTATCCACAGAGTTGGTTAATGATGGAGACTCCATGTATATCCACAGAGTTGGTTAATGCTGGAGACTCCACGTGTATCCACAGAGTTGGTTAATGCTGGAGACTCCACGTGTATCCACAGAGTTGGTTAATGCTGGAGACTCCACGTGTATCCCCAGAGTTGGTTAATGATGAAGACTCCACGTGTATCCACAGAGTTGGTTAATGATGGAGACTCCATGTGTATCCACAGAGTTGGTTAATGATGGAGACTCCACATGTATCCACAGAGTTGGTTAATGATGAAGACTCCACGTGTATCCACAGAGTTGGTTAATGCTGGAGACTCCACGTGTATCCACAGAGTTGGTTAATGATGAAGACTCCACGTGTATCCACAGAGTTGGTTAATGCTGGAGACTCCACGTGTATCCAAAGAGTTGGTTAATGATGAAGACTCCACGTGTATCCACAGAGTTGGTTAATGCTGGAGACTCCACGTGTATCCACAGAGTTGGTTAATGATGAAGACTCCACGTGTATCCACAGAGTTGGTTAATGCTGGAGACTCCACGTGTATCCACAGAGTTGGTTAATGATGGAGACTCCACGTGTATCCACAGAGTTGGTTAATGATGGAGACTCCACGTGTATCCACAGAGTTGGTTAATGCTGGAGACTCCACGTGTATCCACAGAGTTGGTTAATGCTGGAGACTCCACGTGTATCCACAGAGTTGGTTAATGCTGGAGACTCCACGTGTATCCCCAGAGTTGGTTAATGATGGAGACTCCACGTGTATCCACAGAGTTGGTTAATGCTGGAGACTCCACGTGTATCCACAGAGTTGGTTAATGATGGAGACTCCATGTGTATCCACAGATTTGGTTAATGATGGAGACTCCACATGTATCCACAGAGTTGGTTAATGATGAAGACTCCACGTGTATCCACAGAGTTGGTTAATGCTGGAGACTCCACGTGTATCCACAGAGTTGGTTAATGATGAAGACTCCACGTGTATTCACAGAGTTGGTTAATGCTGGAGACTCCACGTGTATCCACAGAGTTGGTTAATGATGGAGACTCCACGTGTATCCACAGAGTTGGTTAATGATGGAGACTCCACATGTATCCACAGAGTTGGTTAATGATGAAGACTCCACGTGTATCCACAGAGTTGGTTAATGCTGGAGACTCCACGTGTATCCACAGAGTTGGTTAATGATGGAGAGTCCACGTGTATCCACAGAGTTGGTTAATGATGGAGACTCCACGTGTATCCACAGAGTTGGTTAATGATGAAGACTCCACGTGTATCCACAGAGTTGGTTAATGCTGGAGACTCCACGTGTATCCACATAGTTGGTTAATGATGAAGACTCCACGTGTATCCACAGAGTTGGTTAATGCTGGAGACTCCACGTGTATCCACAGAGTTGGTTAATGATGGAGACTCCACGTGTATCCACAGAGTTGGTTAATGATGGAGACTCCACGTGTATCCACAGAGTTGGTTAATGCTGGAGACTCCACGTGTATCCACAGAGTTGGTTAATGCTGGAGACTCCACGTGTATCCACAGAGTTGGTTAATGCTGGATACTCCACGTGTATCCCCAGAGTTGGTTAATGATGGAGACTCCACGTGTATCCACAGAGTTGGTTAATGCTGGAGACTCCACGTGTATCCACAGAGTTGGTTAATGATGGAGACTCCATGTGTATCCACAGAGTTGGTTAATGATGGAGACTCCACATGTATCCACAGAGTTGGTTAATGATGAAGACTCCACGTGTATCCACAGAGTTGGTTAATGCTGGAGACTCCACGTGTATCCACAGAGTTGGTTAATGATGAAGACTCCACGTGTATCCACAGAGTTGGTTAATGCTGGAGACTCCACGTGTATCCACAGAGTTGGTTAATGATGAAGACTCCACGTGTATCCACAGAGTTGGTTAATGATGGAGACTCCACGTGTATCCACAGAGTTGGTTAATGGTGGAGACTCCATGTGTATCCACAGAGTTGGTTAATGATGGAGACTCCACGTGTATCCACAGAGTTGGTTAATGCTGGAGACTCCACGTGTATCCACAGAGTTGGTTAATGATGGAGACTCCATGTGTATCCACAGAGTTGGTTAATGATGGAGACTCCACGTGTATCCATAGAGTTGATGAAGGATGGAGACTCCACGTGTATCCACAGAGTTGGTTAATGATGGAGACTCCACATGTATCGACAGAGTTGGTTAATGATGGAGACTCCACGTGTATCCCCAGAGTTGGTTAATGATGGAGACTCCACGTGTATCCACAGAGTTGGTTAATGCTGGAGACTCCACGTGTATCCACAGAGTTGGTTAATGATGGAGACTCCATGTGTATCCACAGAGTTGGTTAATGATGGAGACTCCACATGTATCCACAGAGTTGGTTAATGATGAAGACTCCACGTGTATCCACAGAGTTGGTTAATGCTGGAGACTCCACGTGTATCCACAGAGTTGGTTAATGCTGGAGACTCCACGTGTATCCACATAGTTGGTTAATGATGAAGACTCCACGTGTATCCACAGAGTTGGTTAATGCTGGAGACTCCACGTGTATCCACAGAGTTGGTTAATGATGGAGACTCCACGTGTATCCACAGAGTTGGTTAATGATGGAGACTCCACGTGTATCCACAGAGTTGGTTAATGCTGGAGACTCCACGTGTATCCACAGAGTTGGTTAATGCTGGAGACTCCACGTGTATCCACAGAGTTGGTTAATGCTGGATACTCCACGTGTATCCCCAGAGTTGGTTAATGATGGAGACTCCACGTGTATCCACAGAGTTGGTTAATGCTGGAGACTCCACGTGTATCCACAGAGTTGGTTAATGATGGAGACTCCATGTGTATCCACAGAGTTGGTTAATGATGGAGACTCCACATGTATCCACAGAGTTGGTTAATGATGAAGACTCCACGTGTATCCACAGAGTTGGTTAATGCTGGAGACTCCACGTGTATCCACAGAGTTGGTTAATGATGAAGACTCCACGTGTATCCACAGAGTTGGTTAATGCTGGAGACTCCACGTGTATCCACAGAGTTGGTTAATGATGAAGACTCCACGTGTATCCACAGAGTTGGTTAATGATGGAGACTCCACGTGTATCCACAGAGTTGGTTAATGGTGGAGACTCCATGTGTATCCACAGAGTTGGTTAATGATGGAGACTCCACGTGTATCCACAGAGTTGGTTAATGCTGGAGACTCCACGTGTATCCACAGAGTTGGTTAATGATGGAGACTCCATGTGTATCCACAGAGTTGGTTAATGATGGAGACTCCACGTGTATCCATAGAGTTGATGAAGGATGGAGACTCCACGTGTATCCACAGAGTTGGTTAATGATGGAGACTCCACATGTATCGACAGAGTTGGTTAATGATGGAGACTCCACGTGTATCCCCAGAGTTGGTTAATGATGGAGACTCCACGTGTATCCACAGAGTTGGTTAATGCTGGAGACTCCACGTGTATCCACAGAGTTGGTTAATGATGGAGACTCCATGTGTATCCACAGAGTTGGTTAATGATGGAGACTCCACATGTATCCACAGAGTTGGTTAATGATGAAGACTCCACGTGTATCCACAGAGTTGGTTAATGCTGGAGACTCCACGTGTATCCACAGAGTTGGTTAATGTCTATCTATCCATCTCTATCTGCCTCTTCCACCTCACGCTCTTCATCTCTGCTTTTCTCCTCCTCCTTCTCTCTCCCTCCTTCTGCCTCCTCCTCTTTATTTTTCCCTGTCATATCTTATTTTTCTATTGGCCATCCTGGCTCCTTTGCTTTCTCCTCCTCTCATTGCTTCCCCCTCTTCCCTGTCCTCTCTCAATCTACCCACTCTTCTCTGTCCTCTTTCAATCTACCCACTCTTCTGTCCTCTCTCAATCTACACACTTCTCTGTCCTCTCTCAATCTACCCACTCTTCTCTGTCTTCTGTCAATCTACCCACTCTTCCCTGTCCTCTCTCAATCTACCCACTCTTCTCTGTCCTCTCTCAATCTACCCACTCTTCTCTGTCCTCTCTCAATCTACCCACTCTTCTCTGTCCTCTCTCAATCTACCCACTCTTCTCTGTCCTCTCTCAATCTAGCCACTCTTCTCTGTCCTCTCTCAATCTACCCACTCTTCTCTGCCCTCTCTCAATCTACCCACTCTTCTCTGTCCTCTCTCAATCTACCCACTCTTCTCTGTTCTCTCTCAATCTACCCACTCTTCTCTGTCCTCTCTCAATCTACCCACTCTTCTCTGTCCTCTCTCAATCTACCCACTCTTCTCTGTCCTCTCTCAATCTACCCACTCTTCTCTGTCCTCTCTCAATCTACCCACTCTTCTCTGTCCTCTCTCAATCTACCCACTCTTCTCTGTCCTCTCTCAATCTACCCACTCTTCTCTGTCCTCTCTCAATCTACCCACTCTTCTCTGTCCTCTCTCAATCTACCCACTCTTCTCTGTCCTCTCTCAGTCTACCCACTCTTCTCTGTCCTCTCTCAATCTACCCACTCTTCTCTGTCCTCTCTCAATCTATCCACTCTTTTCTGTCCTCTCTCAATCTACCCACTCTTCTCTGTCCTCTCTCAATCTACCCACTCTTCTCTGTCCTCTCTCAATCTACCCACTCTTCTCTGTTCTCTCTCAATCTACCCACTCTTCTCTGTCCTCTCTCAATCTACCCACTCTTCTCTGTCCTCTCTCAATCTACCCACTCTTCTCTGTCCTCTCTCAATCTACCCACTCTTCTCTGTCCTCTCTCAATCTACCCACTCTTCTCTGTCCTCTCTCAGTCTACCCACCCTTCTCTGTCCTCTCTCAATCTACCCACTATTTTCTGTTCTCTCTCAATCTTTCCTCTCTTTTCTGTCCTCTTTCAATCTACCCCCTCCTCTCCATGTCCAACAAGCCAGTCTCTCCCCCATCTGTGGCTCAGTAAAAAACAAGCTATTGGAGCCTTTTCACACACAGTTAGGAGAATAGCCAGGGTGTTCCACATTGGTCTGGCTCCAGTCATTCTACAGCACCATCCTCCATGTGGAGCTATAGACCAGGCAACAGTGAAATGTGGTTACAATCAGTGGTTTAAAGTACTTAAGTACAAATACTTTGAAGTACTAATTAAGCCGTTTTTGGGGGTATCTGTACTTTACTTAACTATTTATATTTTGAACAACTTTTACTTTTACTTCAATAACGTACTTTTTAATCCACACATTTTCCCTGACACAAATTATTATATTATTATTATATTATTATTATTATATTAAAAGTACTCGTTATATTTTGAATGCTTAGCAGGACAGGAAAATGGTCCAATTCACGCAATTGTCAAGAGAACATCTCTGGTCATCTAATGCCTCTGATCTGGAGGATTCACTAAACACAAATGATTTGTTTGTAAATTATGTGTTGGAGTGTGCCCCTGGCTATCTGTAAATAATGTCTGAGTGTTGGAGTGTGCCCCTGGCTATCTGTAAATAATGTCTGAGTGTTGGAGTGTGCCCCTGGCTATCTGTAAATAATGTCTGAGTGTTGGAGTGTGCCCCTGGCTATCTGTAAATTATGTCTGAGTGTTGGAGTGTGCCCCTGGCTATCTGTAAATAATGTCTGAGTGTTGGAGTGTGCCCCTGGCTATCTGTAAATAATGTCTGAGTGTTGGAGTGTGCCCCTGGCTATCTGTAAATAATGTCTGAGTGTTGGAGTGTGCCCCTGGCTATCTGTAAATAATGTCTGAGTGTTGGAGTGTGCCCCTGGCTATCTGCAAATAATGTCTGAGTGTTGGAGTGTGCCCCTGGCTATCTGTAAATAATGTCTGAGTGTTGGAGTGTGCCCCTGGCTATCTGTAAATAATGTCTGAGTGTTGGAGTATGCCCCTGGCTATCTGTAAATAATGTCTGAGTGTTGGAGTGTGCCCCTGGCTATCTGTAAATAATGTCTGAGTGATGGAGTGTGCCCCTGGCTGTCTGTAAATAATGGCTGAGTGTTGGAGTGTGCCCCTGGCTATCTGTAAATAATGTCTGAGTGTTGGAGTGTGCCCCTGGCTATCTGTAAATAATGTCTGAGTGTTGGAGTGTGCCCCTGGCTATCTGTAAATAATGTCTGAGTGTTGGAGTGTGCCCCTGGCTATCTGTAAATAATGTCTGAGTGTTGGAGTGTGCCCCTGGCTATCTGTAAATAATGTCTACTCTGTAAATAATGTCTGAGTGTTGGAGTGTGCCCCTGGCTATCTGTAAATAATGTCTGAGTGTTGGAGTGTGCCCCTGGCTATCTGTAAATAATGTCTGAGTGTTGGAGTGTGCCCCTGGCTATCTGTAAATAATGTCTACTCTGTAAATAATGTCTGAGTGTTGGAGTGTGCCCCTGGCTATCTGTAAATAATGTCTACTCTGTAAATAATGTCTGAGTGTTGGAGTGTGCCCCTGGCTATCTGTAAATAATGTCTGAGTGTTGGAGTGTGCCCCTGGCTATCTGTAAATAATGTCTGAGTGTTGGAGTGTGCCCCTGGCTATCTGTAAATAATGTCTACTCTGTAAATAATGTCTGAGTGTTGGAGTGTGCCCCTGGCTATCTGTAAATAATGTCTGAGTGTTGGAGTGTGCCCCTGGCTATCTGTAAATAATGTCTGAGTGTTGGAGTGTGCCCCTGGCTATCTGTAAATAATGTCTGAGTGTTGGAGTGTGCCCCTGGCTATCTGTAAATAATGTCTGAGTGTTGGAGTGTGCCCCTGGCTATCTGCAAATAATGTCTGAGTGTTGGAGTGTGCCCCTGGCTATCTGTAAATAATGTCTGAGTGTTGGAGTGTGCCCTGGCTATCTGTAAATAATGTCTGAGTGTTGGAGTATGCCCCTGGCTATCTGTAAATAATGTCTGAGTGTTGGAGTGTGCCCCTGGCTATCTGTAAATAATGTCTGAGTGATGGAGTGTGCCCCTGGCTGTCTGTAAATAATGGCTGAGTGTTGGAGTGTGCCCTGGCTATCTGTAAATAATGTCTGAGTGTTGGAGTGTGCCCCTGGCTATCTGTAAATAATGTCTGAGTGTTGGAGTGTGCCCCTGGCTATCTGTAAATAATGTCTGAGTGTTGGAGTGTGCCCCTGGCTATCTGTAAATAATGTCTGAGTGTTGGAGTGTGCCCCTGGCTATCTGTAAATCATGTCTGAGTGTTGGAGTGTGCCCCTGGCTATCTGTAAATAATGTCTGAGTGTTGGAGTGTGCCCCTGGCTATCTGTAAATAATGTCTTAGTGTTGGAGTGTGCCCCTGGCTATCTGTAAATAATGTCTGAGTGTTGGAGTGTGCCCCTGGCTATCTGTAAATAATGTCTGAGTGTTGGAGTGTGCCCCTGGCTATCTGTAAATAATGTCTGAGTGTTGGAGTGTGCCCCTGGCTATCTGTAAATAATGTCTGAGTGATGGAGTGTGCCCCTGGCTGTCTGTAAATAATGGCTGAGTGTTGGAGTGTGCCCCTGGCTATCTGTAAATAATGTCTGAGTGTTGGAGTGTGCCCCTGGCTATCTGTAAATAATGTCTGAGTGTTGGAGTGTGCCCCTGGCTATCTGTAAATAATGTCTTAGTGTTGGAGTGTGCCCCTGGCTATCTGTAAATAATGTCTGAGTGTTGGAGTGTGCCCCTGGCTATCTGTAAATAATGTCTGAGTGTTGGAGTGTGCCCCTGGCTATCTGTAAATCATGTCTGAGTGTTGGAGTGTGCCCCTGGCTATCTGTAAATAATGTCTGAGTGTTGGAGTGTGCCCCTGGCTATCTGTAAATAATGTCTTAGTGTTGGAGTGTGCCCCTGGCTATCTGTAAATAATGTCTGAGTGTTGGAGTGTGCCCCTGGCTATCTGTAAATAATGTCTGAGTGTTGGAGTGTGCCCCTGGCTATCTGTAAATAATGTCTGAGTGTTGGAGTGTGCCCCTGGCTATCTGTAAATAATGTCTGAGTGTTGGAGTGTGCCCCTGGCTATCTGTAAATAATGTCTGAGTGTTGGAGTGCGCCCCTGGCTATCTGTAAATAATGTCTGAGTGTTGGAGTGCGCCCCTGGCTATCTGTAAATAATGTCTGAGTGTTGGAGTGCGCCCCTGGCTATCTGTAAATAATGTCTGAGTGTTGGAGTGTGCCCCTGGCTATCTGTAAATAATGTCTGAGTGTTGGAGTGTGCCCCTGGCTATCTGTAAATAATGTCTACTCTGTAAATAATGTCTGAGTGTTGGAGTGTGCCCCTGGCTATCTGTAAATAATGTCTACTCTGTAAATAATGTCTGAGTGTTGGAGTGTGCCCCTGGCTATCTGTAAATAATGTCTGAGTGTTGGAGTGTGCCCCTGGCTATCTGTAAATAATGTCTGAGTGTTGGAGTGTGCCCCTGGCTATCTGTAAATAATGTCTGAGTGATGGAGTGTGCCCCTGGCTATCTGTAAATAATGTCTGAGTGTTGGAGTGTGCCCCTGGCTATCTGTAAATAATGTCTGAGTGTTGGAGTGTGCACCTGGCTATCTGTAAATAATGTCTGAGTGTTGGAGTGTGCCCCTGGCTATCTGTCAATAATGTCTGAGTGTTGGAGTGTGCCCCTGGCTATCTGTAAATAATGTCTGAGTGATGGAGTGTGCCCCTGGCTATCTGTAAATAATGTCTGAGTGTTGGAGTGTGCCCCTGGCTATCTGTAAATAATGTCTGAGTGTTGGAGTGTGCCCCTGGCTATCTGTAAATAATGTCTGAGTGATGGAGTGTGCCCCTGGCTATCTGTAAATAATGTCTGAGTGTTGGAGTGTGCCCCTGGCTATCTGTAAATAATGTCTGAGTGTTGGAGTGTGCACCTGGCTATCTGTAAATAATGTCTGAGTGTTGGAGTGTGCCCCTGGCTATCTGTCAATAATGTCTGAGTGTTGGAGTGTGCCCCTGGCTATCTGTAAATAATGTCTGAGTGATGGAGTGTGCCCCTGGCTATCTGTAAATAATGTCTGAGTGATGGAGTGTGCCCCTGGCTATCTGTAAATAATGTCTGAGTGTTGGAGTGTGCCCCTGGCTATCTGTAAATAATGTCTGAGTGATGGAGTGTGCCCCTGGCTATCTGTAAATAATGTCTGAGTGTTGGAGTATGCCCCTGGCTATCTGTAAATAATGTCTGAGTGTTGGAGTGTGCCCCTGGCTATCTGTAAATAATGTCTGAGTGTTGGAGTGTGCCCCTGGCTATCTGTAAATAATGTCTGAGTGTTGGAGTGTGCCCCTGGCTATCTGTAAATAATGTCTGAGTGTTGGAGTGTGCCCCTGGCTATCTGTAAATAATGTCTGAGTGTTGGAGTGTGCCCCTGGCTATCTGTAAATAATGTCTGAGTGTTGGAGTGTGCCCCTGGCTATCTGTAAATAATGTCTACTCTGTAAATAATGTCTGAGTGTTGGAGTGTGCCCCTGGCTATCTGTAAATAATGTCTGAGTGTTGGAGTGTGCCCCTGGCTATCTGTAAATAATGTCTGAGTGTTGGAGTGTGCCCTGGCTATCTGTAAATAATGTCTGAGTGATGGAGTGTGCCCTGGCTATCTGTAAATAATGTCTGAGTGTTGGAGTGTGCCCCTGGCTATCTGTAAATAATGTCTTAGTGTTGGAGTGTGCACCTGGCTATCTGTAAATAATGTCTGAGTGTTGGAGTGTGCCCCTGGCTATCTGTAAATAATGTCTGAGTGTTGGAGTGTGCCCCTGGCTATCTGTAAATAATGTCTGAGTGATGGAGTGTGCCCCTGGCTATCTGTAAATAATGTCTGAGTGATGGAGTGTGCCCCTGGCTATCTGTAAATAATGTCTGAGTGTTGGAGTGTGCCCCTGGCTATCTGTAAATAATGTCTGAGTGTTGGAGTGTGCCCCTGGCTATCTGTAAATAATGTCTGAGTGTTGGAGTGTGCCCTGGCTATCTGTAAATAATGTCTGAGTGTTGGAGTGTGCCCTGGCTATCTGTAAATAATGTCTGAGTGTTGGAGTGTGCCCCTGGCTATCTGTAAATAATGTCTGAGTGATGGAGTGTGCCCCTGGCTATCTGTAAATAATGTCTGAGTGATGGAGTGTGCCCCTGGCTATCTGTAAATAATGTCTGAGTGTTGGAGTGTGCCCCTGGCTATCTGTAAATAATGTCTGAGTGTTGGAGTGTGCCCCTGGCTATCTGTAAATAATGTCTGAGTGTTGGAGTGTGCCCCTGGCTATCTGTAAATAATGTCTGAGTGTTGGAGTGTGCCCCTGGCTATCTGTAAATAATGTCTGAGTGTTGGAGTGTGCCCCTGGCTATCTGTAAATAATGTCTACTCTGTAAATAATGTCTGAGTGTTGGAGTGTGCCCCTGCCTATCTGTAAATAATGTCTGAGTGTTGGAGTGTGCCCCTGGCTATCTGTAAATAATGTCTGAGTGTTGGAGTGTGCCCCTGGCTATCTGTAAATAATGTCTGAGTGATGGAGTGTGCCCCTGGCTATCTGTAAATAATGTCTGAGTGTTGGAGTGTGCCCCTGGCTATCTGTAAATAATGTCTGAGTGTTGGAGTGTGCACCTGGCTATCTGTAAATAATGTCTGAGTGTTGGAGTGTGCCCCTGGCTATCTGTAAATAATGTCTGAGTGTTGGAGTGTGCCCCTGGCTATCTGTAAATAATGTCTGAGTGATGGAGTGTGCCCCTGGCTATCTGTAAATAATGTCTGAGTGATGGAGTGTGCCCCTGGCTATCTGTAAATAATGTCTGAGTGTTGGAGTGTGCCCCTGGCTATCTGTAAATAAAAACAAACAAGAAAATGGTGCCATCTGGTTATACTGGTTATACTTTTACTTTTGATACTTGAGTATATTTTAGCAATTACATTTACTTTTGATACTTACATATACTTTATACCAAATACCTTTAGACTTTTACTCAAGTAGAATTTTACTGGGTGACTTTTACTTTTCATTGAGTCATTTTCTATGAAGGCATCTTTACTTTTACTTAAGTCTGACATCTGGGTACTTTTTCCACCACTGGTTAGAATGTCCAGAAACCAAAATGAAAACGGCTGTATGTCTCTCATATTTTCTCATAATTGCAGTCATGGATTTTGTCCATCGAACCAAAACGGCATTGATTCTCCATTATGGGATATTTATCCTTTGTGTGAGTGTTGCGTGTCCGTGTGTATCTGTGCGTATATCTGTGTAGTACATTTAGGCTGGCTCTTGGTAGTTCTATTCATCCCCCATCCCTGGGTCTTGTCCCTGGCAACAGCAGACAATGAGTCTCCTGGGACACCTTCCAGACACCAGACCCTGGCCAGAGCTCACACACTCCACTCACACATCAGCCACTAGCCCACAATACAGGACAGAGAGGGGTGGGGGACTGACTCAAAGAGGGTACCAACCCTATAACTGCCACTAGCAGCCAACAGTGCCTGGCTGGGCAACAGAGACAGATAAACAGGACAACCACCCATGTACCAGTCACGTGCAATAACACAGGTCCAGTAACTGGTCTGCCGTGCTGGAGGAGAGGAAGATTGGAAGAGTGGAGGAGTGGAGAGGAGGAAGGGTGGAGGGATGGAGAGGAGGAGGGGTGGAGAGTGGAGAGTGGAGAGTGGAGAGGTGGAGGGGTGGAGAGTGGAGAGGTGGAGGGGTGGAGGAGTAGAGAGGAGGAAGGGTGGAGGGATGGAGAGTGGAGAGGTGGAGGGGTGGAGGAGTAGAGAGGAGGAAGGGTGGAGGGGTGGAATAGTGGAGGGGGGGAGGGGTGGAGGGGTGGAGGAGTGGAGGGGTTGAGGGGTGGAGGAGTGGAGGGGTTGAGGTGTGGAGGGGTGGAGGGGTGGAGGGGTGGAGAGTGGACAGGTGGAGGGGTTGAGGAGTGGAGGGGTTGAGGAGTGGAGGTGTGGAGGGGTGGAGGGGTGGAGAGGAGGAGAGGAGGAGGGGTGGAGGGGTGGAGAGGAGGAGGGGTGGAGGGTGGAGAGGTGGAGGGGTGGAGAGTGGACAGGTGGAGGGGTGGAGGAGTGGAGAGGAGGAGGGGTGGAGGAGTGGAGAGGAGGAGTGGAGGGGTTGAGGAGTGAAGGTGTTGAGGAGTGGAGGTGTGGAGGGGTGGAGAGGTGGAGGGGTTGAGAGTGGAGAGGTGGATGGGTGGAGGAGTGGAGGGGTTGAGGAGTGGAGGAGTGGAGGAGTGGAGAGGTGGAGAGGTGGAGAGGTGGAGGAGTGGAGGGGTTGAGGAGTGGAGGGGTTGAGGAGTGGAGGTGTTGAGGAGTGGAGGTGTGGAGGGGTGGAGGAGTGGAGAGGTGGAGAGGTGGAGAGGTGGAGAGGTGGAGGGGTTGAGGAGTGGAGGTGTTGAGGAGTGGAGGTGTGGAGGGGTGGAGGAGTGGAGAGGTGGAGGGGTGGAGGGGTTGAGGAGTGGAGGTGTTGAGGAGTGGAGGTGTGGAGAGGTGGAGGTGTGGAGAGGTGGAGGGGTGGAGAGGTGGAGAGGTGGAGGTGTGGAGAGGTGGAGGGGTGGATGTGTGGAGGGGTTGAGGAGTGGAGGTGTGGAGAGGTGGAGAGGTGGAGGTGTGGAGAGGTGGAGGGGTGAAGGCTGCTGGTTTCCCTCCTCAACTCTGGATCTGGGGACAGTCAGGGGAAAGACTGCCCAGCGTGCAAGCCGGCATCTCACGATCAATAGATCACTCCAATGGTATGTAAGTGTGTCCATATGTGTGTCCGTGTGTGTGTGTTTGCGTGTGTGTGTTTGCGTGTGTGTGTGTTTGCGTGTGTGTGTGTTTGCGTGTGTGTGTGTTTGCGTGTGTGTGTGTGTTCTACCTACATATATCTGGTCGTTGCCAAAGCGTTTCTGCATCTCGTAGAGCAGGCTGCTGTCTGTGAGCTCACTGAGAGATGCCAGGTCATCATTAGGCGCCGGAGGCATCAGCTTAACCTGCAACACCACAGGTTACCATAGCAACCACACATGGACTTGGTTTCCCAAACAGTAAGTGTAAACTTTTCTGCAATAGAGATGTGAAGTGTATAGCAGTAGTGAACATATTGAGTGTACACTTCGTTGTAGTGCAGATGTTGAGTGTACTTGCCTGCTCCAGTTTGCAGGGTCCTGTGGGTCCATCTAGACCGTTGTCCTGTGAAGGATATCTGCTCAGCCCCCCTCCCAACTCCCTGAACATGGCACACTTCTCCAACAGACTGTCCCTCTTAGAGAGGGGCATGGACAGGGGGGTCCTACAGGGTTGGGCAGGAGGTACAATTATTACTAAGCGAATAATTTGCTTTTGAATACTGATACCGAAACATCTTTAACTATATTGTATGGCCTTAGGCACTGCATTGCAGTTGCTAGCTGTGCCACTAGAGATCCTGGTTCGAGTCCAGGCTCTGTCGCAGACGGCCGTGACCGGGAGACCATGGGGCGGCGCACAATTGGCCCAGCGTCGTCCGGGTTAGGGGAGGGTTTGGCCGGCAGGGATGTTCTTGTCCCATTGCACTCTAGCAATTCCTGTGACCGGCCGGGCGCATGCACGCTGACACAGTCACCAGGTGTACGGCGTTTCCTCCGACACATTGGTGCGGCTGGCTTTTGGGTTAGGTGGGCATTGTGTCAAGAAGCAGTGCGGCTTGTTTGGGTTGTTTCGGAGGACGCACGGCTCTCGACCTTCGCCTCGCCCAAGTCCGTACAGGAGTTGCAGCAATGAGACAAGACTATAACTACCAATTGGATACCATGAAATTGGGGAGAAAAAGGGGTAAAAAGTAGAAGAAAAATAATAATACTATAATGTATGCGTAATATAGATAAGTGAGGTAATTTGATCATGTGATGAATTGATCATCAAACTCACAGGTTCTTGACGGGGATGGTGTGGTCGTGTTCGCCTCCATCGTAGCGTTTGTCTGTAGGGGCCGGTGGGACAGAGGGGTCCTTCAGTCTCTCTACCCAGCATTCCTCTGCTCTCAGCAGCATGTTCATGATGGGGTCGGATGCTGCTATGCCTGGAACCAGGACAGAGAACACAGCAGGGTAAGAGAATAACCACTAAGGGTTAACAATGAGAAACACTGTCTGTCAGACTGTTACAAATGTATTACTAAGCATTATAAATCAGGTAGTTTAAGTCCTGGATGCTGATTGGCTGAAACAGCATTTTAGCCGTGTGTATATCAGACAATATGATGCAAAAATACTTGTTTACTGTTCTAGTTATGTTGATAGCAATAAGGCCCCTCTGGCATTTGTGGTATATGGCCAATATACCACACGCCCTCTGAACTTATTGCTTATCTACAGTATAGTGGTCAGGAGACGTTGTAGTCACTGATGGGTACTTTCAGTACTTTCAATGCTAGAGCCCTTGAAATTAGCCTCTATCTAGCTGCAAAGATATAGAATGTTGCATAGACATTTATGTTGAACACCAGCCAATTATTGAAACACATAAAATATTCTCCAAGATCATTAATGACAAGTTAAATAGACAATACTATTCAAAGGGACGCTTTGAGATTTAAATCGTTCTAGGCTAATTCACCAAGGGCCTCATCCAAACCCATCCATATAGATGTGCCAGTGCTGAGACAGAGTGTGAACCCCACTGAGGATCGATCCATCTGAGCTTCAGAGATAGGGGGAGTTACGATCCCCTCCATCTGAGCTTCAGAGATGGGGGAGTTAAGATCCCCTCCATCTGAGCTTCAGAGATAGGGGGAGTTACGATCCCCTCCATCTGAGCTTCAGAGATAGGGGGAGTTAAGATCCCCTCCATCTGAGCTTCAGAGATAGGGGAGTTACGATCCCCTCCATCTGAGCTTCAGAGATAGGGGGAGTTAAGATCCCCTCCATCTGAGCTTCAGAGATAGGGGGAGTTACGATCCCCTCCATCTGAGCTTCAGAGATAGGGGGAGTTAAGATCCCCTCCATCTGAGCTTCAGAGATAGGGGGAGTTAAGATCCCCTCCATCTGAGCTTCAGAGATAGGGGGAGTTAAGATCCCCCCATCTGAGTTTCAGAGATAGGGGGAGTTAAGATGCCCTCCATCTGAGCTTCAGAGATAGGGGAGTTAAGATCCCCCATCTGAGCTTCAGAGACAGGGGAGTTAAGATCCCCTCCATCTGAGCTTCAGAGATAGGGGAGTTAAGATCCCCTCCATCTGAGCTTCAGAGATAGGGGAGTTAAGATCCCCTCCATCTGAGCTTCAGAGATAGGGGAGTTAAGATCCCCTCCATCTGAGCTTCAGAGACAGGGGAGTTAAGATCCCCTCCATCTGAGCTTCAGAGACAGGGGAGTTAAGATCCCTCCATCTGAGCTTCAGAGATAGGGGAGTTAAGATCCCCTCCATCTGAGCTTCAGAGACAGGGGAGTTAAGATCCCCTCCATCTGAGCTTCAGAGATAGGGGAGTTAAGATCCCCTCCATCTGAGCTTCAGAGATAGGGGAGTTAAGATCCCCTCCATCTGAGCTTCAGAGACAGGGGAGTTAAGATCCCCTCCATCTGAGCTTCAGAGATAGGGGGAGTTAAGATCCCCTCCATCTGAGCTTCAGAGACAGGGGGAGTTAAGATCCCCTCCATCTGAGCTTCAGAGATAGGGGGAGTTAAGATCCCCTCCATCTGAGCTTCAGAGATAGGGGGAGTTAAGATCCCCTCCATCTGAGCTTCAGAGATAGGGGGAGTTAAGATCCCCTCCATCTGAGCTTCAGAGATAGGGGGAGTTAAGATCCCCTCCATCTGAGCTTCAGAGATAGGGGGAGTTAAGATCCCCTCCATCTGAGCTTCAGAGATAGGGGGAGTTAAGATCCCCTCCATCTGAGCTTCAGAGACAGGGGGAGTTAAGATCCCCTCCATCTGTAATGAGGTCTAAAAGGCCACAGGGGAGGGATACAGATTTATCCTCTTTTCTTTCATACAGTGACAACACTTCTCTGTCTCTCTCTCTTGCACGAACACATCGTGTGGAGTCTAAGCGAAAACGACAGGATTATGTCTCCCTGTGGTGTCACATCTATCCCGGAGTTAAACCTACATGTTAGAATGGACTATTGATTACTGCTTTACTGCTAGAGAAGGTTTCTGATTCCGCTATTGGATGAGGAGTGCAATAGGCTGCAATAGGCCTATCTCCCACTATGGTGGAGAGGTTGACATGGAGAGCACGAGTCTCGCTCCTCCTTTCCCTCTGCATCCACATCTGGGGTACACTGACATTCAACGCTTTAGACAGTCTCTACATTATGCACTACAATTACACAGTTCTACTTGTTATTCTCTGGGGGTTTCAAAGGCAGTGCACTTCAGCATTCCTGTGGCATTTGTTGCATTGCATTTGGTTATTAAATAGCAACTCTTGCAACTCTGTATGCTGTCCAGCCAAAGGAAACAAAGTCTATTTTCCCCAGTGGATTTCATGCCTGTGCTGTTGAGGCAGGGAGCCCAGGGGAATAAACAGGTTAGCATCACTAACAGCAGGAGAGTGTCTGACAACAGATACTTCGCTGCAGACAGATGAACATAAGCCCATAGATCCTGTGTGTTACCGCAAACAGCGACAAGGAGCTGTCTCTCAATTCCTCACACACACGCAGACATGCATGCACACACACACAAACACACGGGCGCACACAAACTGTACAAACTAAAACAATCATACACACACAATGCATACACACACACACACACAATCATGCATACACACACACACACACACACACACACACACACACACACAATGATGCATACAGACACACACATGCACATGAAATGAGAAGGAATCATATTAGTGCTAATTGTTAATATACGATCTGGCAGAGTGTGGAGTGTTAACTTTATGTTTGGTTAATGGGGAAGGACATGGACACACACGGACACACACACACACACCATATCATATGGAATTTTAAGATGGTCATACTATGGATTATTTATCACATCTGATTACCCCTGTAGGTGGAAAAAAAAGTTTCATAAAAATAAGTAATAGAAAATATTGATTTTGGCCATTACAACTAAAGCCCATAGAAACGCACAGAATAACACATTAATACATGGCAAATAGGACAATCTAAAAAATAAGTCATAAGAAACAACGTTTTGAAGTGTCTGTTCTAAATCTACAGTAAAATACAGTTCAAGTCGGAAGTTTACATATACCTTAGCCAAATACATTTAAAATCGTTTTTTCACAATTTCTGACGTTTAATCCTAATATAAATTCCCTGTCTGTCAGTTAGGATCACCACTTTATTTTAAGAATGTGAAATGTCAGATTAATAGTAGAGAGAATTATTTATTTCAGCTTTCATTTCTTTCATCACATTCCCAGTGGGTAAGAAGTTTACATACACTCAATTAATGTTTGGTAGCATTGCCTTTAAATAGTTTCACTTGGGTCAATGTCACGCCCTGACCATAGAGAGTTTTTATTCTCTATGTTGGATAGGTCGGGGTGTGATTTAAGGGTGGGTCCACTCATTTTGACGAGCGTGACAGAAGATCCCACCATCAACGGCCCAAGCAGCGTGCTCGGGAGGAGATGGCATCCTAGGCTATAGAGGAGGTTGAGGAGAGAATAGCCTGGACTTGGGAGGAAGTATTGGAGAGATATGAAAGCCTGCTGGGGAAGCAGACGGAGGCAGCGAAGGAGGGTCAACGACAACTCCGGGGTTCTCAACCAAGACGCAAGCACGAGAGGCACACGCAAGCACGAGGGGCACACACAAGCACGAGGGGCACACGCAAGCACGAGGGACACACACAAGCACGAGGGGAACACGCAAGCACGAGAGGCACACGCAAGCACGAGAGGCACACGCAAGCAGGAGGGGCACACGCAAGCACGAGAGGCACACACAAGCACGAGAGGCACACGCAAGCACGAGAGGCACACGCAAGCACGAGGGGCACACGGGGTGGTTGGCGGAGCCAGGTACCAGACCAGAGCCAACTCCCCACACTCGCTTTAAGGAGCATGTGACCAATCAGGCACCAATGTTATGCGGTGAAAAGCACTGTCTCTGCAGTGTGCATTCACAGCCCACTGCGCTTGGTGCCAGCTCTTCACACTTGCCGTGTGAAAGTGAGCATCCAGCCAGGACGGGTTGTGCCGGCTCAGCGCTCCTGGTCTCCAGTACGCCTCCTCGGTCCAGGATATCCTGTGCCGGCTCTATGCACTGTGTCGCCAGTGCGCCTTTACAGCCCAGTGCGTCATGTGCCAGCGCCCAGCACCTGACACCAGCCAGGACCCGTTGTGCCAGCTCTACGTTCCAGACCTCCGGTGCGCCTCCACGGCCCAGTATATCCTGCACCGGCCATAATTACTGTGTCTCCAGTGCGCCAACACAGTGCAGTACGTCCTGTGCCTCCTCCCCGCACTCGCCCTGAGGTGCGTGTCATCAGCCCGGGGCCACCTGTACCGGTCCCACGCATCAGGCCTCAAGTGCGCCTCCTCAGTCCAGTACGTCCTGTGACTCCTCCCCATACTCTCCCTGAGGTGCATGTCATCAGCCCGGTGCCACCTGTACCGGTCCCACGCACCAGGCCTCCAGTTCGCCTCCACAGTCCAGAGCTTCCGGCGACAGTTCCCAGTCTATTGCTTTCGGCGACAGTTCCCAGTCTAGAGCTTCCGGCGATGTTTCACAGTCGGGAACCTCCAACAACGGTCCACAGTCCGGAACCTCCTTAGAAGGTCTGCGGTCCGGAACCCCCTGAGACGGTGTGCGGTCCGGAGCCTCCAGCGACGATCTGCGGTCCAGAGTCTCCAGCCACGGTCTGCGGTCCAGAGCCTCCAGCGGGGGTTCCCAGTCTGGAGCCTCCTGTGAGGGTTCCCGGTCCAGAGCCTCCTGTGAGGGTTCCCAGTCCGGAGCCCCCTGTGAGGGTTCCCAGTCCGGAGCCTCCTGCGAGTGTTCCCAGTCTGGAGCCTCCTGCGAGGGTTCCCAGTCCAGAGCCTCCTGTGAGGGTTCCCAGTCCAGAGCCTCCTGTGAGGGTTCCCAGTCCAGAGCCTCCTGTGAGGGTTCCCAGTCCAGAGCCTCCAGCGGGGGTTCCCAGTCCGGAGCCTCCTACGAGGGTTCCCAGTCCGGAGCCTCCGGTTGATGAACCACGGTCCGGAGTCCCTGGAGACGATCTACGGTCCGGAATCCCCGGCGACGATCTACGGTCCGGTTCCTCCGGCAACGAGCCACGGTCCAGTTCTTCCGATGAAGTGTCCACGAGCGGAGTGGGTACTTCGCCCCGTACCGGAGCCGCCCCCCTTGACGTTAGCTGCCCACCCGGACCCTCCCCTGTTGAGTCTGCGCCTTTGGGGGGGTACTGTCACGCCCTGACCATAGAGAGCTTTTAATCTCTATGTTGGTAAGGTCGGGGTGTGATTTAAGTGGGTTATCTAGGTGAATTATATTTCTATGTTGGACTAGTATGGTTCCCAATCAGAGTCAGCTGTTTATTGTTGTCTCTGATTGGGGATCATATTTAGGTAGCCATTTCCCATTGTGCTTTGTGGGATCTTGACTATGGATAGTTGCCTGTTCGCACTATTATTTAGCTTCACGTTTCATTTTTTGTTATTTTTGTTCGGTGTTCATTTAATAAAGGAAAATGTACACCTACCACGCTGCACCTTGGTCCACTCGTTTCGACGAGCGTGACAGTCAGACGTTTCGGGTAGTTTTCCACAAGCTTCCCACAATAAGTTGAGTGAATGTTGGCCCATTCCTCCTGACAGAGCTGGTGTAACTGAGTCAGGTTTGTAGACCTCCTTGCTCGCACACACTTTTTCAGTTCTGACCATAAATGTTCTATAGGACTGAGGTCAGGGCTTTGTGATGGCCACTCCAATACCTTGACTTTGTTGTCCTTAAGCCATTTTGCCACAACTTTGGAAGTATGCTTGGGGTCACTGTCCATTTGGAAGATCCATTGCAACCAAGCTTTAACTTCCTGACTGATGTCTTGAGATGTTGCTTCAATACATCCACAAAATGTTCCTACCTCATAATGCCATCTATATTGTGAATTGCACCAGTCCCTCCTGCAGCAAAGCACACACACAACATGATGCTGCCACCCCGTGCTTCACGGTTGGAATGGTGTCTTCGGCTTGCAAGCATCCACCTTTTTCCTCCAAACATAACGATGGTCAAACAGTTCTATTTTTGTTTCATCAGACATTTCTCCAAAAAGTATGATCATTGTCCCCATGTGCAAACCGTAGTCTGTCTTTTTTATTGCAGTTTTGGAGCAGTGGCTTCTTCCTTACTGAGCTGCCTTTCAGGTTATGTCGATATAGGACTCGTTTTACTGTGAATATAAATACTTTAGTACCCGTTTCCTCCAGCATCTTCATAAGGTCCTTTGCTATTTTTCAGGGATTGATTTGCACTTTTCGCACCAAAGTATGTTCATCTCTAGGAGACAGAACGCATCTCCTTCCTGAGCGGTATGACAGCTGCGCCGTCCCATGGTCTTTATACTTGCGTACTATGGTTTGTACAGATGAACGTGGTACCTTCAGGCGTTTGGAAATTGCTCCTAAGGATGAACCAGACTTGTGGAGGTCTACAATTTCTTTCTGAGGTTGGCAGATTTCTTTTGATTTTCCAATGATGTCAAGCAAAGAGGCACTGAGTTTGAAGGTAAGTCTTGAAATACATCCACAGGTACACCTCCAATTGACTCAAATGATGTCAATTAGCCTATGAGAAGCTTGTAAAGCCGTGACATCATTTTCTGGAATTTTCCAAGCTGTTTAAAGGCACAGTCAATTTAGTGTATGTACACTTCTGACCTACTGGAATTGTGATACAGTGAATTAAATGTGAAATAATCTGTAAACAATTGATGGAGAAATGACTTGTGTCATGCACAAAGTAAATGTCCTAACCGACTTACCAAAACTATAGTTTGTTAACAAGAAATGTGTGGAGTGGTTGAAAAAGGAGTTTTAATGACTCCAACCTAAGTGTATGTACAGTATAGTTGATTTCGGTTAACATACACTTATGTTGCGGTCAGGAAAACTCATGTGACAAACATCACTCTGTGAACTTTCACCACAGATGAGGAGGTGCAACCCTGGCAGACTGAGATGCATTCAATGCAATAACATTTACATTTAAGTCATTTAGCAGACGCTCTTATCCAGAGCGACTTACAAATTGGTGCATTCACCTTATGACATCCAGTGGAACAGCCACTTTACAATAGTGCATCTAAATCTTTTAAGGGGGGTGAGAAGGATTACTTTATCCTATCCTAGGTATTCCTTAAAGAGGTGGGGTTTCAGGTGTCTCCGGAAGGTGGTGATTACACGTTTCTAGTTTAAACGTTTTTGTTATGTAACTTAGAGACACGCACCGGTGCGTCATTCGACTCTAGTGGGATATCTGAGTGACCACTGGAACAGTAGGCTATGTAGATAACTCAGCTGGACCAATCGAAAGCAATCTATTTGCTTCATTACAACCTGCCTAGCGTATGTGTGTGTGTGTGTGTGTGTGTGTGTGTGTGTGTGTGTGTGTGTGTGTGTGTGTGTGCGTGTGTGTCACTGTATTATACCGGAGGGCTTGTCTTGGTTGCAGTTTAGGAGAGTTGGATCTGCTCTGTGCTTCAGCAGCTGGCTAACGATGCTTGTCTGCAAGGAGAGACGGACAGACATAGACACACACATTCATTATTACACAGAGAATAACATATCCATATCTACAAAACAGTTGTCTGATATGTAGCTGATACCATATCCATATCTACAAAACAGTTGTCTGATATGTAGCTGATACCATATCCATATCTACAAAACAGTTGTCTGATATGTAGCTGATACCATATCCATATCTACAAAACAGTTGTCTGATATGTAGCTGATACTATATCCATATCTACAAAACAGTTGTCTGATATGTAGCTGATACCATATCCATATCTACAAAACAGTTGTCTGATATGTAGCTGATACTATATCCATATCTACAAAACAGTTGTCTGATATGTAGCTGATACTATATCCATATCTACAAAACAGTTGTCTGATATGTAGCTGATACCATATCCATAACTACAAAACAGTTGTCTGATATGTAGCTCTGATACCATATCCATACCTACAAAACAGTTGTCTGATATGTAGCTCTGATACCATATCCATATCTACAAAACAGTTGTCTGATATGTAGCTCTGATACCATATCCATATCTACAAAACAGTTGTCTGATATGTAGCTCTGATACCATATCCATATCTACAAAACAGTTGTCTGATATGTAGCTGATACTATATCCATATCTACAAAACAGCTCTGATACCATATCCATATCTACAAAACAGTTGTCTGATATGTAGCTGATACCATATCCATATCTACAAAACAGTTGTCTGATATGTAGCTGATACCATATCCATACCTACAAAACAGTTGGCTGATATGTAGCTCTGATACCATATCCATATCTACAAAACAGTTGTCTGATATGTAGCTGATACTATATCCATATCTACAAAACAGTTGTCTAATATGTAGCTGATACCATATCCATAACTACAAAACAGTTGTCTGATATGTAGCTCTGATACCATATCCATAACTACAAAACAGTTGTCTGATATGTAGCTCTGATACCATATCCATATCTACAAAACAGTTGTGTGATATGTAGCTGATACCATATCCATACCTACAAAACAGTTGTCTGATATGTAGCTGATACCATATCCATATCTACAAAACAGTTGTCTGATATGTAGCTGATACTATATCCATATCTAGAAAACAGTTGTCTGATATGTAGCTGATACCATATCCATATCTACAAAACAGTTGTCTGATATGTAGCTGATACTATATCCATATCTAGAAAACAGTTGTCTGATATGTAGCTGATACCATATCCATATCTACAAAACAGTTGTGTGATATGTAGCTGATACCATATCCATATCTACAAAACAGTTGTCTGATATGTAGCTGATACTATATCCATATCTACAAAACAGCTGATAATCTACAAAACAGTTGTCTGATATGTAGCTCTGATACCATATCCATATCTACAAAACAGTTGTCTGATATGTAGCTGATACTCTCCATATCTCACCCAATCTTCTCTGCAGTTTATCTTCCTATGTAGCTCTGATACCATATCCATAACTACAAAACAGTTGTCTGATATGTAGCTCTGATACAAACATATCCATATCTACAAAACAGTTGTCCGTGATATGTAGCTGATACCATATCCCTCTACCTACAAAACAGTTGTCTGATATGATAGCTGATACCATATCCATATCTACAAAACAGTTGTCTGATATGTAGCTGATACTATATCCATATCTAGAAAACAGTTGTCTGATATGTAGCTGATACCATATCCATATCTACAAAACAGTTGTCTGATATGTAGCTGATACTATATCCATATCTAGAAAACAGTTGTCTGATATGTAGCTGATACCATATCCATATCTACAAAACAGTTGTGTGATATGTAGCTGATACCATATCCATACCTACAAAACAGTTGTCTGATATGTAGCTGATACCATATCCATATCTACAAAACAGTTGTCTGATATGTAGCTGATACCATATCCATACCTACAAAACAGTTGTCTGATATATGTAGCTGTCATCATCTCCTCTCTCAAACAGCCTCACCCATGATCTTCTCTGCCTTAATTAAGATCACTTTATCTTCCTCTTCTGCCCTTTATATCTCTGTCACCACAAGTGCAGAAGCACCAGATCATCAGCAAACAGAAGTCTCTATCTCTCTCTCTCCCTCTCTGTAATCCGTTTAATCCCCTCCCTCTATTTAATCACATCCCTCTCTTATCTCTCTTTCCTCCTGATTTATGGTGAGTTGACAATGTTCCTCTGATGTGTAAAGGATGGGTTCCACTCTGCATGATGATGATGTATAAAGGATGGGTTCCACTCTGCATGATGATGATGTATAAAGGATGGGTTCCACTCTGCATGATGATGATGTATAAAGGATGGGTTCCACTCTGCATGATGATGATGTATAAAGGATGGGTTCCACTCTGCATGATGATGATGTGTAAAGGATGGGTTCCTCTCTGCATGATGATGATGTGTAAAGGATGGGTTCCTCTCTGCATGATGATGATGTATAAAGGATGGGTTCCACTCTGCATGATGATGATGTGTAAAGGATGGGTTCATCTCTGCATGATGATGATGTATAAAGGATGGGTTCCTCTCTGCATGATGATGAGGTGTAAAGGATGGGTTCCTCTCTGCATGATGATGAGGTGTAAAGGATGGGTTCCACTCTGCATGATGATGATGTGTAAAGGATGGGTTCCTCTCTGCATGATGATGAGGTGTAAAGGATGGGTTCCACTCTGCATGATGATGATGTGTAAAGGATGGGTTCCTCTCCATGATGAGGTGTAAAGGATGGGTTCCTCTCCATGATGAGGTGTAAAGGATGGGTTCCTCTCCATGATGAGGTGTAAAGAATGGGTTCCTCTCTGGATGATGATGATGTGTAAAGGATGGGTCCCTCTCTGCATGATGATGATGTGTAAAGGATGGGTCCCTCTCTGCATGATGATGAGGTGTAAAGGATGGGTTCCTCTCTGCATGATGATGTGTAAGATGGGTTCCTCTCTGCATGATGATGATGTGTAAAAGATGGGTTCCTCTCTGCATGATGATGTGTAAAGGATGGGTTCCTCTCTGGATGATGATGATGTTCCTCTCTGCATGATGATGATGTGTAAGGATGGGTTCCTCTCTGCATGATGATGATGTGTAAGGATGGGTTCCTCTCTGCATGATGATGTGTAAAGGATGGGTTCCTCTCTGGATGATGATGATGATGTAAAGGATGGGTTTCTCTCCGCATGATGATGATGTGTAAAGATGGGTTCCTCTCTGCATGATGATGATGTGTAAGGATGGGTTCCTCTCTGCATGATGATGAGTGTAAGGATGGGTTCCTCTCTGCATGATGATGATGTGTAAAGGATGGGTTTCTCTCTGCATGATGATGATGTTCCTCTCTGCATGATGATGTAAAGGATTCCTCTCTGCATGATGATGATGTGTAAAGGATGGGTACTTCTCTGCATTATGATGATGATGTATTAAGGATGGGTTCCTCTCTGCATGATGATGATGTATAAAGGATGGGTTCCTCTCTGCATGATGATGATGTAAAGGATGGGTTCCTCTCTGCATGATGATGATGTAAAGGATGGGTTCCTCTCTGCATGATGATGATGTGTAAAGGATGGGTTCCTCTCTGCATGATGATGATGTGTAAGGATGGGTTCCTCTCTGCATGATGATGATGTGTAAGGATGGGTTCCTCTCTGCATGATGATGATGTGTAAAGGATGGGTTCCTCTCTGCATGATGATGATGTGTAAAGGATGGGTTCCTCTCTGCATGATGATGATGGTTCCTCTCTGCATGTGAATGATGGGTTCCTCTCTGCATGATGATGATGTGTAAAGGATGGGTTCCCTCTCTGCATGATGATGATGTGTAAAGGATGGGTTCCACTCTGCATGATGATGATGTGGGTTCCACTCTGATGATGAGTGATGGGTTCCTCTCCATGATGAGGTGTAAAGGATGGGTTCCTCTCCATGATGAGGTGTAAAGAATGGGTTCCTCTCTGGATGATGATGATGTGTAAAGGATGGGTCCCTCTCTGCATGATGATGATGTGTAAAGGATGGGTTCCTCTCTGCATGATGATGATGTGTAAAGGATGGGTTCATCTCTGCATGATGATGATGTGTAAAGGATGGGTTCCTCTCTGCATGATGATGATGTGTAAAGGATGGGTTCCTCTCTGCATGATGATGATGTGTAAAGGATGGGTTCATCTCTGCATGATGATGATGTTCCTCTCTGTAAAGATGATGGGTTCCATCTCTGCATGATGATGAGGTGTAAAGGATGGGTTCCACTCTGCATGATGATGAGGTGTAAAGGATGGGTTCCCTCTGCATGATGATGATGTGTAAAGGATGGGTTTCTCTCTGCATGATGATGATGTGTAAAGGATGGGTTTCTCTCTGCATGATGATGATGTGTAAAGGATGGGTTCCTTCTGCATGATGATGATGTGTTTCAATGATGATGGGTTCCACTCTGCATGATGATGAGTGTAAGGATGGGTTCCTCTCTGCATGATGATGATGTGTAAAGGATGGGTTCCACTCTGCATGATGATGATGTGTAAAGGATGGGTTCCTCTCTGCATGATGATGAGGTGTAAAGGATGGGTTCCTCTCTGCATGATGATGATGTGTAAGGATGGGTTCCTCTCTGCATGATGATGATGTATAAGGATGGGTTCCACTCTGCATGATGATGAGTGTAAGGATGGGTTCCCTCTGCATGATGATGATGTGTAAGATGGTCCCTCTCTGCATGGTGATGATGTGTAAAGGATGGGTTTCTCTCTGCATGATGATGATGTGTAAGAGATGGGTTTCTCTCTGCATGATGATGTGTAAGGATGGGTTCCCTCTGCATGATGATGAGGTGTAAAGGATGGGTTCCACTCTGCATGATGATGTGTAAGGATGGGTCCCTCTCTGCATGATGATGTATAAGGATGGGTCCCTCTCTGCATGATGATGATGTGTAAAGGATGGGTTCCACTCTGCATGATGATGAGGTGTAAGGATGGGTTCCACTCTGCATGATGATGATGTGTAAGGATGGGTTCCTCTCTGCATGATGATGAGGTGTAAGGATGGGTTCCACTCTGCATGATGATGATGTGTAAAGATGGGTTCCTCTCCATGATGAGGTGTAAAGGATGGGTTCCGCTCCATGATGAGGTGTAAAGGATGGGTTCCTCTCCATGATGAGGTGTAAAGAATGGGTTCCTCTCTGGATGATGATGATGTGTAAGGATGGGTCCCTCTCTGCATGATGATGATGTAAAGATGGGTCCCTCTCTGCATGATGATGTGTAAAGAATGGGTTTCTCTCTGCATGATGATGTAAAGATGGGTTTCTTTCTGCATGATGATGATGTGTAAAGATGGGTTCCTCTCTGCATGATGATGAGTGTAAGGATGGGTTCCACTCTGCATGATGATGATGTGTAAGGATGGGTCCCTCTCTGCATGATGATGATGTGTAAGGATGGGTTTCCTCTCTGCATGATGATGTGTAAAGGATGGGTTTCTCTGCATGATGATGATGTGTAAAGGATGGGTTTCTCTCTGCATGATGATGATGTGTAAAGATGGGTTTCTCTCTGCATGATGATGATGTGTAAGGATGGGTTTCCTCTCTGCATGATGATGATGTGTAAGAGATGGGTTTCTCTCTGCATGATGATGATGTGTAAGGATGGGTTTCTCTCTGCATGATGATGATGTGTAAAGGATGGGTTCCTCTCTGCATGATGATGAGGTGTAAAGGATGGGTTCCTCTCTGCATGATGATGATGTAAAGGATGGGTTCCTCTCTGCATGATGATGATAAAGGATGGGTTCCTCTCTGCATGATGATGATGATGATGATGTGTAAGGATGGGTTCATCTCTGCATGATGATGAGGTGTAAAGATGGGTTCCTCTCTGCATGATGATGATGTATAAAGGATGGGTTCCTCTCTGCATGATGATGTGTAAAGGATGGGTTCTCTCTGCATGATGATGATGTGTAAGGATGGGTTCCTCTCTGCATGATGATGATGTGTAAAGATGGGTTCCGCTCTCTGCATGATGATGATGAGTGTAAAGGATGGGTCCATCTCTGCATGATGATGATGAGGTGTAAAGATGGGTACTCTCTGCATGATGATGATGTAAAAGATGGTACTTCTCTGCATGATGATGATGTGGAAAGCCATGGGTTCCTCTCTGCATGATGATGATGTGTAAAAGATGGGTACTTCTCTGCATGATGATGATGTATAAAGGATGGGTTCCTCTCTGCATGATGATGTGTAAAGGATGGGTTCCTCTCTGGATGATGATGATGTGTAAAGGATGGGTCCCTCTCTGCATGATGATGATGTGTAAAGGATGGGTTCATCTCTGCATGATGATGATGTATAAAGGATGGGTCCCTCTCTGGATGATGATGATGTGTAAAGGATGGGTTTCTCTCTGCATGATGATGAGGTGTAAAGGATGGGTTCCTCTCTGCATGATGATGATGTGTAAAGGATGGGTTCATCTCTGCATGATGATGAGGTGTAAAGGATGGGTTCCTCTCTGCATGATGATGATGAGGTGTAAAGGATGGGTCCCTCTCTGCATGATGACGATGAGGTGTAAAGGATGGGTCCCTCTCTGCATGATAATGTGTAAAGGATGGGTTCCTCTCTGCATGATGATGATGAGGTGTAAAAGGATGGGTCCCTCTCTGCATGATGATGATGAGGTGTAAAGGATGGGTCCCTCTCTGCATGATGAGGTGTAAAGGATGGGTCCCTCTCTGCATGATGATGTGTAAAGGATGGGTTCCTCTCTGCATGATGTTGATGTGTAAAGGATGGGTTCCTCTCTGCATGATGATGATGTGTAAAGGATGGGTCCCTCTCTGCATGATGATGATGTGTAAAGGATGGGTTCCTCTCTGCATGATGATGATGTATAAAGGATGGGTCCCTCTCTGCATGATGATGATGTGTAAAGGATGGGTTCCTCTCTGCATGATGATGATGTGTAAAGGATGGGTTCCTCTCTGCATGATGATGTGTAAAGGATGGGTTCCTCTCTGGATGATGATAATGTGTAAAGGATGGGTTCCTCTCTGCATGATGATGTGTAAAGGATGGGTTCCTCTCTGGATGATGATGATGTGTAAAGGATGGGTTTCTCTCTGCATGGTGATGATGTGTAAAGGATGGGTTTCTCTCTGCATGATGATGAGGTGTAAAGGATGGGTTCCTCTCTGCATGATGATGATGATGATGTATAAAGGATGGGTCCATCTCTGCATGATGATGAGGTGTAAAGGATGGGTTCCTCTCTGCATGATGATGATGTGTAAAGGATGATGATGTGTAAAAGATGGGTACTTCTCTGCATGATGATGATGAGGTGTAAAGGATGGGTCCCTCTCTGCATGATGATGATGAGGTGTAAAGGATGGGTACTTCTCTGCATGATGATGATGTGTAAAAGATGAGTACTTCTCTGCATGATGATGATGTGTAAAGGATGGGTTTCTCTCTGCATGATGATGATGTGTAAAAGATGGGTTCTTCTCTGCATGATGATGATGTGTAAAGGATGGGTTTCTCTCTGCATGATGATGATGTGTAAAGGATGGGTTCATCTCTGGATGATGATGATGTGTAAAGGATGGGTTTCTCTCTGCATGATGATGATGTGTAAAGGATGGGTTTCTCTCTGCATGATGATGAGGTGTAAAGGATGGGTTCCTCTCTGCATGATGATGATGTGTAAAGGATGGGTTCATCTCTGCATGATGATGAGGTGTAAAGGATGGGTTCCTCTCTGCATGATGATGATGAGGTGTAAAGGATGGGTCCCTCTCTGCATGATGATGATGAGGTGTAAAGGATGGGTTCCTCTCTGCATGATGATGATGAGGTGTAAAGGATGGGTTCCTCTCTGCATGATGATGATGATGTGTAAAGGATGGGTTCCTCTCTGCATGATGATGTGTAAAGGATGGGTTCCTCTCTGCATGATGATGTGTAAAGGATGGGTTCCTCTCTGCATGATGATGTGTGTAAGGATGGGTACTTCTCTGCATGATGATGTGTAAGGATGGGTACTTCTCTGCATGATGATGTGTAAAGGATGGGTTCCTCTCTGCTGATGATAATGTGTAAGGATGGGTTCCTCTCTGCATGATGATGTGTAAGGATGGGTTCCTCTCTGGATGATGATGATGTGTAATATGGGTTTCTCTCTGCATGGTGATGAAGTGTAAGGATGGGTTTCTCTCTGCATGATGATGAGGTGTAAGGATGGGTTCCTCTTGCATGATGATGAGATGTATAAGGATGGGTCCATCTCTGCATGATGATGAGGTGTAAAGATGGGTTCCTCTCTGCATGATGATGATGTGTAAGGATGATGATGTGTAAAGATGGGTACTTCTCTGCATGATGATGATGAGAAAGGATGGGTCCCTCTCTGCATGATGATGATGAGGTGTAAAGGATGGGTACTTCTCTGCATGATGATGATGTGTAAAGATGATGTACTTCTCTGCATGATGATGTATAAAGGATGGGTTCCTCTCTGCATGATGATGCTATGTAAAAGATGGGTTTCTCTCTGCATGATGATGATGTGTAAGAGGATGGGTTTCTCTCTGCATGATGATGATGTGTAAAGGATGGGTTCATCTCTGGATGATGATGATGTGTAAGGATGGGTTTCTCTCTGCATGATGATGATGTGTAAAGATGGGTTTCTCTGCATGATGATGAGGTAAAGGATGGGTTCCTCTCTGCATGATGATGATGTGTAAGGATGGGTTCATCTCTGCATGATGATGATGTGTAAAGATGGGTTCCTCTCTGCATGATGATGATGATGAGGTGTAAAGGATGGGTCCCTCTCTGCATGATGATGATGAGGTGTAAGGATGGGTTCCTCTCTGCATGATGATGATGAGTGTAAAGATGGGTTCCTCTCTGCATGATGATGATGATGTGTAAAGATGGGTTCCTCTCTGCATGATGATGATGTAAAGGATGGGTTCCTCTCTGCATGATGATGTGTAAAGATGGGTTCCTCTCTGCATGATGATGTGTAAAGATGGGTACCTCTCTGCATGATGATGATGTAAGAGATGGGTACTTCTCTGCATGATGATGATGTGTAAGATGGGTTCCTCTCTGCATGATGATGTGTAAAAGATGGGTTCCTCTCTGCATGATGATGATGTATAAAGGATGGGTTCCTCTCTGCATGATGATGTGTAAAGGATGGGTTCCTCTCTGCATGATGATGATCTGTAAAGGATGGGTTCCTCTCTGCATGATGATGATGTGTAAAGATGGGTTCCTCTCTGCATGATGATGATGTGTAAGGATGGGTTCCTCTCTGCATGATGATGATGTGTAAAGGATGGGTTCCTCTCTGCATGATGATGATGTGTAAAGATGGGTTCCTCTCTGCATGATGATGATGTGTAAAGGATGGGTTCCTCTCTGCATGATGATGATGTGTAAAGGATGGGTTCCTCTCTGCATGATGATGAGGTGTAAGGATGGGTCCCTCTCTGCATGATGATGATGTGTAAGGATGGGTTCCTCTCTGCATGATGATGATGTGTAAAGATGGGTTCCTCTCTGCATGATGATGATGTGTAAGAGATGGGTTCCTCTCTGCATGATGATGATGTGTAAGAGATGGGTTCCTCTCTGCATGATGATGATGTGTAAAGATGGGTTCCTCTCTGCATGATGATGATGTGTAAAGGATGGGTCCCTCTCTGCATGATGATGATGTGTAAAGATGGGTTCCTCTCTGCATGATGATGATGTGTAAAGGATGGGTTCCTCTCTGCATGATGATGATGTAAAGATGGGTTCCTCTCTGCATGATGATGATGTGTAAGAGATGGGTTCCTCTCTGCATGATGATGATGTAAGAGATGGGTTCCTCTCTGCATGATGATGATGTGTAAAGGATGGGTTCCTCTCTGCATGATGATGATGTGTAAGATGATGGGTTTTCCTCTCTGCATGATGATGATGTGTAAAGATGGGTTCCTCTCTGCATGATGATGATGTGTGAGATGGGTTCCTCTCTGCATGATGATGATGTGTAAGGATGGGTCCCTCTCTGCATGATGATGATGTGTAAAGGATGGGTTCCTCTCTGCATGATGATGATGTGTAAAGGATGGGTTCCTCTCTGCATGATGATGATGTGTAAAGGATGGGTTCCTCTCTGCATGATGAGGTGTAAAGAATGGGTTCCTCTCTGCATGATGATGATGTGTAAGGATGGGTTCCTCTCTGCATGATGATGATGTAAGGATGGGTTCCTCTCTGCATGATGATGTGTAAAGGATGGGTTCCTCTCTGCATGATGATGATGTGTAAAGATGATGGGTTCCTCTCTGCATGATGATGATGTGTAAGAGATGGGTTCCTCTCTGCATGATGATGATGTGTAAGGATGGGTTCCTCTCTGCATGATGATGATGTGTAAAGGATGGGTTCCTCTCTGCATGATGATGATGTGTAAAGGATGGGTTCCTCTCTGGATGATGATGATGTGTAAAGGATGGGTTCCTCTCTGCATGATGATGATGTGTAAAGGATGGGTTCCTCTCTGGATGATGATGATGTGTAAAGGATGGGTACTTCTCTGCATGATGATGATGATGATGTATTAAGGATGGGTCCCTCTCTGCATGATGATGATGTATTAAGGATGGGTTCCTCTCTGGATGATGATGATGTGTAAAGGATCGGTTCCTCTCTGCATGATGATGATGTGTAAAGGATGGGTTCCTCTCTGGATGATGATGATGTGTAAAGGATGGGTTCCACTCTGCATGATGATGAGGTGTAAAGGATGGGTTCCACTCTGCATGATGATGATGTGTAAGAGATGGGTTCCACTCTGCATGATGATGATGTGTAAGGATGGGTTCCTCTCCATGATGATGATGTGTAAGAGATGGGTTCCTCTCTGCATGATGATGATGTGTAAAGAATGGGTTCCTCTCTGGATGATGATGATGTGTAAGGATGGGTTCCTCTCTGCATGATGATGATGTGTAAGAGATGGGTTCCTCTCTGCATGATGATGAGTGTAAGGATGGGTTCATCTCTGCATGATGATGATGTGTAAAGGATGGGTTCCTCTCTGCATGATGATGATGTGTAAAGGATGGGTTCCTCTCTGCATGATGATGATGTGTAAAGGATGGGTTCATCTCTGCATGATGATGATGTATAAAGGATGGGTTCCACTCTGCATGATGATGAGGTGTAAAGGATGGGTTCCACTCTGCATGATGATGAGGTGTAAAGGATGGGTTCCTCTCTGCATGGTGATGATGTGTAAAGGATGGGTTTCTCTCTGCATGATGATGATGTGTAAAGGATGGGTTTCTCTCTGCATGATGATGATGTGTAAAGGATGGGTTCCACTCTGCATGATGATGAGGTGTAAAGGATGGGTTCCACTCTGCATGATGATGATGTGTAAAGGATGGGTTCATCTCTGCATGATGATGAGGTGTAAAGGATGGGTCCCTCTCTGCATGGTGATGATGTGTAAAGGATGGGTTTCTCTCTGCATGATGATGATGTGTAAAGGATGGGTTCCCTCTGCATGATGATGAGTGTAAGGATGGGTTCCCTCTGCATGATGATGATGTGTAAGGATGGGTTCATCTCTGCATGATGATGATGTGTAAAGATGGGTTCCCACTCTGCATGATGATGATGTGTAAGGATGGGTTCCTCTCTGCATGATGATGAGTGTAAAGGATGTGTCCCTCTCTGCATGATGATGATGTGTAAGGATGGGTTTCTCTCTGCATGATGATGATGTGTAAAGGATGGGTTTCTCTCTGCATGATGATGATGTGTAAAGGATGGGTTCCACTCTGCATGATGATGAGGTGTAAAGGATGGGTTCCACTCTGCATGATGATGTGTAAAGGATGGGTCCCTCTCTGCATGATGATGTATAAAGGATGGGTCCCTCTCTGCATGATGATGATGTGTAAAGGATGGGTTCCACTCTGCATGATGATGAGGTGTAAAGGATGGGTTCCACTCTGCATGATGATGATGTGTAAAGGATGGGTTCCTCTCTGCATGATGATGAGGTGTAAAGGATGGGTTCCACTCTGCATGATGATGATATGTAAAGGATGGGTTCCTCTCCATGATGAGGTGTAAAGGATGGGTTCCGCTCCATGATGAGGTGTAAAGGATGGGTTCCTCTCCATGATGAGGTGTAAAGAATGGGTTCCTCTCTGGATGATGATGATGTGTAAAGGATGGGTCCCTCTCTGCATGATGATGATGTGTAAAGGATGGGTCCCTCTCTGCATGATGATGATGTGTAAAGAATGGGTTCCTCTCTGCATGATGTGTAAAGGATGGGTTCCTCTCTGCATGATGATGATGTGTAAAAGATGGGTTCCTCTCTGCATGATGATGTGTAAAGGATGGGTCCTCTCTGGATGATGATGATGTGTAAGGATGGGTCCCTCTCTGCATGATGATGTGTAAGGATGGGTTCCTCTGCATGATGATGATGTGTAAGGATGGGTTCCTCTCTGGATGATGATGATGTGTAAGGATGGGTTTCTCTCTGCATGATGATGATGTGTAAGGATGGGTTTCTCTCTGCATGATGATGATGTGTAAAGATGGGTTTCTCTCTGCATGATGATGTGTAAGGATGGGTTCCTCTCTGCATGATGATGTGTAAAGGATGGGTCCCTCTCTGCATGATGATGATGTGTAAGAGATGGGTTCCTCTCTGCATGATGATGAGGTGTAAAGGATGGGTTCCTCTCTGCATGATGATGATGTGTAAAGGATGGGTTCCTCTCTGCATGATGATGAGGTGTAAAGGATGGGTTCCTCTCTGCATGATGATGATGATGATGATGTGTAAAGGATGGGTTCATCTCTGCATGATGATGAGGTGTAAAGGATGGGTTCCTCTCTGCATGATGATGATGATGATGTATAAAGGATGGGTTCCTCTCTGCATGATGATGATGAGGTGTAAAGGATGGGTTACTCTCTGCATGATGATGATATGTAAAGGATGGGTTCCTCTCTGCATGATGATGATGTGTAAAAGATGGGTACTTCTCTGCATGATGATGATGAGGTGTAAAGGATGGGTCCCTCTCTGCATGATGATGATGAGGTGTAAAGGATGGGTACTTCTCTGCATGATGATGATGTGTAAAAGATGAGTACTTCTCTGCATGATGATGATGTATAAAGGATGGGTTCCTCTCTGCATGATGATGATGTGTAAAAGATGGGTACTTCTCTGCATGATGATGATGTATAAAGGATGGGTTCCTCTCTGCATGATGATGTGTAAAGGATGGGTTCCTCTCTGGATGATGATGATGTGTAAAGGATGGGTCCCTCTCTGCATGATGATGATGTGTAAAGGATGGGTTCATCTCTGCATGATGATGATGTATAAAGGATGGGTCCCTCTCTGGATGATGATGATGTGTAAAGGATGGGTTTCTCTCTGCATGATGATGAGGTGTAAAGGATGGGTTCCTCTCTGCATGATGATGATGTGTAAAGGATGGGTTCATCTCTGCATGATGATGAGGTGTAAAGGATGGGTTCCTCTCTGCATGATGATGATGAGTGTAAAGATGGGTCCCTCTCTGCATGATGATGAGGTGTAAAGGATGGGTCCCTCTCTGCATGATGAATGTGTAAAGGATGGGTTCCTCTCTGCATGATGATGATGAGGTGTAAAAGGATGGGTCCCTCTCTGCATGATGATGAGGTGTAAGGATGGGTCCCTCTCTGCATGATGATGTGTAAAGGATGGGTTCCTCTCTGCATGATGATGTGTAAAGGATGGGTTCCTCTCTGCATGATGTTGATGTGTAAGGATGGGTTCCTCTCTGCATGATGATGATGTGTAAAGGATGGGTCCTCTCTGCATGATGATGATGTGTAAAGGATGGGTTCCTCTCTGCATGATGATGATGTGTATAAGATGGGTCCCTCTCTGCATGATGATGATGTGTAAAGATGGGTTCCTCTCTGCATGATGATGATGTGTAAGGATGGGTTCCTCTCTGCATGATGATGATGTAAAGGATGGGTTCCTCTCTGGATGATGATAATGTGTAAAGGATGGGTTCCTCTCTGCATGATGATGTGTAAAGGATGGGTTCCTCTCTGGATGATGATGATGTGTAAAGGATGGGTTTCTCTCTGCATGGTGATGATGTGTAAAGGATGGGTTTCTCTCTGCATGATGATGAGGTGTAAAGGATGGGTTCCTCTCTGCATGATGATGATGATGATGTATAAAGGATGGGTCCATCTCTGCATGATGATGAGGTGTAAAGGATGGGTTCCTCTCTGCATGATGATGATGTGTAAAGATGGGTTCCTCTCTGCATGATGATGTGTAAAGATGGGTACTTCTCTGCATGATGATGATGAGGTGTAAGGATGGGTCCCTCTCTGCATGATGATGATGAGTGTAAAGGATGGGTACTTCTCTGCATGATGATGATGTAAAAGATGAGTACTTCTCTGCATGATGATGATGTATAAAGGATGGGTTCCTCTCTGCATGATGATGCTATGTAAAGATGGGTTTCTCTCTGCATGATGATGATGTGTAAAGATGGGTTTCTCTCTGCATGATGATGATGTGTAAAGGATGGGTTCATCTCTGCATGATGATGATGTAAAGATGGGTTTCTCTCTGCATGATGATGATGTGTAAAGGATGGGTTTCTCTCTGCATGATGATGAGTGTAAAGGATGGGTTCCTCTCTGCATGATGATGATGTGTAAAGGATGGGTTCATCTCTGCATGATGATGATGTGTAAAGGATGGGTTCCTCTCTGCATGATGATGATGAGGTGTAAAGGATGGGTCCCTCTCTGCATGATGATGATGAGGTGTAAAGGATGGGTTCCTCTCTGCATGATGATGATGAGGTGTAAAGGATGGGTTCCTCTCTGCATGATGATGATGATGTGTAAAGGATGGGTTCCTCTCTGCATGATGATGTGTAAAGGATGGGTTCCTCTCTGCATGATGATGATGTGTAAAGGATGGGTTCCTCTCTGCATGATGATGTGTAAAGGATGGGTACTTCTCTGCATGATGATGTGTAAAGGATGGGTACTTCTCTGCATGATGATGTGTAAAGGATGGGTTCCTCTCTGCATGATGATGATGTGTAAAAGATGGGTACTTCTCTGCATGATGATGATGTATAAAGGATGGGTTCCTCTCTGCATGATGATGTGTAAAGGATGGGTTCCTCTCTGGATGATGATGATGTGTAAAGGATGGGTCCCTCTCTGCATGATGATGATGTGTAAAGGATGGGTTCCTCTCTGCATGATGATGATGTAAAAGATGGGTTCCTCTCTGCATGATGATGTGTAAAGGATGGGTTCCTCTCTGGATGATGATGATGTGTAAAGGATGGGTCCCTCTCTGCATGATGATGATGTGTAAAGGATGGGTTCCTCTCTGCATGATGATGTGTAAAGGATGGGTTCCTCTCTGGATGATGATGATGTGTAAAGGATGGGTTTCTCTCTGCATGATGATGATGTGTAAAGGATGGGTTCCTCTCTGCATGATGATGAGGTGTAAAGGATGGGTTCCTCTCTGCATGATGTGTAAAGGATGGGTTCCTCTCTGCATGATGATGTGTAAAGGATGGGTTCCTCTCTGGATGATGATGATGTGTAAAGGATGGGTTTCTCTCTGCATGATGATGATGTGTAAAGGATGGGTTCCTCTCTGCATGATGATGATGTGTAAAAGATGGGTACTTCTCTGCATGATGATGATGATGATGTGTAAAGGATGGGTTCCTCTCTGCATGATGATGATGTGTAAAGGATGGGTTTCTCTCTGCATGATGATGATGTGTAAAGGATGGGTTCCTCTCTGCATGATGATGATGTGTAAAAGATGGGTACTTCTCTGCATGATGATGATGATGATGTGTAAAGGATGGGTTCCTCTCTGCATGATGATGATGTATAAAGGATGGGTTCCTCTCTGCATGATGATGATGTGTAAAGGATGGGTACTTCTCTGCATGATGATGATGATGATGTATTAAGGATGGGTCCCTCTCTGCATGATGATGATGTGTAAAGGATGGGTTCCTCTCTGCATGATGATGATGTGTAAAAGATGGGTTCCTCTCTGCATGATGATGATGTGTAAAAGATGGGTTCCTCTCTGCATGATGATGATGATGTGTAAAAGATGGGTTCCTCTCTGCATGATGATGATGATGATGATGTATAAAGGATGGGTTCCTCTCTGCATGATGATGATGTGTAAAAGATGGGTTCCTCTCTGCATGATGATGATGTGTAAAAGATGGGTTCCTCTCTGCATGATGATGATGATGATGTATTAAGGATGGGTCCCTCTCTGCATGATGATGATGATGATGTATTAAGGATGGGTCCCTCTCTGCATGATGATGATGTATTAAGGATGGGTCCCTCTCTGCATGATGATGATGTGTAAAGGATGGGTCCCTCTCTGCATGATGATGATGTGTAAAGGATGGGTTCCTCTCTGCATGATGATGATGTATTAAGGATGGGTCCCTCTCTGCATGATGATGATGTGTAAAGGATGGGTTCCTCTCTGCATGATGATGATGTATGTAAGATGGGTTCCTCTCTGCATGATGATGATGTATTAAGGATGGGTCCCTCTCTGCATGATGATGATGTGTAAAGGATGGGTTCCTCTCTGCATGATGATGATGTATTAAGGATGGGTCCCTCTCTGCATGATGATGATGTGTAAAGGATGGGTTCCTCTCTGCATGATGATGATGTATTAAGGATGGGTCCCTCTCTGCATGATGATGATGTGTAAAGGATGGGTCCCTCTCTGCATGATGATGATGTGTAAAGGATGGGTTCCTCTCTGCATGATGATGATGTATTAAGGATGGGTCCCTCTCTGCATGATGATGATGTGTAAAGGATGGGTTCCTCTCTGCATGATGATGATGTATTAAGGATGGGTCCCTCTCTGAATGATGATGATGATGATGTATTAAGGATGGGTCCCTCTCTGCATGATGATGATGTATTAAGGATGGGTTCCTCTCTGCATGATGATGATGTATAAAGGATGGGTCCCTCTCTGCA
Source organism: Oncorhynchus keta (assembly GCF_023373465.1). NCBI lineage: Eukaryota > Metazoa > Chordata > Actinopteri > Salmoniformes > Salmonidae > Oncorhynchus > Oncorhynchus keta. The sequence continues at coordinate 17,485,643 of NC_068454.1, forward strand.
TGATGATGATGATGATGTATTAAGGATGGGTCCCTCTCTGCATGATGATGATGATGATGATGTATTAAGGATGGGTCCCTCTCTGCATGATGATGATGTATTAAGGATGGGTTCCTCTCTGCATGATGATGATGTATAAAGAATGGGTTCCTCTCTGCATGATGATGATGTATTAAGGATGGGTTCCTCTCTGCATGATGATGATGTATTAAGGATGGGTCCCTCTCTGCATGATGATGATGATGATGTATTAAGGATGGGTCCCTCTCTGCATGATGATGATGTATTAAGGATGGGTTCCTCTCTGCATGATGATGATGTATAAGGATGGGTTCCTCTCTGCATGATGATGATGTATAAAGGATGGGTTCCTCTCTGCATGATGATGATGTATAAAGAATGGGTTCCTCTCTGCATGATGATGATGTATTAAGGATGGGTTCCTCTCTGCATGATGATGATGTATTAAGGATGGGTTCCTCTCTGGATGATGATGATGTATAAAGAATGGGTTCCTCTCTGCATGATGATGTGTAAAGGATGGGTTCCTCTCTGCATGATGATGTGTAAAGGATGGGTTCCTCTCTGGATGATGATGATGTATAAAGAATGGGTTCCTCTCTGCATGATGATGATGTATTAAGGATGGGTTCCTCTCCGCATGATGATGAGTGTAAAGGATGGGTTCCTCTCTGCATGATGATGATGTGTAAAGGATGGGTTCCTCTCTGCATGATGATGATGTGTAAAGGATGGGTTCCTCTCTGCATGATGATGATGTGTAAAGGATGGGTACTTCTCTGCATGATGATGTGTAAAGGATGGGTTCCTCTCTGCATGATGATGATGTGTAAAAGATGGGTACTTCTCTGCATGATGATGATGTATAAAGGATGGGTTCCTCTCTGCATGATGATGTGTAAAGGATGGGTTCCTCTCTGGATGATGATGATGTGTAAAGGATGGGTCCCTCTCTGCATGATGATGATGTGTAAAGGATGGGTTCCTCTCTGCATGATGATGATGTGTAAAAGATGGGTTCCTCTCTGCATGATGATGTGTAAAGGATGGGTTCCTCTCTGGATGATGATGATGTGTAAAGGATGGGTCCCTCTCTGCATGATGATGATGTGTAAAGGATGGGTTCCTCTCTGCATGATGATGTGTAAAGGATGGGTTCCTCTCTGGATGATGATGATGTGTAAAGGATGGGTTTCTCTCTGCATGATGATGATGTGTAAAGGATGGGTTCCTCTCTGCATGATGATGATGTGTAAAGGATGGGTTCCTCTCTGCATGATGATGATGTGTAAAAGATGGGTTCCTCTCTGCATGATGATGATGTGTAAAGAATGGGTTCCTCTCTGGATGATGATGATGTGTAAAAGATGGGTACTTCTCTGCATGATGATGATGATGATGTATTAAGGATGGGTCCCTCTCTGCATGATGATGATGTATAAAGGATGGGTTCCTCTCTGCATGATGATGATGATGTGTAAAGGATGGGTTCCTCTCTGCATGATGATGATTTGTAAAGGATGGGTTCCTCTCTGCATGTTAATGATGTGTAAAGGATGGGTTCCTCTCTGCATGTTAATGATGTGTAAAGGATGGGTTTCTCTCTGCATGTTAATGATGTGTAAAGGATGGGTTTCTCTCTGCATGTTAATGATGTGTAAAGGATGGGTTTCTCTCTGCATGTTAATGATGTGTAAAGGATGGGTTTCACTCTGCATGATGATGATGTGTAAAGGATGGGTTCCTCTCTGCATGTTAATGATGTGTAAAGGATGGGTTCCTCTCTGCATGTTAATGATGTATAAGGATGGGTTTCTCTCTGCATGTTAATGATGTGTAAGGATGGGTTTCTCTCTGCATGTTAATGATGTGTAAAGATGGGTTTCTCTCTGCATGTTAATGATGTGTAAAGGATGGGTTTCTCTCTGCATGGTAATGATGTGTAAATTAAGATGGGTTTCTCTCTGCATGATGATGAGTGTAAAGGATGGGTTCCTCTCTGCATGTTGATGATGTGTAAAGGATGGGTTTCTCTCTGCATGATGATGATGTGTAAAGGATGGGTCCCTCTCTGCATGATGATGATGAGGTGTAAAGGATGGGTTCCTCTCTGCATGATGATGATGAGGTGTAAAGGATGGGTTTCTCTCTGCATGATGATGATGATGTGTAAAGGATGGGTTCCTCTCTGCATGATGATGTGTAACGGATGGGCTCCACTCTGCATGATGATGATGTGTAAAGGATGGGTCCCTCTCTGCATGATGATGAGGTGTAAAGGAAGGGTTCCTCTCTGGATGATGATGTGTAAAGGATGGGTCCCTCTCTGCATGATGATGTGTAAAGGATGGGTTCCTCTCTGCATGATGATGATGTGTAAAGGATGGGTTCCTCTCTGCATGATGATGATGTGTAAAGGATGGGTTCCTCTCTGCATGATGATGTGTAAAGGATGGGTCCCTCTCTGCATGATGATGTGTAAAGGATGGGTCCCTCTCTGCATGATGATGTGTAAAGGATGGGCTCCACTCTGCATGATGATGATGTGTAAAGGATGGGTCCCTCTCTGCATGATGATGATGTGTAAAGGATGGGTTCCTCTCTGCATGATGATGATGTGTAAAGGATGGGTTTCACTTTGCATGATGATGATGTGTAAAGGATGGGTCCCTCTCTGCATGATGATGATGTGTAAAGGATGGGTTCCTCTCTGCATGATGATGATGTGTAAAGGATGGGTTTCACTCTGCATGATGATGATGTGTAAAGGATGGGTCCCTCTCTGCATGATGATGTATAAAGGATGGGTTTCACTCTGCATGATGATGATTTGTAAAGGATGGGTCCCTCTCTGCATGATGATGTGTAAAGGATGGGTCCCTCTCTGCATGATGATGATGTATAAAGGATGGGTTTCACTCTGCATGATGATGATGTGTAAAGGATGGGTTTCACTCTGCATGATGATGATTTGTAAAGGATGGGTCCCTCTCTGCATGATGATGTATAAAGGATGGGTTTCACTCTGCATGATGATGATGTGTAAAGGATGGGTTCCTCTCTGCATGATGATGATGTGTAAAGGATGGGTTCATCTCTGCATGATGATGATATATAAAGGATGGGTTTCTCTCTGCATGATGATGATTTGTAAAGGATGGGTTCCTCTCTGCATGTTAATGATGTATAAAGGATGGGTTTCTCTCTGCATGTTAATGATGTGTAAAGGATGGGTTTCTCTCTGCATGTTAATGATGTGTAAAGGATGGGTTCCTCTCTGCATGTTAATGATGTGTAAAGGATGGGTTCCTCTCTGCATGTTAATGATGTATAAAGGATGGGTTTCTCTCTGCATGTTAATGATGTGTAAAGGATGGGTTTCTCTCTGCATGATGATGATGTGTAAAGGATGGGTTCCTCTCTGCATGATGATGTGTAAAGGATGGGTTCCTCTCTGCATGATGATGATGTGTAAAAGATGGGTACTTCTCTGCATGATGATGATGTATAAAGGATGGGTTCCTCTCTGCATGATGATGTGTAAAGGATGGGTTCCTCTCTGGATGATGATGATGTGTAAAGGATGGGTTCCTCTCTGCATGATGATGATGTGTAAAGGATGGGTTCCTCTCTGCATGATGATGATGTGTAAAAGATGGGTTCCTCTCTGCATGATGATGTGTAAAGGATGGGTTCCTCTCTGGATGATGATGATGTAAGGATGGGTTTCCTCTCTGCATGATGATGATGTGTAAATGGGTTCCTCTCTGCATGATGATGTGTAAGGATGGGTTCCTCTCTGCATGATGATGATGTATAAGGATGGGTTTCTCTCTGCATGATGATGATGTGTAAAGGATGGGTTCCTCTCTGCATGATGATGAGGTGTAAAGGATGGGTTCCTCTCTGCATGATGTGTAAAGGATGGGTTCCTCTCTGCATGATGATGTGTAAAGGATGGGTTCCTCTCTGGATGATGATGATGTGTAAAGGATGGGTTTCTCTCTGCATGATGATGATGTGTAAAGGATGGGTTCCTCTCTGCATGATGATGATGTGTAAAAGATGGGTTCCTCTCTGCATGATGATGATGTGTAAAGGATGGGTTCCTCTCTGGATGATGATGATGTGTAAAAGATGGGTACTTCTCTGCATGATGATGATGTTAAGGATGGGTCCCTCTCTGCATGATGATGATGTATAAAGGATGGGTTCCTCTCTGCATGATGATGATGTGTAAGGATGGGTTCCTCTCTGCATGATGATTTGTAAGAGATGGGTTCCTCTCTGCATGTTAATGATGTGTAAAGATGGGTTTCTCTCTGCATGTTAATGATGTGTAAAGATGGGTTTCTCTCTGCATGTTAATGATGTGTAAAGGATGGGTTTCTCTCTGCATGTTAATGATGTGTAAAGGATGGGTTTCTCTCTGCATGTTAATGATGTGTAAAGGATGGGTTTCCTCTGCATGATGATGATGTGTAAAGATGGGTTCCTCTCTGCATGTTGATGAAAGGATGGGTTTCTCTCTGCATGTTAATGATGTGTAAAGAGATGGGTTTCTCTCTGCATGTTAATGATGTGTAAGAGATGATGGGTTTCTCTCTGCATGTTATGATGTGTAAAGGATGGGTTTCTCTCTGCATGATTAATGATGTGTAAAGGATGGGTCCCTCTCTGCATGATGATGATGAGATGTAAAGATGGGTTCCTCTCTGCATGATGATGATGAGAATAAAGGATGGGTTTCTCTCTGCATGATGATGATGATGTGTAAGAGATGGGTTCCTCTCTGCATGATGATGTGTAACGGATGGGCTCCTCTCTGCATGATGATGATGTGTAAAGGATGGGTCCTCTCTGCATGATGATGAGGTGTAAAGGAAGGGTTCCTCTCTGCATGATGATGATGTGTAAAGGATGGGTCCCTCTCTGCATGATGATGTGTAAAGGATGGGTTCCTCTCTGCATGATGATGATGTGTAAAGGATGGGTTCCTCTCTGCATGATGATGATGTAAAGATGGGTTCCTCTCTGCATGATGATGATGTAAAGATGGGTTCCTCTCTGCATGATGATGTGTAAAGGATGGGCTCCTCTCTGCATGATGATGATGTAAAGGATGGGTCCCTCTCTGCATGATGATGATGTGTAAAGGATGGGTCCCTCTCTGCATGATGATGATGTATAAAGGATGGGTTCCTCTCTGCATGATGATGATCTTTAAAGGATGGGTTTCTCTCTGCATGATGATGATGTGTAAAGGATGGGTCCCTCTCTGCATGATGATGATGTATAAGATGGGTTTCTCTCTGCATGATGATGATGTGTAAAGGATGGGTTTCTCTCTGCATGATGATGTATAAAGGATGGGTTTCACTCTGCATGATGATGATGTGTAAAGGATGGGTTTCACTCTGCATGATGATGATTTGTAAAGGATGGGTCCCTCTCTGCATGATGATGTGTAAAGGATGGGTCCCTCTCTGCATGATGATGATGTATAAAGGATGGGTTTCACTCTGCATGATGATGATGTGTAAAGGATGGGTTTCACTATGCATGATGATGATTTGTAAAGGATGGGTCCCTCTCTGCATGATGATGATGTATAAAGGATGGGTTTCACTCTGCATGATGATGATGTGTAAAGGATGGGTTCCTCTCTGCATGATGATGATGTGTAAAGGATGGGTTCATCTCTGCATGATGATGATGTATAAAGGATGGGTTTCTCTCTGCATGATGATGATTTGTAAAGGATGGGTTCCTCTCTGCATGTTAATGATGTATAAAGGATGGGTTTCTCTCTGCATGTTAATGATGTGTAAAGGATGGGTTTCTCTCTGCATGTTAATGATGTGTAAAGGATGGGTTCCTCTCTGCATGTTAATGATGTGTAAAGGATGGGTTCCTCTCTGCATGTTAATGATGTATAAAGGATGGGTTTCTCTCTGCATGTTAATGATGTGTAAAGGATGGGTTCCTCTCTGCATGTTAATGATGTGTAAAGGATGGGTTCCTCTCTGCATGTTAATGATGTATAAAGGATGGGTTTCTCTCTGCATGTTAATGATGTGTAAAGGATGGGTTTCTCTCTGCATGTAAAGGATGGGTTTCTCTCTGCATGTTAATGATGTGTAAAGGATGGGTTTCTCTCTGCATGATGATGATGTGTAAAGGATGGGTTCCTCTCTGCATGATGATGATGTGTAAAGGATGGGTTCCTCTCTGCATGATGATGATGTGTAAAGGATGGGTTCCTCTCTGCATGATGATGATGTGTAAAGGATGGGTTCCTCTCTGCATGATGTGTAAAGGATGGGTTCCTCTCTGCATGATGATGATGTGTAAAAGATGGGTTCCTCTCTGCATGATGATGTGTAAAGGATGGGTTCCTCTCTGGATGATGATGATGTGTAAAGGATGGGTTCCTCTCTGCATGATGATGATGTGTAAAGGATGGGTTCCTCTCTGCATGATGATGATGTAAAGGATGGGTTCCTCTCTGCATGATGATGATGTATAAAGGATGGGTTTCTCTCTGCATGATGATGATGTGTAAAGGATGGGTTCCTCTCTGCATGATGATGATGGGTACTTCTCTGCATGATGATGTGTAAGGATGGGTTCCTCTCTGCATGATGATGATGTAAAGAGATGGGTTCCTCTCTGCATGATGATGATGTGTAAAGGATGGGTTTCTCTCTGCATGATGATGATGTATAAGGATGGGTTCCTCTCTGCATGATGATGTGTAAAGGATGGGTTCCTCTCTGCATGATGATGATGTGTAAAGGATGGGTCCCTCTCTGCATGATGATGATGTGTAAAGGATGGGTTCCTCTCTGCATGATGATGTGTAAAGGATGGGTTCCTCTCTGCATGATGATGATGTGTAAAGGATGGGTTCCTCTCTGCATGATGATGATGTGTAAAGGATGGGTTCCTCTCTGCATGATGATGATGTGTAAAGGATGGGTTCCTCTCTGCATGATGATGATGTGTAAAGGATGGGTTCCTCTCTGCATGATGATGTGTAAAGGATGGGTCTCCTCTCTGCATGATTTGATGTGTAAAGATGGGTTCCTCTCTGCATGATGATGTGTAAAGGATGATGATGTAAAGGATGGGTTTCTCTCTGCATGATGATGATGTGTAAAGGATGGGTTCCTCTCTGCATGATGATGTAAATGGATGGGTTCCTCTCTGCATGTTGATGATGTGTAAGAGATGGGTTCCTCTCTGCATGATGATGATGATGGTGTAAAGGATGGGTTCCTCTCTGCATGATGATGATGTATAAAGATGGGTTCCTCTCTGCATGATGATGTGTAAAGGATGGGTTCCTCTCTGCATGATGATGATGTGTAAAGGATGGGTCCCTCTCTGCATGATGATGATGTGTAAAGATGGGTTTCTCTCTGCATGATGATGATGTGTAAAAGATGGGTTTCATCTCTGCATGATGATGTGAAAGGATGGGTTCCTCTCTGCATGATGATGATGTGTAAAGGATGGGTTCCCTCTCTGCATGATGATGATGTGTAAGGATGGGTTCCTCTCTGCATGATGATGTGTAAAGATGGGTTCCTCTCTGCATGATGATGATGTGTAAAGGATGGGTTTCTCTCTGCATGATGATGATGTATAAAGGATGGGTTTCCTCTCTGCATGATGATGTGTAAAGGATGGGTTCCTCTCTGCATGATGATGTGTAAAGGATGGGTTTCCTCTCTGCATGATGATGATGTGTAAGATGGGTTTCTCTCTGCATGATGATGATGTGTAAAGATGGGTTCCTCTCTGCATGATGATGATGTGTAAAGGATGGGTTCCTCTCTGCATGATGATGATGATAAAGGATGGGTTCCTCTCTGCATGATGATGATGTAAAAGGATGGGTTCCTCTCTGCATGATGATGATGTAAAGGATGGGTTCCTCTCTGCATGATGATGATGGGTTTCTCTCTGCATGATGATGATGTAAAGGATGGGTTCCTCTCTGCATGATGATGATGTGTAAAGATGGGTTCCTCTCTCTGCATGATGATGATGTGTAAAGGATGGGTTCCTCTCTGCATGATGATGATGTGTAAAGGATGGGTTCCTCTCTGCATGATGATGATATGGGTTTCCTCTCTGCATGATGATGATGTGTAAAGGATGGGTTTCTCTCTGCATGATGATGATGTGTAAAGGATGGGTTCCTCTCTGCATGATGATGGATGTAAAGGATGGGTTCCTCTCTGCATGATGATGATGTATGATGATGATAAAGGATGGGTTCCTCTCTGCATGATGATGATGTAATGATGGGTTCCTCTCTGCATGATGATGATGTGTAAAGGATGGGTTCCTCTCTGCATGATGATGATGTATAAAGGATGGGTTCCTCTCTGCATGATGATGATGTATGATGATGAAGGATGGGTTCCTCTCTGCATGATGATGATGTGTAAAGGATGGGTTCCTCTCTGCATGATGATGTGTGTAAAGATGGGTTCCTCTCTGCATGATGATGATGTGTAAAGATGGGTTCCTCTCTGCATGATGATGATGTGTAAAGGATGGGTTTCTCTCTGCATGAATGATGATGATGATGTGTAAGGATGGGTTCTTCTCTGCATGATGATGATGTAAAAGGATGGGTTCCTCTCTGCATGATGATGTGTAAAGGATGGGTTCCTCTCTGCATGATGATGATGTAAAGGATGGGTTTCTCTCTGCATGATGATGATGTGTAAAGGATGGGTTCCTCTCTGCATGATGATGATGTGTAAAGATGGGTTTCTCTCTGCATGATGATGTGTAAAGGATGGGTTCCTCTCTGCATGATGATGATGTGTAAAGGATGGGTTTCTCTCTGCATGATGATGATGTGTAAAGGATGGGTTCCTCTCTGCATGATGATGTGTAAAGGATGGGTTCCTCTCTGCATGATGATGATGTGTAAAGATGGGTTTCTCTCTGCATGATGATGATGTGTAAAGGATGATGCATGATAAAGATGATAAAGGATGTTCCTCTCTGCATGATGATGATGTAAAAGATGGGTTTCTCTCTGCATGATGATGATGTGTAAAGGATGGGTTTCTCTCTGCATGATGATGATGTGTAAAGGATGGGTTCCTCTCTGCATGATGATGATGTGTAAAGGATGGGTTCCTCTCTGCATGATGATGATGTGTAAAGGATGGGTTTCCTCTCTGCATGTTAATGATGTGTAAAGGATGGGTTCCTCTCTGCATGTTAATGATGTGTAAAGATGGGTTTCTCTCTGCATGTTCTTGATGATGTGTAAAGGATGGGTTTCTCTCTGCATGTTAATGATGTGTAAAGGATGGGTTTCTCTCTGCATGTTAATGATGTGTAAAGGATGGGTTTCTCTCTGCATGTAATGATGTGTAAAGGATGGGTTTCCTCTCTGCATGATGATGATGTGTAAAGGATGGGTTCCTCTCTGCATGATGATGATGATGTAAAGGATGGGTTTCTCTCTGCATGATGATGATGATGTAAAGATGGGTTCCTCTCTGCATGATGATGGGATGGGTTCCTCTCTGCATGATGATGATGTGTAAAGGATGGGTCCCTCTCTGCATGATGATGATGTGTAAGGATGGGTTCCTCTCTGCATGATGATGTGTAAAGATGGGTCCCTCTCTGCATGATGATGTGTAAAGATGGGTTTCCTCTCTGCATGATGATGATGTGTAAAGGATGGGTTCCTCTCTGCATGATGATGATGTGTAAAGGATGGGTTCCTCTCTGCATGATGATGATGATGATGTGTAAAGGATGGGTTCCTCTCTGCATGATGATGTAAAGGATGGGTTTCTCTCTGCATGATGATGATGTGTAAGGATGGGTTCCTCTCTGCATGATGATGATGTGTAAAGGATGGGTTCCTCTCTGCATGATGATGATGTGTAAAGGATGGGTTTCTCTCTGCATGATGATGATGTGTAAAGGATGGGTCCCTCTCTGCATGATGATGATGTGTAAAGGATGGGTTCCTCTCTGCATGATGATGATGTGTAAAGGATGGGTTTCTCTGCATGATGATGATGTGTAAAGATGGGTTCCTCTCTGCATGATGATGTATAAAGGATGGGTTTCTCTCTGCATGATGATGTTGTAAAGGATGGGTTTCACTCTGCATGATGATGATGATGGGTTTCTCTCTGCATGATGATGATGTGTAAAGGATGGGTCCCTCTCTGCATGATGATGATGTATAAAAGATGGGTTTCCTCTCTGCATGATGATGATGTGATGATGGGTTTCTCTCTGCATGATGATGATGTGTAAGGATGGGTCCCTCTCTGCATGATGATGATGTGTAAAGGATGGGTTTCTCTGCATGATGATGATGTGTAAAGGATGGGTTTCTCTCTGCATGATGATGATGTGTAAAGGATGGGTTCCTCTCTGCATGATGATGAGGTGTAAAGGATGGGTTTCTCTCTGCATGATGATGATGTGTAAAGGATGGGTTTCTCTCTGCATGATGATGATGTGTAAAGGATGGGTTCCTCTCTGCATGATGATGATGTGTAAAGGATGGGTTTCTCTCTGCATGATGATGATGTGTAAAGGATGGGTTCCTCTCTGCATGATGATGATGTGTAAAGGATGGGTTCCTCTCTGCATGATGATGATGTATTAAGGATGGGTTCCTCTCTGCATGATAATGATGTATAAAGATGGGTTCCTCTCTGCATGATGATGATGTGTAAAGGATGGGTTCCTCTCTGCATGATGATGATGTATAAGGATGGGTTTCCTCTCTGCATGATGATGATGTAAAAGGATGGGTTCCTCTCTGCATGATGATGTGTAAAGGATGGGTTTCTCTCTGCATGAATGATGTGTAAAGGATGGGTTCCTCTCTGCATGATGATGATGTGTAAAGGATGGGTTCCTCTCTGCATGATGATGATGTGTAAAGGATGGGTTCCTCTCTGCATGATGATGATGTGTAAAGGATGGGTTCCTCTCTGCATGATGATGATGTGTAAAGGATGGGTTCCTCTCTGCATGATGATGATGTGTAAAGGATGGGTTCCTCTCTGCATGATGATGATGTGTAAAGGATGGGTTCCTCTCTGCATGATGATGTGTAAAGGATGGGTTCCTCTCTGCATGATGATGAAAGATGGGTTTCCTCTCTGCATGATGATGATGTATAAAGGATGGGTTCCTCTCTGCATGATGATGATGTTGGATGTTCCTCTCTGCATGATGATGATGTGTAAAGGATGGGTTCCTCTCTGCATGATGATGATGTGTAAAGGATGGGTTCCTCTCTGCATGATGATGATGTGTAAAGGATGGGTTCCTCTCTGCATGATGATGATGTATAAGGATGGGTTCCTCTCTGCATGATGATGATGTGTAAAGGATGGGTTTCCTCTCTGCATGATGATGATGTGTAAAGGATGGGTTCCTCTCTGCATGATGATGATGGGTTCCTCTCTGCATGTGATGATGTGTAAGATGGGTTTCTCTCTGCATGATGATGATGTGTAAAGGATGGGTTCCTCTCTGCATGATGATGATGTGTAAAGGATGGGTTCCTCTCTGCATGATGATGATGTGTAAAGGATGGGTTCCTCTCTGCATGATGATGATGTGTAAAGGATGGGTTCCTCTCTGCATGATGATGATGTGTAAAGGATGGGTTCCTCTCTGCATGATGATGATGTGTAAAGGATGGGTTCCTCTCTGCATGATGATGATGTAAAGGATGGGTTCCTCTCTGCATGATGATGATGTGTAAAGGATGGGTTCCTCTCTGCATGATGATGATGTGTAAAGGATGGGTTCCTCTCTGCATGATGATGATGTGTAAAGGATGGGTTCCTCTCTGCATGATGATGATGTGTAAAGGATGGGTTTCTCTCTGCATGTTATGATGTGTAAAGGATGGGTTTCCTCTCTGCATGATAATGATGTGTAAAGGATGGGTTTCTCTGCATGATGATGATGTATAAAGGATGGGTTTCCTCTCTGCATGTGATGATGTGTAAGGATGGGTTTCTCTCTGCATGATGATGATGTGTAAAGGATGGGTTTCTCTCTGCATGATGATGATGTGTAAAGGATGGGTTCCTCTCTGCATGATGATGTGTAAGGATGGGTTCCTCTCTGCATGATGATGATGTGTAAAGGATGGGTTTCTCTCTGCATGATGATGATGTGTAAAGGATGGGTTCCTCTCTGCATGATGATGTGTAAAGGATGGGTTCCTCTCTGCATGATGATGATGTGTAAAGGATGGGTTTCTCTCTGCATGATGATGATGTATGATGTGTGATGTGTAAGGATGGGTTCCTCTCTGCATGTTAATGATGTGTAAAGGATGATGATGATGTGTAAAGGATGGGTTCCTCTCTGCATGTTGATGATGTGTAAAGGATGGGTTTCTCTCTGCATGATGATGATGTGTAAAGGATGGGTCCCTCTCTGCATGATGATGATGATGTATAAAGGATGGGTTCCTCTCTGCATGATGATGATGATGTGTAAAGGATGGGTTCCTCTCTGCATGATGATGATGTGTAAAGGATGGGTTCCTCTCTGCATGTTAATGATGTGTAAAGGATGGGTTCCTCTCTGCATGTTAATGATGTATAAAGGATGGGTTTCTCTCTGCATGTTAATGATGTGTAAAGGATGGGTTTCTCTCTGCATGTTAATGATGTGTAAAGGATGGGTTTCTCTCTGCATGTTAATGATGTGTAAAGGATGGGTTTCTCTCTGCATGGTAATGATGTGTAAAGGATGGGTCCCTCTCTGCATGATGATGATGAGGTGTAAAGGATGGGTTCCTCTCTGCATGATGATGATGAGGTGTAAAGGATGGGTTTCTCTCTGCATGATGATGATGATGTGTAAAGGATGGGTTTCTCTCTGCATGATGATGATGATGTGTAAAGGATGGGTTCCTCTCTGCATGATGATGATGAGGTGTAAAGGATGGGTTTCTCTCTGCATGATGATGATGATGTGTAAAGGATGGGTTCCTCTCTGCATGATGATGTGTAAAGGATGGGTTCCTCTCTGCATGATGATGATGTAAAGGATGGGTTTCCTCTCTGCATGATGATGATGTGTAAAGGATGGGTTCCTCTCTGCATGATGATGATGTGTAAAGGATGGGTTTCTCTCTGCATGATGATGTGTAAAGGATGGGTTCCTCTCTGCATGATGATGATGTAAAGGATGGGTTCCTCTCTGCATGATGATGTGTAAAAGGATGGGTTTCACTCTGCATGATGATGATGTGTAAAGGATGGGTCCCTCTCTGCATGATGATGATGTGTAAAGGATGGGTTCCTCTCTGCATGATGATGATGTGTAAAGGATGGGTTTCACTCTGCATGATGATGATGTGTAAAGGATGGGTCCCTCTCTGCATGATGATGTATAAAGGATGGGTTTCACTCTGCATGATGATGATGTGTAAAGGATGGGTTTCTCTCTGCATGATGATGATGTGTAAAGGATGGGTTCCTCTCTGCATGATGATGATGTGTAAAGGATGGGTTCATCTCTGCATGATGATGATGTGTAAAGGATGGGTTTCTCTCTGCATGATGATGATGTGTAAAGGATGGGTTTCCTCTCTGCATGATGATGATGTAAAGGATGGGTTTCTCTCTGCATGATGATGATGTGTAAAGGATGGGTTTCTCTGCTGCATGATGATGTGTAAAGGATGGGTTTCATGATGATGATGTGTAAAGGATGGGTTTCTCTCTGCATGATGATGATGTGTAAAGGATGGGTTTCCTCTCTGCATGATGATGATGTATAAGGATGGGTTTCACTCTGCATGATGATGATGTGTAAAGGATGGGTTTCTCTGCTGATGATGATGATGTAAAGGATGGGTTCCTCTCTGCATGATGATGATGTATAAAGGATGGGTTTCTCTCTGCATGATGATGATTTGTAAAGGATGGGTTTCTCTCTGCATGTTAATGATGTATAAAGGATGGGTTTCTCTCTGCATGTTAATGATGTGTAAAGGATGGGTTTCTCTCTGCATGTTAATGATGTGTAAAGGATGGGTTCCTCTCTGCATGTTAATGATGTGTAAAGGATGGGTTTCTCTCTGCATGATGATGATGTGTAAAGGATGGGTTTCTCTCTGCATGAATGATGTGTAAAGGATGGGTTTCTCTCTGCATGTTAATGATGTGTAAAGGATGGGTTTCTCTCTGCATGATGATGATTTGTAATGGATGGGTTTCTCTCTGCATGTTAATGATGTATAAAGGATGGGTTTCTCTCTGCATGTTAATGATGTGTAAAGGATGGGTTTCTCTCTGCATGCATGTTAATGATGTGTAAAGGATGGGTTCCTCTCTGCATGTTGATGTGTAAAGATGGGTTCCTCTCTGCATGTTAATGATGTGTAAAGATGGGTTTCTCTCTGCATGTTAATGATGTGTAAAGGATGGGTTTCTCTCTGCATGTTAATGATGTGTAAAGGATGGGTTTCCTCTCTGCATGTTAATGATGTATAAAGGATGGGTTTCTCTCTGCATGTTAATGATGTGTAAAGGATGGGTTTCTCTCTGCATGTTAATGATGTGTAAAGGATGGGTTTCTCTCTGCATGTTAATGATGTGTAAAGGATGGGTTTCCTCTCTGCATGTTAATGATGTATAAAGGATGGGTTTCTCTCTGCATGTTAATGATGTGTAAAGGATGGGTTTCTCTCTGCATGTTAATGATGTGTAAAGGATGGGTTTCTCTCTGCATGTTAATGATGTGTAAAGGATGGGTTCCTCTCTGCATGTTAATGATGTGTAAAGGATGGGTTCCTCTCTGCATGTTAATGATGTGTAAAGGATGGGTTTCTCTCTGCATGTTAATGATGTGTAAAGGATGGGTTTCTCTCTGCATGTTAATGATGTGTAAAGGATGGGTTTCTCTCTGCATGATGATGATGTGTAAAGGATGGGTTCCTCTCTGCATGTTAATGATGTGTAAAGGATGGGTTCCTCTCTGCATGTTAATGATGTGTAAAGGATGGGTTTCTCTCTGCATGTTAATGATGTGTAAAGGATGGGTTTCTCTCTGCATGTTAATGATGTAAAAGATGGGTTTCTCTCTGCATGTTAATGATGTGTAAAGGATGGGTTTCTCTCTGCATGTTAATGATGTGTAAAGGATGGGTTTCTCTCTGCATGTTAATGATGTGTAAAGGATGGGTTTCTCTCTGCATGTTGATGATGTGTAAAGGATGGGTTCCTCTCTGCATGTTAATGATGTGTAAAGGATGGGTTCCTCTCTGCATGTTAATGATGTATAAAGGATGGGTTTCTCTCTGCATGTTAATGATGTGTAAAGGATGGGTTTCTCTCTGCATGTTAATGATGTGTAAAGGATGGGTTTCTCTCTGCATGTTAATGATGTGTAAAGGATGGGTTTCTCTCTGCATGTTAATGATGTGTAAAGGATGGGTTTCACTCTGCATGATGATGATGTGTAAAGGATGGGTTCCTCTCTGCATGTTAATGATGTGTAAAGGATGGGTTCCTCTCTGCATGTTAATGATGTGTAAAGGATGGGTTCCTCTCTGCATGTTAATGATGTATAAAGGATGGGTTTCTCTCTGCATGTTAATGATGTGTAAAGGATGGGTTTCTCTCTGCATGTTAATGATGTGTAAAGGATGGGTTTCTCTCTGCATGGTAATGATGTGTAAAGGATGGGTTTCTCTCTGCATGTTAATGATGTGTAAAGGATGGGTTCCTCTCTGCATGTTAATGATGTATAAAGGATGGGTTTCTCTCTGCATGTTAATGATGTGTAAATGATGGGTTTCTCTCTGCATGTTAATGATGTGTAAAGGATGGGTTTCTCTCTGCATGTTAATGATGTGTAAAGGATGGGTTTCTCTCTGCATGGTAATGATGTGTAAAGGATGGGTTTCTCTCTGCATGTTAATGATGTGTAAAGGATGGGTTCCTCTCTGCATGTTAATGATGTATAAAGGATGGGTTTCTCTCTGCATGTTAATGATGTGTAAAGGATGGGTTTCTCTCTGCATGTTAATGATGTGTAAAGGATGGGTTTCTCTCTGCATGTTAATGATGTGTAAAGGATGGGTTTCTCTCTGCATGTTAATGATGTGTAAAGGATGGGTTTCTCTCTGCATGAATGTATATAGACTTTCTTTTTTTCCAATTGTGTTAATGACTGTACGCTTGTTCTGTGTTGTTGTTTCTCTCACACTGCTTTGCTTTATCTTGGCCAGGTTTCAGTTGTAAATGAGAACTTGTTCTCAACTAGCTTACCTGGTTAAATAAAGGTGAAATATATATAATATTAAATGTGTATGATATTTATATATGCATGATCATGTGTAAAGGATGGCATGCCTGAGGCAGTGTGTGAGATATCATCTATCAATACTTGATACACACATCACAGTGAGGTGAGAACGACTGAGATCTATTCAGACATGCTTAACCATTGGTTTGACAGTAAACACGTCATAGCTCTGTGCTATATTGCATTGCTCCTCTCATCAACTCCCTCTCTGTACTAGGAGAAGAGGTAAATGCCAGTGTTTTATCCTCAGTAAAGAGGATATGGGGATGGCAACACTGATTGAAAAGCATGATAGCAAGAGATACAGTAGATACAGTGAGAGAGAGAGAGAGAGAGAGAGAGAGAGAGAGAGAGAGAGAGAGAGAGAGAGAGAGAGAGAGAGAGAGAGAGAGAGAGAGAGAGATACACAGGGAGAGTTAAAACCACAGCCAGGCCAAAAGGCACAAATCCACATACTCCACTCCAAACTTTATACATACACCCCCACCACTGTAATGACCACCTGTCTGGCATCAAAGGTCAGATAAGGATCAGGGAAAGGTCAGGGAGACGTGAGAGCTAGCGAAGGAGAAAAATAAGCCTAATTAACTACAGTAATAGGCTACCGTCCATGGGCTTAGAGGGAGAGTTGTTTACGCAGGATAGTGAAATATTAGCCTGTTATGTGTGTCAGTGAAATACCAGTTCTATGGTTACAGGGATCGCTGAGTTCACTGCATGATTGTATGAGCTAACGTTGCTGTGACTGAAGCAAACAGCAACTTGCAACAGTAGTGACCCATAAACAACTGAACACCACATTACTGACCTCCGTACAGTTACTAATAGACAGCAGTGGTGGAATCAAGAGATGAATGCAACTTAATTGTAGGCTACATATTTTGTTTTTAATTAGTTAACCTAGCCTAATTCCATAACCATTTTATTTAACCTATAAACATACTTGTAATATAAAGTGTTTCAGAGACGGTGCGATGAGGGTGTCACCTGCTCTCTGAATGTGCCTGTTGATGATAACGCTGAGCTTTCATTATCGTGTCTAGTTGGTATGCAGTGCCAGACCCAGCCTCCAGTGAAGTGGGTAGGGACTGTAATCAGGTGTGGAGTGCTGAGGAGACTTAGCACAGCAGAGGAAGTCTCTGTCACCATGTACTCAAATGCACTTACAGTATGTATACACTCATAAACAAAGGCTAGCATACACACACACAAGTCATTGCATGGGTGATTTTCTTATTAGAGCGGACATTTGGTGTCCCCCGATCTATTTACCCAACACTTTCACCCCGATCCTTGAGGGAGGAAAACCTGACATTCCTGCCTATAAACACACTAGTGTGTGTGTGAGGGATGAGGTATGGATAGTGCACTAGAGAGGTAACAGAAAGGAAGAGAGACTTTATAGGAAAACACTATAGAGAAGAAACCTGGTCTGTGGGTAATAGAGGAACAAAGAAGGAAAATAACCATTCTAAATATGAAGACATTCTCTTTGTCAGCACCCGACCATAGAGCCCCAGTAATGTCATTAAATAATGGAACGTGTCAGCAAGATTTTAACGCGACCACTTCCCTTTCCCTCATACCCCCCCTCACCCCCCGTCCTCATCATCCCATCCCTATCCTACAATCAATCTTCATCCCTGTGAGAAACACAATCAAATCAGTCATCTAAAAGGCATTAATGAATCCATGCACTGACGTGCCATCACTTTGAGCTGCAGTCTGATAAATAGGGCCAAAAGTACCTGTTTATCTTGAGAGAGAGAGAGAGAGAGAGAGAGAGAGAGAGAGAGAGAGAGAGAGAGAGAGAGAGAGAGAGTCTAGAGAGGAATGAACAGAGTTTCCCATGCCAATAAAGCCCTTAGTCAATACTGGTCTATAAACTATCCGAATTGAGTCAATACTGGTCTATAAACTATCCGAGAGTCAATACTGGTCTATAAACTATCCGGTAGTCAATACTGGTCTATAAACTATCTGGTAGTCAATACTGGTCTATAAACTATCCGGTAGTCAATACTGGTCTATAAACTATCCGGTAGTCAATACTGGTCTATAAACTATCCGGTAGTCAATACTGGTCTATAAACTATCCGGTAGTCAATACTGGTCTATAAACTATCCGGTAGTCTATACTGGTCTATAAACTATCCGGTAGTCTATACTGGTCTATAAACTATCCGGTAGTCTATACTGGTCTATAAACTATTTCAGCAGTCAATACTGGCCTATAAACTATCCAGTAGTCAATACTGGTCTATAAACTATCCAGCAGTCTATACTGGTCTATAAACTATCCAGTAGTCTATACTGGTCTATAAACTATCCAGTAGTCTATACTGGTCTATAAACTAACCATTAGTCTATACTGGTCTATAAACTATTCAGTAGTCAATACTGGTCTATAAACTGTCCAGTAGTCTATACTGGTCTATAAACTAACCAGCAGTCTATACTGGTCTATAAACTAACCAGTAGTCAATACTGGTCTATAAACTATCTAGTAGTCTATACTGGTCTATAAACTAACCAGTAGTCTATACTGGTCTATAAACTATTCAGTAGTCAATACTGGTCTATAAACTATTCTGTAGTCAATACTGGTCTATGAACTAACCAGTAGTCAATACTGTTTTTTAAACTAGCCAGACAATAGCGGTCTATAAACTAGCCAGACAATAGCGGTCTATAAACTAGCCAGACAATAGCCGTCTATAAACTAGCCAGACAATAGCCGTCTATAAACTAGCCAGACAATAGCGGTCTAAAAACTAGCCAGACAATAGCAGTCTATAAACTAGACAGACAATAGCGGTCTATAAACTAGCCAGACAATAGCGGTCTATAAACTAGCCAGACAATAGCGGTCTAAAAACTAGCCAGACAATAGCAGTCTATAAACTAGACAGACAATAGCAGTCTATAAACTAGCCAGACAATAGCGGTCTATAAACTAGCCAGACAATAGCGGTCTATAAACTAGCCAGACAATAGCGGTCTAAAAACTAGCCAGACAATAGCGGTCTAAAAACTAGCCAGACAATAGCCGTCTATAAACTAGCCAGACAATAGCCGTCTATAAACTAGCCACCAAATACTGATTTATAAACTGTTCATTAAAAATGATTGATTCCTAGCCAATTGTTAAACATTCCACCTTCCCATACAAGATTAAGGCTGAATATCATTTTCGAAATTTGTTAATTCACTAATCAAATTCTTGTTCACCTCCATGGATCTGACAGGAGTGGATAGGTGAATGTACAGTGCCATGACAGTCAGTACCTGTCCATATTTGGCAGCCAGGTGGAGAGGTGTCCAATAGCTGTTGTCGGAGGGCTGAGGGTCCACCCCGTGCTCCAGCAGCACAGACACCACCTCTCTGTAGCCGCTAGCACACGCTATGTGGAGCTAGAGAGAGAATGATAGAGTGATAGAGAGAGAAGGAGAGAGTGATAGAGAGAGAAGGAGAGAGATGGTTAAATAAACACATTACACAGACAAACCCTCTGTATTCATAAATCAATATAGAGTAAGAGAGTGTGATAAAGGGAGAGCGAGAGAGAGAGTAAAGCGCCTTGAATTGAATTTAGAGAGAGAGAGAGAGAGAGAGAGAGAGAGAGAGAGAGAGAGAGAGAGAGAGAGAGAGAGAGAGAGAGAGAAAGAAAAACTGAGCTACACTTCCTAACCTCGTGCCAAATGTATGACCATATTAGATTCACATATTTACCTCAGATTACACAGATACACAAAGAATTCAAAAACAAATCCAATTTTGATAAACTCCCATATGGGTGAACTACCACAGTGTGTCGTCACAGCAGCAAGATTTTTGACCTGTTGCCACAAGAAAAGGTCAACCACTGAAGAACAAACACCATTCTAAATAGAACCAATATCCCTTTTGTCCTTCAACTATTTGCACATAACATGTCATTTGTAATGTCTTTATTATTTTGGAACTTTTGTGACTGTAATGTTTGCTGTACATTTAGCCTTGCTACTTCTATTAAATACCGTTTAAAAAAATAAAGTTCATTTTTATTGTTTATTTCACTTTTATTAATTATCTACTTCACTTTTTTTGCAAATGTTAACAAGAGAGAAAGAGACAGAGACCCACTAACACCTCTCTCAGACCACAGTAAAATCACAGTGTATCTGAGAAGAGTAGAGCCCAACCATGAAGCATCACGGCCCAATAAATTACATGGGAGTACAGACATCTACCAAAAAGCAATTAGTAGCCAAAAAATACAATCTCTCCTGGACAACTTTTTAGCCTTAACATTCCCCTTCAGCAATGAAGGTGTACATTTGGCCATTTGGAACATAAACTTGGGGGAGGAACCACAGTCCTAGACAGGTTTCCCCTTTTGTTTTGTGCGTGATTGTCATTGTCAACTGGTTTGATTTTGTGCTCTGGATATTTAAGTTTATCGTTGTTGGAACGTTGCTTATTTTGAGTAAAGCTCAGATTTTTACTCATACCTGTGTCCTGCGCCTGACTCCGCCTTATCCATTCACCTAGAACATTGACAGAATCACGCACCACAACTATGGAGTCAGCAGGTGGACCCAGCCCTCATCTACCTGTGGAGGAGCGCGTCCAGCAGCACGCGACTATGTTACAGTCTTGGTACAGCCATGGATCACGTGCTGCAAACCATGGAACGATGGGAGAGAGGGGTTTTCTGGCAACCCCATCATCATCACCCCAGCTCCCACAACAACCTACACCGATGTCCACCCCTCCTTCACCAGGATCCAGTAGGATTCGGCTCTCGCTCCCGGGGGCGAATGACAGAACGGCTGCCGGGTACCAGGGGTTCCTACTCCAGCTGGAGCTCTACCTGGCAACCGTTCAGCCAGCCCCTTTGGGACGCGAGAGAGTGAGCGCCCTCATCTCCTGTCTGACTGGTAAAGCACTGGAATGGGCCAACGCCATCTGGGGAAGGGAAGGACTGACGTTGGACAATTAGGAGGATTTCACCGCGAGGCGGGGGGACGCTTGTATCATCTCAGACAGGGGATGAGGAGCGGGGCGGGGGAACGGTTGTATCATCTCAGACAGGGGATGAGGAGCGCGGCGGGGGAACACTTGTATCATCTCAGACAGGGGATGAGGAGCGCGGCGGGGGAACACTTGTATCATCTCAGACTGGGGATGAGGAGCGCGGCGGAGGAACACTTGTATCATCTCAGACAGGGGTTGAGGAGCGCAAAAGATTTCGCGCTGGACTTTCGAACTCTGGCCGCCGGCGCGGGATGGAATGAGCGGGCCCTGATCGACCACTACAGGTGTAGTTTACACGAGGACGTTCGTAGGGAGCTAGCCTGCAGGGACACCACCCTTAACCTTGACCAGCTGGTGGACCTATCCATCTGACTGGATAACCTGTTGGCCTCCCGCGGACGTCCGGATCGGGGTCCGTCAGTTACATCCCCCAGCACTTCCGATCCAACGCCGATGGAGCTGGGAGGTGCTGCTATGAGGGGGACCGGAGGGGGGGCCATTCCCTGCAACACCTGTAGCCACAGAGGGCACACTGCTGGTCGGTGCTGGGGTGGTTCCCCAGGGAGTCGAAGTAGCAGGCTCATCCCAGGTGAGTAGGCACCCAACTCACCAGGAGCTCCCTGTTGCGCACATGTGGTTGTATATAGAATTTCCTGAGTTTTCCCTGCGTTCCCAGCATAAGACGCAAGTAGATTCAGGCGCAGCTGGGAACTCATTGACCATTCCCTTGCACTTAGATTAGGCATCCGTATTGTTCCTGTTGATGTTCCCTTACCTGTACATGCCTTAGATAGTGGTCCTTTGGGGTCAGGGCTAATTAGGGAGGTCACAGCTCCACTCTGTATGATAACGCAGGAGGGTCATGAGGAGAAAATTAGTCTCTTCCTGATCGACTCTCCTCTGTTTCCTGCTGTGTTGGGCCTTCCCTGGTTGGCCTCTCATGACCCCACTATTTCGTGGCAACAGAGGGCTCTCAAGGGATGGTCCCGTCAGTGCTCATGGAGGTGTGTAGTTGTTGGGTGCAACTACGGTGGAGAGTCCAAACCAGGTCTCCACCATGCACATTCCCCCCGAATAAGCCAATTTGGCACTTGCCTTCTGTAAAAAGAAGGCAACTCGATTACCACCCCATCGACGGGGGGATTGTGCGATAAATCTCCTGGTAGACGCAGCACTTCCCAGGAGTCAAGTGTATCCTCTGTCACAGGAGGCGACGGCGGCTATGGAAACATATGTCACCAAATCTCTGGGGCATGGATACATTCGGCTTCACCTGCCTCCTCAAGTTTCTTTTTTGTGAAGAAGAAGGATGTAGGTTTACGTCCGTGTATTGACTATCGAGGTATAAATCAGATCACGGTAAAGTACAGTTACCCACTGCCTCTCATAGCCAGGGTGACAGTCATTGCACGGGGCGTGCTTCTTCACAAAATTGGACCTCAGGAGCGCTTACAACCTGGTGAGTATCCGGGGCGGGAGATGAGTGGAAGACGGCATTTAGCACCACTTCTGGGCACTATGAGTACCTCGTCATGCTGTACGGGTTGATGAATGCTCCATCAGTCTTCCAATCTTTTGTAGATGAGATTTTCAGGGACCTGCAGGGGCAGGGTGTAGTGGTGTATATAGATGACATTCTAATATACTCCGCTACACGCGCCGAGCATGTGTCCCTGGTATGCAGGGTGCTTGGTCAACTGTTGGAGCATGACCTGTACGTCAAGGCTGAGAAATGTCTGTTCTTCCAACAGTCCGTCTCCTTCCTAGGCCTTTCGGTGTCAGGGGTGGAGATGGAGAATGACTGCATTTCAGCAGTGTGTAATTGGCCGACTCCAACCACGGTAAAGGAGGTGCAGTGGTTCTTAGGGTTTGCCAACTATTACCAGAGGTTTATCCGGGGTTTTGGTGGACAGGGCTTTTAGTCACCTGAAGGCTCTGTTTACCTCGGCTCCCATGCTGGCTCATTCTGATCCCTCCTTGGCATTCATAGTTGAGGTGGAACCGTCTGAGGCTGGGATAGGGGCTGTGCTGTCTCAGCGCTCGGGTACGCCACTAAAGCTCCGCCCCTGTGCTTTCTTTTCGAAGAAGCTCAGCCCGGCGGAGCGAAACTATGATGTGGGGACCGGGAGCTGTTGGCTGTTGTCGGGGCTCTGTAAGACGACCTGTCGTGTCGTGTCCCTTGTATATATCGTTTTATTTTTAGTTTTTACATATTTTTCTTCGCATATCTTTTAAAACATTTTGCTAAACCTCAGCTTCCAAATACTCTCCTGGATGATTACTCCTGGCTAGCGTTTCCACCCACTTAGCTTGAAGCTAGCCCGGCCAGAGCCCCTGTGCTACCACCGTAGCATACTCCTGGGCTACAATACCCGGACCCACGACCGGTCTATCGATGTCACCGCATGAAGAGGAATAAACAGACTCACCCCATCGCGACGTCCCCCAAAGGCTAACTCTCTAGCCCTTGCTATCTCCTTGCTTGCTAATTCGGCCTGCTAACTGCTAGCTTGTTTAGCCCCGGTCTGCTAACTGCTTCCTTGTTTAGCCCCGGCCTACTAACTGTTAGCTTGTTAGCACAGGCCTGCTAACCGTCTGAATCGACGTGTCCCAAACACTCACTGGACCCATATTTAGTTTCTATCTCTTTTCGATTTTTAATTTGTTTATACCTTCCGGTAACCTGCCTCGCCCAATGTGATATGGAATCGCTATTATTTTTAATTTTTAGAACACACTCAAGAACCTCCAGAAGCTAACCAGCTAACTAGCTACACGCTATTTAGTCATGGTTAGTTTTTTAAAACCTGGATAACACTCACCAGTCCAGCTTCCCTGCCCCACCCACCGCTGCCCCCTGGACACTGATCACTTGGCTACATAGCTGATGCACGCCGGACTGTCCATTAATCACGGTACTCCATTCTGCTTGTTTATGTTTTATCTGTCGGCCCCGTTGCCAAGTCAACGCCATTTTACCTGCTGTTGTTGTGCTAGCTGATTAGCTGTTGTTGTCTCACCTACTGTTTTAGCTAGCTTTCCCAATTCAACACCTGTGATTACTGTATGCCTCACTGTATGTCTCTCTCAAATGTCAATATGCCTTGTATACTGTTGTTCAGGTTAGTTATCATTGTTTTAGTTCACAATGGAGCCCCTAGTTCCACTCTTCATACCCCTGATACCTCCTTTGACCCACCTCCCACACATGCGGTGACCTCACCCATTACAACCAGCATGTCCAAAGATACAACCTCTCTCATCATCACCCAGTGCCTGGGCTTACCTCCGCTGTACCCGCACCCCACCATACCCCTGTCTGCGCATTATGCCCTGAATATATATATAGCCTTGGAGTGATTATCTTAATTCACTGAGGTTCGCTAGCCAGCTATTTGTCGTCCTTAACGTAGGAGACTCTGCTAGCTAGCCAACAGCTAACAGCTAACAGCTAGCCAACGTCACCACACGTTTACTGATTCGAATTCAATCACCGGTCAGGGAGTATCACATTTTCATTTCATTACAGTACAACGGTTTGATTTGTTTGATCGTAGCTAGCTACATAGCTAGCTACATAGCCGTCTTTGTTTCAAAGATAATTGTGTAGTCTAGACCGATTTCCTAGGTTAGCTAGCCAGCTATTGTCGTTCTTTTAACTCAACGTAACGTAAACAACACTGCTAGCTAGCCAGCTAGCCCCGAATAGCAGCACTGTAGAAATTATTACACTCAACGGAACGACTTGATTAGTGTAGTGCCAACAACGCAGCTACTGCCAGCTAGCCTACTTTAGCAGTACTGTATCATTTTAATCATTTTAGTCAATAAGATTCTTGCTACGTAAGCTTAACTTTCTGAACATTCGAGACGTGTAGTCCACTTGTCATTCCAATTTCCTTGCATTAGCGTAGCCTTTTCTGTAGCCTGTCAACTATGTGTCTGTCTATCCCTGTTCTCTCCTCTCTGCACAGACCATACAAACGCTCCACACCGCGTGGCCGCGACCACCCTAATCTGGTGGTCCCAGCGCGTACGACCCACGTGGAGTTCCAGGTCTCCGGTAGCCTCTGGAACTGCCGATCTGCGGCCAACAAGGCAGAGTTCATCTCAGCCTATGCCTCCCTCCAGTCCCTTGACTTCTTGGCACTGACGGAAACATGGATCACCACAGATAACACTGCTACTCCTACTGCTCTCTCCTCGTCCGCCCACGTGTTCTCGCACACCCCGAGAGCTTCTGGTCAGCGGGGTGGTGGCACCGGGATCCTCATCTCTCCCAAGTGGTCTTTCTCTCTTTCTCCCCTTACCCATCTGTCTATTGCCTCCTTTGAATTCCATGCTGTCACAGTTACCAGCCCTTTCAAGCTTAACATCCTTATCATTTATCGCCCTCCAGGTTCCCTCGGAGAGTTCATCAATGAGCTTGATGCCTTGATAAGCTCCTTTCCTGAGGACGGCTCACCTCTCTCACAGTTCTGGGCGACTTTAACCTCCCCACGTCTACCTTTGACTCATTCCTCTCTGCCTCCTTCTTTCCACTCCTCTCCTCTTTTGACCTCACCCTCTCACCTTCCCCCCCTACTCACAAGGCAGGCAATACGCTTGACCTCATCTTTACTAGATGCTGTTCTTCCACTAACCTCATTGCAACTCCCCTCCAAGTCTCCGACCACTACCTTGTATCCTTTTCCCTCTCGCTCTCATCCAACACTTCCCACACTGCCCCTACTCGGATGGTATCGCGCCGTCCCAACCTTCGCTCTCTCTCCCCCGCTACTCTCTCCTCTTCCATCCTATCATCTCTTCCCTCTGCTCAAACTTTCTCCAACCTATCTCCTGATTCTGCCTCCTCAACCCTCCTCTCCTCCCTTACTGCATCCTTTGACTCTCTATGTCCCCTATCCTCCAGGCCGGCTCGGTCCTCCCCTCCCGCTCCGTGGCTCGACGACTCCTTGCGAGCTCACAGAACAGGGCTCCGGGCAGCCGAGCGGAAATGGAGGAAAACTCGCCTCCCTGCGGACCTGGCATCCTTTCACTCCCTCCTCTCTACATTTTCCTCCTCTGTCTCTGCTGCTAAAGCCACTTTCTACCACTCTAAATTCCAAGCATCTGCCTCTAAACTTAGGAAGCTCTTTGCCACCTTCTCCTCCCTCCTGAATCCCCCCCCTCCTCCCTCTCTGCAGGTGACTTCGTCAACCATTTTGAAAAGAAGGTCGACGACATCCGATCCTCGTTTGCTAAGTCAAACGACACCGCTGGTTCTGCTCACACTGCCCTACCCTGTGCTCTGACCTCTTTCTCCCCTCTCTCTCCAGATGAAATCTCGCGTCTTGTGACGGCCGGTCGCCCAACAACCTGCCCGCTTGACCCTATCCCCTCCTCTCTTCTCCAGACCATTTCCGGAGACCATTTTCTCCCTTACCTCACCTCGCTCATCAACTCATCCCTGACCGCTGGCTACGTCCCTCCCGTCTTCAAGAGAGCGAGAGTTGCACCCCCTTCTGAAAAAACCTACACTCGATCCCTCCGATGTCAACAACTACAGACCAGTATCCCTTCTCTCTTTTCTCTCCAAAACTCTTGAGCGTGCCGTCCTTGGCCAGCTCTACCGCTATCTCTCTCAGAATGACCTTCTTGATCCAAATCAGTCAGGTTTCAAGACTAGTCATTCAACTGAGACTGCTCTTCTCTGTATCACGGAGGCGCTCCGCACTGCTAAAGCTAACTCTCTCTCCTCTGCTCTCATCCTTCTAGACCTATCGGCTGCCTTCGATACTGTGAACCATCAGATCCTCCTCTCCACCCTCTCCGAGTTGGGCATCTCCGGCGCGGCCCACGCTTGGATTGCGTCCTACCTGACAGGTCGCTCCTACCAGGTGGCGTGGCGAGAATCTGTCTCCTCACCACGCGCTCTCACCACTGGTGTCCCCCAGGGCTCTGTTCTAGGCCCTCTCTTATTCTCGCTATACACCAAGTCACTTGGCTCTGTCATAACCTCACATGGTCTCTCCTATCATTGCTATGCAGACGACACACAATTAATCTTCTCCTTTACCCCTTCTGATGACCAGGTGGCGAATTGCATCTCTGCATGTCTGGCAGACATATCAGTGTGGATGACGGATCACCACCTCAAGCTGAACCTCAGCAAGACGGAGCTCCTCTTCCTCCCGGGGAAGGACTGCCCGTTCCATGATCTCGCCATCACGGTTGACAACTCCATTGTGTCCTCCTCCCAGAGCGCTAAGAACCTTGGCGTGATCCTGGACAACACCCTGACGTTCTCAACTAACATCAAGGCGGTGTCCCGTTCCTGTAGGTTCATGCTCTACAACATCCGCAGAGTACGACCCTGCCTCACACAGGAAGCGGCGCAGGTCCTAATCCAGGCACTTGTCATCTCCCGTCTTGATTACTGCAACTCGCTGTTGGCTGGGCTCCCTGCCTGTGCCATTAAACCCCTACAACTCATCCAGAACGCCGCAGCCCGTCTGGTGTTCAACCTTCCCAAGTTCTCTCACGTCACCCCGCTCCTCCGCTCTCTCCACTGGCTTCCAGTTGAAGCTCGCATCCGCTACAAGACCATGGTGCTCGCCTATGGAGCTGTGAGGGGAACGGCACCTCAGTACCTCCAGGCTCTGATCAGGCCCTACACCCAAACAAGGGCACTGCGTTCATCCACCTCTGGCCTGCTCGCCTCCCTACCACTGAGGAAGTACAGTTCCCGCTCAGCCCAGTCAAAACTGTTCGCTGCTCTGGCCCCCCAATGGTGGAACAAACTCCCTCACGACGCCAGGACAGCGGAGTCAATCACCACCTTCCGGAGACACCTGAAACCCCACCTCTTCAAGGAATACCTAGGATAGGGTAAGTAAGGGTAAGTAATCCTTCTCCCCCCTCCCCCCCCCCCCCAACAAGATTTAGATGCAAGTGGCTGTTCCACTGGTTGTCATAAGGTGTTTGCACCAATTTGTAAGTCGCTCTGGATAAGAGCGTCTGCTAAATGACTTAAATGTAAATGTAAATATATTCTACCATGCAAAGAAACCTGCTCCTCTTATTCTCTGCTCTGTCCCCAACGCTCTAGGCGACCAGTTTTGATAGCATTTAGCCGCACCCTCATACTACTCCTTCTCTGTTCTGCGGGTGATGTGGAGGTAAACCCAGGCCCTGCATGTCCCCAGGCACCCTTATTTGTTGACTTCTGTGATCGAAAAAGCCTTGGTTTCATGCATGTCAACATCAGAAGCCTCCTCCCTAAGTTTGTTTTACTCACTGCTTTAGCACACTCTGCTAACCCTGATGTCCTTGCCGTGTCTGAATCCTGGCTCAGGAAGGCCACCAAAAATTTGGAGATTTCCATACGTAACTATAACATCTTCCGTCAAGATAGAACTGCCAAAGGGGGAGGAGTTGCAGTCTACTGCAGAGATAGCCTGCAAAGTAATGTCATACTTTCCAGGTCCATACCCAAACAGTTCGAACTACTAATTTTGAAAATTACTCTCTCCAGAAATAAGTTTCTCACTGTTACCGCCTGCTACCGACCCCCCTCAGCTCCCAGCTGTGGCGGACTGCAATAGCATCGAATAGTCCCCGCGATATGCAACTGTTCAGGGAAGTCAGGAACCAATACATGCAGTCAGTCAGGAAAGCTAAGGCCAGCTTCTTCAGGCAGAAGTTTGCATCGTATAGCTCCAACTCCAAAAAGTTCTAGGACACTGTGAAGTCCATGGAGAACAAGAGCACCTCCTCCCAGCTGCCCACTGCACTGAGGCTAGGTAACACGGTCACCACCGATAAATCCATGATTATCAAAAACTTCAACAAGCATTTCTCAACGGCTGGACATGCCTTCCGCCTGGCTACTCCAACCTCGGCCAACAGCTCCGCCCCCCCCGAAGCTCCTCGCCCAAGCCTCTCCAGGTTCTCCTTTACCCAAATCCAGATAGCAGATGTTCTGAAAGAGCTGCAAAACCTGGACCCGTACAAATCATCTGGGCTTGACAATCTGGACCCTCTATTTCTGAAACTATCTGCCGCCATTGTCGCAACCCCTATTACCAGCCTGTTCAACCTCTCTTTCATTTCGTCTGAGATCCCCAAGGATTGTGAAAGCTGCCGCAGTCATCCCCTTCTTCAAAGGGGGAGACACCCTGGACCCAAACTGTTACAGACCTATATCCATCCTGCCCTGCCTATCTAAGGTCTTCGAAAGCCAAGTCAACAAACAGGTCACTGACCATCTCGAATCCCACCGTACCTTCTCCGCTGTGCAATCTGGTTTCCGAGCCGGATATTGGACACTGTGCTATCTAACCTCCAAACGAGCTTCAATGCCATACAACACTCCTTCCGTGGCCTCCAACTGCTCTTAAACGCTAGGAAAACCAAATGCATGCTTTTCAACCGATCGCTGCCTGCACCCGCATGCCCGACTAGCATCACCACCCTGGATGGTTCTGACCTTGAATATGTGGACATCTATAAGTACCTAGGTGTCTGGCTAGACTGTAAACTCTCCTTCCAGACTCATATCAAACATCTCCAATCGAAAATCAAATCAAGAGTCGGCTTTCTATTTCGCAACAAAGCCTCCTTCACTCATGCCGCCAAACTTACCCTAGTAAAACTGACTATCCTACCGATCCTCGACTTCGGCGATGTCATCTACAAAATTGCTTCCAACACTCTACTCAGCAAACTGGATGCAGTTTATCACAGTGCCATCCGCTTTGTCACTAAAGCACCTTATACCACCCACCACTGCGACTTGTATGCTCTAGTCGGCTGGCCCTCGCTACATATTCGTCGCCAGACCCAATGGCTCCAGGTCATCTACAAGTCCATGCTAGGTAAAGCTCCGCCTTATCTCAGTTCACTGGTCACGATGGCAACACCCATCCGTAACACGCGCTCCAGCAGGTGTATCTCACTGATCATCCCTAAAGCCAACACCTCATTTGGCCGCCTTTTCGTTCCAGTACTCTGCTGCCTGTGACTGGAACGAATTGCAAAAATCGCTGAAGTTGGAGACTTTTATCTCCCTCACCAACTTCAAACATCTGCTATCTGAGCAGCTAACCGATCGCTGCAGCTGTACATAGTCTATTGGTAAATAGCCCACCCATTATCACCTACCTCATTCCCATACTGTTTTTATTTATTTACTTTTCTGCTCTTTTGCACACCAATATCTCTACCTGTACATGACCATCTGATCATTTATCACTCCAGTGTTAATCTGCAAAATTGTAATTATTCGCCTACCTCCTCATGCCTTTTGCACACAATGTATATAGACTCTCTTTTTTTCTACTGTGTTATTGACTTGTTAATTGTTTACTCCATGTGTAACTCTGTGTTGTCTGTTCACACTGCTATGCTTTATCTTGGCCAGGTCGCAGTTGCAAATGAGAACTTGTTCTCAACTAGCCTATCTGGTTAAATAAAGGTGACATTTTTTTTTTTTAATAAAAACCGTTGGCTTGAGGGGGATAGACACCCTTTCCTCATTTGGACTGACCACCGCAATCTGGAGTACATCTGGGCGGCGAGGAGACTGAACCCTCTCCAGGCAAGGTGTGCCATGTTTCCCCCCCGTTTTGTTTTCACCCTTTCCTACAGACCAGGCTCCCAGAACGTTAAGGCAGACACACTGTCCCAGGTGTATGACACAGAGGAGCGGTCCGCGGATCCCAGAGCCACGCGTCAAGGGGGGTACTGTCACGACTTCTGCGGAAGTTTTGTCGGTCGACGTCACCAGCTTTCTAGTCACCACCGATCCATATTTCATTTTCGTTTTGGTTTTGCCTTCATTGTACACACCTGGTTTCCATTCCATAATCATTGTTCCTTATTTAACCCTCTGGCTTCCAGAGCGTAATTGTCGTTTTGTGCGTGATTGTCGTTGTCAAGTGGTTTCATTTTCTGCTCTGGATATTTATGTTTATCCTTGTTGGAACATTGCTTATTTTGAGTCAAGCTCAGATTTTTACTCACACCTGAGTCCGCCTTATCCATTCACCTAGAATGTTGACACCTTGGCTAATCTAAAGAAGCATAAGAGCAAACCAGAAATAACAGAAAATTAAAAATGGTTTGATAATGATATCAAACATCTAAGAAAGACATTGAGAAATATATCCAATCAAAAACACAGAGAACCTTGCAACAAAAATATACGCCTTCAATATGGGGAAACACTGAAGCAACACAAACACACCCTAAGAACAAAAAAGGAACAGCACATTAGAAATCACCTGGATGTAATTGAGGAAACCATTGAATCAAACCACTTCTGGGAGAATTGGAATACTTTATGCAAACCTCATCATGAGGAATTGGCTGTGGAGAAATCACTTTGCAAACTTCTACAACAATATAACAAAGGGCCCAGAACAAAAAAATATATACAAGAAAAATTACAAATCCTTGAAACAGAAGTCAAAGACTATCAGAATCCTGTGGATACCCCAATTACAGAAGAGGAATTATGGGAAAACTATGCACTCTCCAACCCAAAAAGGCCTGTGGTGCTGAGGGTATTTTAAATTAAATGATCAAATATACAGACCACAAATTCAAATTGGCTACACTCAAACTCTTCAACATTATCCTCACTGCAGGTATTTTCCACGATATTTGGAACCAGGGATTGATCACACCAATCTATAAAAACGGAGACAAATTTGACCCAAATAATTACAGAGGAATTTGCGTTAACAGCAACTTAGGGAAAATTCTCTGCAGTATTATAAATAGCAGACTACACCATTTCCTTGACGAACACAACGTCCTGAGCAGATTGGATTTCTAAAAAATGATCGTACAACAGATCACATTTACCCCCTCCACACTCTAATTGACAAACAAGTCAACCAAAACAAAGGCAAAATGTACTCGTGTTTTGTAGATTTCAAGAAAGCATTTGATTCAATTTGGCACAAAGGTCTTTTTTATAAACTAATAGAAAGTGGTATAAAACATTATAAGAATCGGAAGCACCTGGTATCACCCTACACAACACTGAAATCAAGTGTCTGCTGTACGCAGATGACCTGGTGCTGCTGTCTCCCACTAAAGAGGGGTTACAGTAGCACCTAGATTGTATTCACAGGTTCTGTCAGACCTGGGCTCTGACCAATAACCTAAAAAAAACAAATATAATGATATTCCAAAAAAAGGTCTGGAAATAAAGATGACAAATATAAATTCTATTTGGACACAGTTCTATTAGAACACACCAAACACCACACATATCTAGGACTAAATATCAGCAACACAGGTAGCTTTCACATGGTTGTGAATGAGCTGAGAGACAAAGCAAGAAGAGCATTCTATGCCATTAAAAGGAACATTAAAATCGAAATTCCAATTAGAATCTGGCTCAAAATGTTCCAATCGGTTATAGAACCAATTGCTCTATATGACAGTGAAGAATGGAATCCAAACTCTAGTAATGAATTCACCAAATGGGACAAACATCCAAATGAAATACTTCATGCAGAGTTTTGCAAGACTGTATTGCAAGTACAAAGAAAAACTCCAAATAACGTATGTAGAGCAGATTTGAATAGAAAAAAGAGCCATCAAATTTTACACCCATCTAAAAACAAGTGACCCAAAACATTCCATCACACAGCTCTACAATGTCAAGAGATGAAACCAGAGAAGAGTCCCCTCAGCCTGTTCTGAGGCTCAGTTCACAAACCCAAACCAACCCGATAGAGCCTCAGGACAGCACTCACAAAATCTGGCCGAAACAAATCATCACAAAACAAAAATAAATATATCACCTATTGGAAAGACACCACGAAAAATCTAAGTAAACTTCAACGCTATTTGGCTCTAAACAGACAGTACTTGGTGGCAGACTATCTGACCACTGTGATTGATAGAAACCTGGGGAAAACATTGACTAGGTAGAGACTCAGTGAGCACAGTCTGGTTATAAAGACTGGTCATCACAGACAAACCTGGCTGCCCAAAGAGGACAGTCTGGTTATAAAGACTGGTCATCACAGACAAACCTGGCTGCCCAGAGAGGACAGTCTGGCTATAGAGACTAGTCATCACAGACAAACCTGGCTGCCCAGAGAGGACAGTCTGGCTATAGAGACCGGTCGTCACAGACAAACCTGGCTGCCCAGAGAGGACAGTCTGGCTATAGAGACCGGTCGTCACAGACAAACCTGGCTGCCCAGAGAGGACAGTCTGGCTATAGAGACCAGACAAACCTGGCTGCCCAGAGGGACAGTCTGGCTATAGAGACCGGTCGTCACAGACAAACCTGGCTGCCCAGAGAGGACAGTCTGGCTATAGAGACCGGTCGTCACAGACAAACCTGGCTGCCCAGAGAGGACAGTCTGGCTATAGAGACCGGTCCGACAAACCTGGCTGCCCAGAGAGGACAGTCTGGCTATAGAGACCGGTCGTCACAGACAAACCTGGCTGCCCAGAGAGGACAGTCTGGCTATAGAGACCGGTCGTCACAGACAAACCTGGCTGCCCAGAGAGGACAGTCTGGCTATAGAGACCGGTCGTCACAGACAAACCTGGCTGCCCAGAGAGGACAGTCTGGCTATAGAGACCGGTCGTCACAGACAAACCTGGCTGCCCAGAGAGGACAGTCTGGCTATAGAGACCGGTCATCACAGACAAACCTGGCTGCCCAGAGAGGACAGTCTGGCTATAGAGACCGGTCGTCACAGACAAACCTGGCTGCCCAGAGAGGACAGTCTGGCTATAGAGACCGGTCATCACAGACAAACCTGGCTGCCCAGAGAGGACAGTCTGGCTATAGAGACCGGTCATCACAGACAAACCTGGCTGCCCAGAGAGGACAGTCTGGCTATAGAGACCGGTCGTCACAGACAAACCTGGCTGCCCAGAGAGGACAGTCTGTGCTCACTCTGCTCCAGGGGAAAGGTAGAGACAGAGCTGCATTTCCTATTACACTGTGACAAATACTCAGACCAAAGAGAATATTTCTTTCCCAAAATTATAATTCAATACAAAGAATTTGAAACTACAAAAAATGAAGAAAAAAATCTAATATTTATTGGGTGAAAAGCCAAAATGTGCAGCCAAATATGTGTCCTCCTGCCACAACCTGAGGGACAGACAGTGAAAAGTGCAATGTAATGTCAATAATATTTCCCATCTTGTTTGGTTTTGTCTTTCATACCAGGTCATGTTTCTTCTCAGTCATGTTGACACTGGTCCACTACCATTGTTTTAATGTATTGTTGTTCTGATTAATATTGTCCACTACTACTATTATTATTGCTGTTGGTCCCACCATGTATTTATATATAAATATATATATTTTTGTATATATATTTATGTTTACTTTGACAATGTATAATATGATATGATAATGAACTTGCCATGTCAATAAAGTCAATTGAATTGAATTGAGTGACAGAGAGAGAGAGAGAGAAAGAGAGAGAGACATAGAGAGACATAGAGAGAGTCTCACACACACACACATATATATATATATATATAGAGAGAGAGAGAGAGAGAGAGAGAGAGAGAGAGAGAGAGAGAGAGAGAGAGAGAGAGAGAGAGAGAGAGAGAGAGCCATAGAAAGAGAGAGAGAGAGAGAGAATAGGGAGAGAGAGAAAGAGAGACAGAGAGAGAGGGAGATAATCGAGGAGATCAGGTAGGTACTCACCAGAGTGACCCCGTCATCATTGCGTAAGTTGAGACTGCCCCTGTTGGAGACCAGCTGTCTAACATCAGACAACATGGTGCTGGGCCTCTGCGTTCGCATGGTGTGCATGGACGGCACATCTACACCTGGAACTACAGATCAACACACACATCTTAGTACAGCAAACACACACCCCAGGCACACACACACACACTGTGACCCTTTACATTAGAACGAAATAAAAGGCATTGGATGGAAATGCTCTTTTTTGCGGAAATGCCTTTTTGGAAGTGAATTTTCTTGTGCCTTAATAACAAACTCTTAATCTGTAAATATTGATAAAATGTGAAATCACAAAGCTGTTTAGACACTGAGAAAGTACTGAATCTTGCCTAGCAATGATTGGTTGAGATAATCAGGTGACTGGGACATTCATGAGAAAGAGTGTCCATTCTGTCACTCAAGGCTTCTCTGTCAAATGGCACATCCTGCTCCCTGCTACCCTGGATATTTCAAAGTTCCATTGAATATACTCATATTTTCATCATGGACTACATGCAAAGTGTAGCTACAGCTTAATACATAACATAGTCATGTTACTATGGCAACAGAGACTTCTAGAGTGTAACATGGTAGTGTGCCACAGCGGGAAGAGGAGAGAGAGGCATTGGCATGAGGGGATAGAGAGCAGCTATAGGGGGTTTGGGATGAGGGGAGGGGCCATGATGGCATGGGGGAGCAAGGGACACTCCAGACAGGTCACAGGCAGGAGGGGCTGAGTGTGTGTGTGTGTGTGTGTGTGTGTGTGTGTGTGTGTGTGTGTGTGTGTGTGTGTGTGTGTGTGTGTGTGTGTGTGTGTGTGTGTGTGTGTGTGTGTGTGTGTGTGTGTGTGTGTGTGTGTGTGTGTGTGTGTGTGTGTGTGTGTGTGTGTGTGTGTGTGTGTGCATGCGTGCGTGCGTGCGTGTAGAGTGATATCTGAGGTGACTTCTGCAGTCCCATCTGTCATGTAACTAAAGACGGATGAGCTTGGGGGATCTTTCTCTCTGTATTTCAGTCTCTACTCCATCTGTACTGTCATCTCTCCTTTTTTCTCTTTGCCATCTCTGTCTCATCTCGTTCTCTCTCCCATCTCTGTTGACCTTCTTCATTCCTCGCTGGAGTGAGGTACTCTACTGTCAGTCAGCCTGAGGGAGAGCTTAACCTTCACACCCACACCGGTCCCCCCACACACACACACACCGGCCCACACACACAAGCCCACACACACCCACACCGGCCCCCACACACCGGCACACCGGCGCGCATGCACACACACACACACACACACACACACACACACACACACACACACACACACACACACACACACACACACACACACACACCTCACAGGATGTGATGACCGTAGCTCTTTGGGAAATGTAAAGTGGGTCAGAATCAGAAGGCAGCGGAAGTTACATGAATATCAAAGTGTACTGTAAGCTCATGTCACATTTATACTGTGGCGTCTGCAAAAGAAAGTTTTCAACAGTGTCTTGACAAGATGACGAGTGCCTTAAAAAAGTAAGAACAATTGACAGTTGGACATTGTCAGACATGAGTATGCATGGCGGGTCTGAGGGTGGGACTGAGGGAGAGCAGGAGAGTGGAGAGAGTAGGAGAGGGAAAGTGGAGAAAGTAGGAGAGGGAGAGTGGAGAAAGGAAGAGTTAAGAGAGGGAGAGTGGAGATTGGAGAAAGTAAGAGTGGAGAAAGGGAAAGAGGAGAGTGGAGAAAGTAAGAGTGGAGAAAGGGCGAGAGGAGAGTGGAGAAAGGAAGAGTGAAGAGAGGGAGAGTGGAGAGTGGAGAAAGTAAGAGTGGAGAAAGGGCGAGAGGAGAGTGGAGAAAGTAAGAGTGGAGAAAGGGAGAGAGGAGAGTGGAGAAAGTAAGAGTGGAGAAAGGGAGAGAGGAGAGTGGAGAAAGGAAGAGTGAAGAGAGGGAGAGTGGAGAGTGGAGAAAGTAAGAGTGGAGAAATGGAGAGAGGAGAGTGGAGAAAGGAAGAGTGAAGAGAGGGAGAGTGGAGAGTGGAGAAAGTAAGAGTGGAGAAATGGAGAGAGGAGAGTGGAGAAAGTAAGAGCGGAGAAAGGGAGAGAGGAGAGTGGAGAAAGGAAGAGTGAAGAGAGGGAGAGTGGAGAGTGGAGAAAGTAAGAGTGGAGAAATGGAGAGATGAGAGTGGAGAAAGGAAGAGTGAAGAGAGGGAGAGTGGAGAGTGGAGAAAGTAGGAGAGGGAGAGTGGAGAAAGTAGGAGAGGGAGAGTGGAGAAAGTAGGAGAGGGAGAGTGGAGAAAGGAAGAGTGAAGAGAGGGAGAGTGGAGAGTGGAGAAATTAGGAGAGGGAGAGTGGAGAAAGTAGGAGTGGAGAAAGGGAGAGAGGAGAGTGGAGAAAGTAAGAGTGAGTGAAGAGAGGGAGAGATGAGAGAGTGGAGAGAGGCGAGATGAGAGTGTGTAGAGAGTGAGGAAATCTCCAACTTGTTCTCACAGTCTCATGTCAAAATTAAACGTTTATCCACGTTTCTCAAACATCACATTTTGAAGTTGTTGCAAACATTGAATTTCGAAGCGTTTAAGGTTGAGTTGAGTTATTAACTACCCATTTTTTCAGTTAGGGTTTGGGACAAGCAAAAAAAGAAACAACACAAAACAACTTCCTATTGCTGGATTCAAACTTGCATCCTTTGGAATCAGAGGCAGATGCTAGCGCCCATTCGCCATAACCGCCCAGAACATCCTAGCAACGCCATAACCGCCCAGAACATCCTAGCAACGCCATAACCGCCCAGAACATCCTAGCAACGCCATAACCGCCCAGAACATCCTAGCAACGCCATAACCGCCCAGAACATCCTAGCAACGCCATAACCGCCCAGAACATCCTAGCAACACCATAACCGCCCAGAACATCCTAGCAACGCCATAACCGCCCAGAACATCCTAGCAACGCCATAACCGCCCAGAACATCCTAGCAACGCCATAACCGCCCAGAACATCCTAGCAACGCCATAACCGCCCAGAACATCAGCAACGCCATAACCGCCCAGAACATCCTAGCAACACCAAAACCTATTTGAAGCTAACAGTGTTCACTGTTGCCCCTAGTGGCTGGCTTCCACGTCATCTCCATGTGTCCTCAGACATGGTTGGACGTCGAATACTGACTTGTATCACAAGTGACCTGCCTAGAACTCTCCCCCACACAGTAATAATAAATCACCAAACGCCTGATGCTACCCCAGGGATGGAGGGAGAGGATGGTATGTGGTCCACACTCTGTCAGGCTGTCATCCCCCTCTCTCTGTCTATCCATCAATCCGTGCTCTGTATTGATGGAGGGCTAAGTGGCTTTTACTCTGAGGCAGATGGGTGTTGTCTGTACAGGACCAACAGTGGTCCTGCTAACACATTATCATGTTAGGGCCTCCAACACCCTGCCAGGGAGCTGGACCATAACCATCAGTCTGAGTTGAGTTGAGCTCAGTTACATATGGACACAGTGTGCTGGATTATCTGTGCTGGGCTGGTTTGGATTGGACTGACTGGGATAGGCTGGATAGGGCTGGATATGGCTTGCCTGGGCTCACCATGGCTGGGCTGGACTAAGTTGGGACCAATAGGGCTAGATAGGCCTGGGCTGGATTGGACACCCCCCACACACACAAACCCGCATGCAGCATTCAGTACCTTTTCCTCTGTCAATTCTGTCAATCAGCCAACCATCCATGGGAACATTCCTTCTCATTATTAAGTCTGTCTCATCTCATGTTATAATTGCATGTGGACAAAATTAAGACATTATCTCATGAATGAGAAATTAAACATTATATTTCAGTAATTTTCCCTCTTCAGTTCCTTTTCTATTCAGTCTCTTTCTTTAATTAACTGCTGTGATAAAATGCAAATGAGCACTACAGCAGGCAGTAAATTAACAAACAGAGACGTTATATGGACAACAACAAAATGTCTCACCACTGAAATAATAGGTCCTCACCAGAGTCATTGTTCGGGGGTGGAAAAAAATACTATCCACTGGAGGAAAGATGGCTGTCCGCTCCTAAGGACTGTGGGTTCTTGTCCTCTGTGGACAACGTGAGTAAGACACACTAGCCGCGACTTCAGAGCATGCTGGCTGGAGTGTTTACAGACATATTCAATCTCTCCCTATCTCAGTCTGCTGTCCCCACTTGCTTCAAGATGTCCACCATAGTTCTTGTACACAAGAAAGCTAAGGTAACTGAACTAAATGACTATCGTCCCGTAGCACTCACTTCTGCCATAATGAAGTGCTTTGAGAGGCTAGTTAAGGATCATATCACCTCCACCTTACATGACACCCTAGACCCTCTTCAATTTGCATACCGTCCCAATAGATCCACAGATGATGCAATCGCCGTTGCACTGCACACTTCCCTATCCCATCTGGACAAGAGGAATACCTATGTAAGAATGATGTTCATTGACTATAGCTCATCCTTCATCATAGTACCCTCCAAGCCCATCATTAAGCTCGGGGCCCTGGGTCTGAACCCCACCCTGTGCAACTGGGTCCTAGACTTTCTGCAGCCCACCCCAGGTGGTGAAGATAGGAAACAACACCTCCAGTACGCTGATCCTCAACACAGGGGCCCCACAAGGGTGTGTGCTCAGCCCTCTCCTGTACTCCCTGATTACCAGTGACTGCATGGCCACGCACCAACTCAATCATCAGGTTTGCAGACTACACAACAGTAGTAAGCCTGATCATCAGCAATGACGAGACCAACTACAGGGGGAGATGAGGTCCCTGGCGGAGTGGTGCCAGGAAAATAACCTCTCCCTCAATGTCGACAAAATGAAGGAGCTGATCGTGGACTTCAGGAAAAACCAGAGAGAGCATGCCCCTATCCACATTGATGGACCGCAGTGGAGAAGGTGAAAAGCTTCAAGTTCCTCGGTGTGCACATCACTGACGATCTGAAATGGTCCACCCACACAGACTCTTCGACCTCAGGAGGCTGAAGAAATTTGTCTAGGCCCCTAAGACCCTCACAAACTTTTACAGATGTACAATTGAGAACATCCTGTTGGGCTGTATCAAAACCTGGCACGGCAACTGCACTTCCCGTAACCGCAGGGCTCTCCAGAGAGTGGTGCGGTCTGCCCAATGCATCACTGGGGCACACTGCCTGCCCTCCAGGACACCTACAGCACCCGATGTCACAGGAAGGCCAAAAAGAACATCAAGGACATCAACCACCCAAGCCACGGCCTGTTGACCCCATAATAATCCAGAAGGCGAGTTCAGTACAGAAGCATCAAAGCAGGGACTGAGAGACTGAAAAACAGCTTCTATCTCGAGGCCATCTAAAAGTTCAACAGCAACCACTAGCCGGCTACCACCAGGTTATTCAACCCTGCACCTTAGAGGCTGCTGCACTACAGTGCCTTCGGAAAGTACTCAGACTCCTTGACTTTTTCCACGTTTTTTTATGTTACAACCTTAATCTAAAATGTATTTAAAAAAACAATTATCATCATGGAGAATACGCCGTGACAAAATAAAAAACAGGCTTTTAGAACTTTTAACATTGAAGGTCCCCAAGAACACAATGGCCTCCAACATTCTTAAATGTATGAACCACCAAGACTCTTTCTAGAGCTGGCCGCCCGGCCAAACTGAGCAATTGAGGGAGAAGGGCCTTGGTCACGAAACCCGTCTGGCCACTCTAGAGTTCCTCTGTGTAGATGGGAAAACCTTCCATAAGAACAACCACCTCTGCAGTACTCCACCAATCAGGCCTTTATGGTAGAGCGGCCAGACGGAAGCCACTCCTCAGTAAAAGACATAAGACAGCCAGCTTGGAGTTTGCCAAAAGGCACCTAAAGACTCTCAGACCATGAGACAAAATATTATCTGGTCTGATGAAACCAAAATGAAACCAAAAACCTCTTTTGCCTGAAAAGCGTCACGTCTGGAGGAAACCCGGCACCATCCCTACGGTGAAACATGGTGGTGGCAGCATCATGCTGCAGTGATGTTTGTCAGCGGCAGGGACTGGGAGACTAGTCAGGATCAAGGCAAAGATCAAAGTACATCAGAGATCCTTAATGAAAACCTGCTCCAGAGCTCTCAGGACCTCAGACTGAGGCAAAGGTTCACCTTCCAACAGGATAACGACCCTAAGCACACAGCTAAGACAACGCAGGAGTGGCTTTGGGACAAGTTGCTTGTCACTCCCTGACCATAGAGGGCCCTCGGGGTTCTCTATGGTGTGATAGGTCAGGGCGTGACTAGGGGGATTCTAGGTATTAAGGTTTTTTGGGGGGCGGGGGCACAAGGGACGGTCCGTCTGGGAGTCAATGAAGCAGTTTGAGGAGGGATATCGGAGAGAGATGTTGGCTAGGAGTATGCTTCAACGCAGGTGTTTTGATGAGCGTGTCATCAGTCCGGTGCAACCTGTGCCGGCTCCATGCACCAGGCCTCTAAGTGAGCATTCCCAGCCCAGTACGTCCTGTGCCAGGTGCCGGCTCCCCGCACTCGCCCTGAAGAGCGTGTCAACTCTACTCAAGCTGAGCCTTGGTCCAATTATTCATATGACGGTCGTGACATCGCTGAATGTCCTTGATTGGCCCAGACAGAGCCCGGACTTGAACCAGATCGAACATCTCTGGAGAGACCTGAAAATAGCTGTGCAGCAATGCTCCCCATACAACCAGGGTCTGAAGAGAGGAATGGGAGAAACTCCCCAAATACAGGTGTGCCAAGTTTTTAGCATCATACCCAAGAAGACTCGAGGCTGTAATCGCTGCCAAAGGTGTGTCAACAAAGTATTGAGTAAACGTTCTGAATACTTATGCAAATGTAACATTTCTGTTTTACATTTTTCATAGGAAATTTCCTGGCCATGGAAACAAAATATCGATGTTTTGATCCCCGAGCCACTTAGTTATGGAAAGGTGCTCCATCATACAGGAAAAGGCATTGTTCGTCACCAAACTGTTCCTAGATGGTTGGGAGAAGTTGCTCTTGGATGATGTGTTGGTATCATTCTTTTTTCATGGCAGTGTTCTTAGGCAAAATTGTGAGTCAGCCCACTCCCTTGCCTGAGAAGCAATCCCACACATGAATGGTCTCAGGATGCTTTACTGTTGGCATGACACAGGACTGATTTACATTTAAGTCATTTAGCAGACG
This sequence comes from Oncorhynchus keta, assembly GCF_023373465.1. Lineage (NCBI taxonomy): Eukaryota > Metazoa > Chordata > Actinopteri > Salmoniformes > Salmonidae > Oncorhynchus > Oncorhynchus keta. The sequence continues at coordinate 17,527,907 of NC_068454.1, forward strand.
CTCTTATCCAGAGCGACTTACAAATTGGTGCATTCACCTTATGACATCCAGTGGAACAGCCACTTTACAATAGTGCATCTAAATCTTTTAGGGGGGGGGGGTGAGAAGGATTACTTATCCTATCCTAGGTATTCCTTGAAGAGGTGGGGTTTCAGGTGTCTCCGGAAGGTGGTGACTCCGCTGTCCTGGCGTCGTGAGAGAGTTTGTTCCACCATTGGGGGGCCAGAGCAGCGAACAGTTTTGACTGGGCTGAGCGGGAACTGTACTTCCTCAGTGGTAGGGAGGCGAGCAGGCCAGAGGTGGATGAACGCAGTGCCCTTGTTTGGGTGTAGGGCCTGATCAGAGCCTGGAGGTACTGAGGTGCCGTTCCCCTCACAGCTCCGTAGGCAAGCACCGTGGTCTTGTAGCGGATGCGAGCTTCAACTGGAAGCCAGTGGAGAGAGCGGAGGAGCGGGGTGACGTGATGGTAGAGCTCACCTTGTCTTCTCCGGACAAGCATTTTTCCGGATGCCCCAAACAATCGGAAAGGGGATTCATCAGAGAAAATGACTTTACCCAAGTCCTCAGCAGTCCCATCCCTTTACCTTTTGCAGAATATCAGTCTGTCCCTGATGTTTTTCTTGGAGAGAAGTGGCTTCTTTGCTGCCCTTCTTGAAACCAGGCCATCCTCCAAAAAGCTTCACCTCACTGTGCGTGCAGATGCACTCACACCTGCCTGCTGCCATTCCTGAGCAAGCTCTGTACTGGTGGTGCCCCGATCCCGCAGCTGAATCAACTTTAGGAGACGGTCCTGGCACTTGCTGGACTTTCTTGGGCGCCCTGAAGCCTTTTTCACAACAATTGAACCAATTTACTTGAACTTCTTGATCCAATAAATTATTGATTTAGGTGCAATCTTACTGGCAGCGATATCCTTGCCTGTGAAGCCCTTTTTGTGCAAAGTAATGATGACGGCAAGGGTTTCCTTGCAGATAACCATGGTTGACAGAGGAAGAACAATGATTCAAAGAACCACCCTTCTTTTGAAGCTTCTAGCTTCTATTCAAACTCAATCAGCATGATAGAGTGATCTCCAGCCTTGCCCTCGTCAACACTCACACCTGTGTTAATGAGAGAATCACTGACATGATGTCAGCTGGTCTTTTTGTGGCAGGGCTGAAATGCAGTGGAACTATTTGGGGGGGATTCAGTTCATTTGCATGGCAAAGAGGGACTTTTCAAATAATTGCAATTCATCTGATAACTCTTCATAACATTCTGGAGTATATGCAAATTGCCATCATTCAAATTGAGGCAGCAGACTTTGTGAAATTTTATATTTTTGTCATCCTCAAAACTTTTGGCCACGACTGTACATACTGTATTCTACTGTATTTTAGTTAATACCACTCCGACAATGCTCGTCCTAATATTTATGTATTTCTTAATTCTATTCTTTTACCTTTAGATGTGTGTCTATTGTTGTGAGTTGTTAGATACTACTGCACTGTTGGAGCTAGGAAGACAAGCATTTCGCTACAGCTGCATATGTATGTGACCAATTACATTTGATTTGATTTATATGAACATTTATGCAAAATAAACAATAAGGCTACCACCACAACAACCAAACAATACATAACAGAACACTACACAACACTACCCAACACTACACAACACAACTCAACACAACATTACACAACACAACAATACATAACAGAACACTACACAACACTACCCAACACTACACAACACAACTCAACACAACATTACACAACACAACAATACATAACAGAACACTACACAACACTACCCAACACTACACAACACAACTCAACACAACATTACACAACACAACAATACATAACAGAACACAACACTACACAACATAACTCAACACAACATTACAACAACACTACACAACAACAAAACACAACAACATAACACTACACACACACAACACAATAGTAAATCCTGTGAGGAGTGTTGTACTACCGTTTTCCTCCAGGTGTTTTCGGATGATGTAGCTGGTCTCAGTTCCCTCGGTGGTGTAGTCCAGTGGATTGTTCCCGTTCACATCCTGCAGTAGGACATTCACCCCAGCCTTCCAAAACACCCGGAACGTTCGGAACCCACCATAGAACGAGGAGGGAGAGAAAGCAGAAGAGAGACACAAATAAGTTGAGTGGTTTCTCAGGTCATTTATCAGAGGGGGATCGATGATAATGTACGCCCAATTATCAGGCCCTCCCAGCAGTGTGTACCTGAGGAGAACCACAGGGACATAAACACTCAATGGAGGTATTTAATCAACTCATTAAATATGGGACTGTGGGGGCCCCAGGGCAGGGATGTGTGCACAACGCTGCCTTTTACTATTCTCTCAATTCAATGTTTTTATTCAAAGGCTTTATTGGCATGGGAAACATATGTAAACATAGCCAAAGCAAGTGAAATAGACAATAAACAAAAGTGAAATAAACAATAAAATGAACAGTAAACATTACACTCACAAAAGTTCCAAAATAATAAAGGCATTTCAAATGTCATATTATGTATATATACACTGTTGTAACGATGTGCAAATAGTTAAAGTACAACATTGAAAATAAATAAACATAGGTATGGGTTGTATTTACAATAGTGTTTGTTTTTCACTGGTTGCCCTTTTCTTGTGGCAACAGGTAACAAATCTTGCTGCTGTGATGGCACACTGTGGTATTTCACCCAGTAGATATGAGAGTTTATCAAAATTGGATTTGTTTTCGAATTCTTTGTGGATCTGTGTAATCTGAGGGAAATATGTGTCTCTAATATGGTCATACATTGGGCAGGAGGTTCGGAAGTGCAGCTCAGTTTCCACCACATTTTATGGACAGCGTGCATACAGTCTGTCTTCTCTTGAGAGCCATGTCTGCCTACGGCGGCCTTTCTCAATGCCAAGGCTATGCTCAATGAGTCTGTACATAGTCAAAACTTTCCTTGACTTTGGGTCAGTCACAGTGGTCAGGTATTCTGCCACTGTGTACTCTCTGTTTAGGGCCAAATAGCATTCTAGTTTGCTCTGTTTTGGAATGAATTATTTCCAATGTGTCAAGTAATTATCTTTTTGTTTTCTCATGATTTGATTGGGTCTAATTGTGTTGCTGTCCTGGGGCTCTGTGGGGTCTGTTTGTGTTTGTGAACAGAGCCCCAGGACCAGCTTGCTCTTCTCCATGTTCATCTCTCTGTAGGTGATTGCTTTGTTAAGGAAGGTTTGGGAATCGCTTCCTTTTAGGTGGTTGTAGAATTTAAAGGCTAATTTCTGGATTTTGAGAATTAGCGGGTATTGGCCTAACTCTGCTCTGCATGCATTATTTGGTGTTTTACGTTAAACATGGAGGATATTTTTGCAGAATTCTGCATGCAGAGTCTCAATTAGTTTTTTTGTCCCATTTTGTGAATTTCTGGTTGGTGAGCGGACCCCAGACCTCACAACCATAAATGACAATGGGTTCTATAACCGTCTTTTATTTTTTTAGCCAGATCCTAATTGGTATGCCGCATTTTATGTTCCTTTTGATGACAATGAAGGATCTTGCCTTGTCGCTGTGGTGCTGATGTTTAGGCCAAGGTGTGTATAGTTTGTTGTGTGCTCTAGGGCAACGGTGTCTATTAAATTTGTATTTGTGATCCTGGCGACTGGACCTTTTTTGGAACATCATTATTTTTGTCATACTGAGATTTACAGTCATGACCCAGGTCTGACAGAATCTGTGCAGAACATCTAGGTGCTGCTGTAGGCCCTACTTGGTTGGCGACAGAAGTACCAGATCATCAGTAAACAGAAGACATTTAACTTCAGATTCTAGTAGGTTGAGGCCATGTGCTGCAGACTGTTCTAGTGACCTCACCAATTTATTGATATAATGTTGAAGAAGGTGGGGCTTAAGCTGCATCCCTGTCTCACCCCATGGCCCTGTGGGAAGAAATGTGTGTGTTTTTAACTGCCCAGTTGTTGTTTGTGTCCATGGATTTTATAATGTTATATGTTTTTTTTTTCCATCAATTTGTATAGCAGACCCTCATGCCAAATTGAGTCAAATGCTTTTTTTAAATCAACAAAGCATGAGAAGACTGCATTTGTTTTGATTAGTTTGTCAATTAGGGTGTGCAGGGTAAATACGTGGTCTGTCGTACAGTAATGACATTTGCTCAGTACATTGTTTTCACTGAGGAAATGTACAAGTCTGCTGTTAATGATAATGCAGAGGATTTTCCCAAGGTGGCTGGTGGTGCTGTGGTCTTGAGGTGGGTCTTCTCGGCATGGGTCCTCTATGTGTAGGTCCAGGGGGAGAGTGTCTTGCTAGTATGGGCGGGGTGTTTATTGATCTGTGGTTGGGACTGCGTTTGAGTGTTGGGACTGCGTTTGAGGGCGATGTCCTTTAGGGTCCGGGCGAAGGTGGACACTGCTGCCTTGTATAGGTAGACTTGGTCGTAAAGGCTGTTCAAGTCGAGGGGGAAATGGTGGGCCAGGGAAACATTTGGTTTTGAGACACAATCATGGGAAATACTTGTGCTTACCCGCTGTATGGTAGCAGGGTGGAAGTCTTTTCCTGTTAGCAGGGTGGAGACCACTTGCGCGTTGGGTAAAGTAGAAGAGGCTTTTTCAATCACTCCCTTTGGTGATGTGTCCACCCTCTCCTGCTCTGCTCCTTGTGCCTGTGTGTATTATTATGTGGCTGGGTGACCCTAGTTGGTCCTCAGACAGAAGGTCTAGGGTGCGCTGTGTGTAGCCTAGTGGTTAGAGCGTTGGACTAGTAACCGCAAGGTTGTGAGTTCAAACCCCCGAGCTGACAAGGTACAAATCTGTCGTTCTGCCCCTGAACAGGCAGTTAACCCACTGTTCCCAGGCCGTCATTGAAAATAAGAATGTGTTCTTAACTGACTTGCCTGGTTAAATAAAGATAAAATAAAAAATAAAATAAAAAATTATTATGTGGCTGGGTGACCCTAGTTGGTCCTCAGACAGAAGGTCTAGGGTGTGCTGTGTGTATTATTATGTGGCTGGGTGACCCTAGTTGGTGCTCAGACATAAGGTCTAGGGTGTGCTGAGTGTTTGGACACCAGAGTTAAGACACTCTGTGTTTGGGAAAAAGTACAATCTGTGTCTTGTGTATGTCCTCAATGGGTGTGGGTCGGTTGTCAGGAGGGCTATCAGGGTGGCTGATAGGGGGGGTGCTCAGAGAGGGGGTAGGATCCCCTGGGCTTGGGGTTCTTCATTTGTCTGTCCTGCTGTGATGTCAACGCTATGGTCAGGATCTGGTGTGGTCCGTTCTGTTGTGGGGTCGAGACTTTTGTCAGGAGCTGAGGTGGGCTGTTCTGCTGGCTTCTCTGTGGGGGGTGGCCACCTCTCTACTGGGTTGTTCTCTGTCACACGCCATCTCTCTCTCTCTCGCGCTTTCCCTCTGTCTCTTTATTTCTGTCAATATCCCCTTTTCCCTCACTATAACTTACTTAACTTACTTAAAGTGGAACTAACAGCGTTTTAGCAACATGAAATCTTATTCAAATCTGTTCATGTACAGTCCCTGGAAGAATATGACACTTTTTATTTTATTTCTATTTATTTTTTACATTTGCTGACAAGGAAACACTTAGATTTGGTCATTTTCACATTTTTTAAAATTATTAGAATGTTTGGGAATGATGCATAGTAGGGCAATTGTGAAAATTCTTTAGCAATATAGAGTGAGAAAGCAGCTGTGTGTTTGGACAACTAAAAGACACTGCTGTAAATAAAACCTAACAAAACATCTTGCTCATACAACTGAATGGATTTCTGGAAATATGCAAATACCACGGGAGACCTCTTACATTTGGGAACTTTACAGTCCTATTAATCAAACAACCATGAAAAGGTAGGCTCTCTCTCCCTCAGTTATGCACATCAACAACAACAAGATCAACAACTAATGCTAGCCAGAGTGAGATGAGCTAAACATTAGATAAACACACTCAAACTTGTTTACCTAGTTGGCCGTCAAAATTGCACTGATAAACGATGGGGAATAGTAGCCTGCTCGTACTTCTGCAGCTTGCCTGTCAATGCTTGCTTGTCCCAACCCACATTTTGACAACTGAATGGAAACTTGCCTGCCTGCCTGCCCATTTGATCAAAGGAAAATACATTTAATTGATAACTAGTTCATAAACTGCCGCCAGTGTGCCAGAATGCGCTCTGGGTCGTTAGTAAATTCAGAGCGTTGTAAGATTATTGGTTTGTAAATTCAGAGAGTTTCGCTCTACTGGCACATACTGCACGATTGACCCTGGATGCTCTGACCAGGGGTTGATCCGTGTGTTCCTCAACAGCAGTCAAGTACACAAGTTAACTGGCCAAAGTTGGCTTGCTACTTCCAGACACAAATGGGAGAACACCTCACTCTAACAATTTCACTCGCCTTAGCAGAGCTGGTTAGGCTGTTTACATTTAATCATGACTCTTATTTTTCCCCCCCTACATTTACTGACACAGGTCATATTAAGCGGGTGTTGCATTTTTGTAAATTCATAAATTATTCTGTGCTCTGTCACACTCAGATGAGAGTAATCGAAGTAGGTAGCCAGAGTGAATTTATGAACGGAAGAGATATGCTAACAGGATAACAGTTGTTCAAGTTCAGCATAGCTAGCTGTACCACCAGATAAGGATGAGGGGGAAAAGTCGATCACTCACCTACTCCTCCAATGACATGACATCCTCCCAGAAGCTACAGTAGCTAGCTAACATTAGCATCCAGGTTTTAGTCTTGCTTAATAAAGAGGTACATGAATAGATAGGCTAGCCTATTAGCCACATTATGACTTAGGATCAATTGCCATTTCTAGCTTGATTGTATTGACATTCCCAGCCATAGTTACATTCATCTGTTCTTGTCCAACATATTGAGGCATTGAAACTGAAAGAGGGCATCATGAATGGGAGGAGGCAGCAAACAATGTACCAGTTTGTGATTTACATCCTGATAGCAATATTTTTTGGACTACCAAGAAATGTATTGGTGAATTATTTTAGCTAATCATTGCTTGAACTGCATCATTCTAGTTTGCCAATAATGCCTATACGTCATGGACTTGTTAGTCAAGTAGAACCTATTTTTAAAACCTCTTATGAAGTTGGTTTTGTAGCATAAAGTGGGAATTTTATATTTTTTTTACTGATATTATGATTGTCTGTTTGTTTCTTATTTGCTAAGGAGTTAAAGCACTGTCAGTTCCACTTTAAGCTAACACATTTCCTTTCAAGTCGCCATTGTCAGTCCTTCCCCGTACATTGCTGTTTGCCTAAACAATAAAATATATTGCAGTGTAACGATTGTGGCTGGGCTGGGGCAGATAAGAGGGACAGGGGTCTTTAAGTGAGGCTCCTTATTGAATATTTACCGCTAATAGAATTCTAACGGCCATGTTAGGACAGAACACGAGATGAATTGGCTAGTCCTCAGGCAGACAGAGAGAAGTGGAGTGTGTGTGTAGAGGGGGTTGGAGACGGTTTTACTGCAGTCCAAACCCTTATATCTCAGCGCCCTGGACCGTTAAATGCAAACCACAAACACCTGGAACTTAAACATCCTGCAATTCATCAAAACAAATCTCTAAACATTAGGGAAACATCAGAGCTAATGCATCTAATGGATCAACCAGGCAAAGCGTCAATACAGGACTAAGATTGAATCCTACTTCACCGGCTCCAATGCTTGTTGGACGTGGCAGGGCTTGCAAACTATTACGGACTACAAAGGGAAGCACAGTCGCAAGCTGCCCAGTGGCACAATCCTACCAAACGAGCTAAATAACTTCGATGTTCGCTTTGAGGCAAGCAACACAGAAGCATGTATGAGAGCATCATCTGTTCCGGACGACTGTGTGATCACGCTCTCCATAGCCTATGTGAGTAAGACCTTTTAACAGGTCAACATTCACAAGGCCGCAGGGCCAGACGGATTACCAGGACGTGTACTCCAAGCATGCGCTGACAAACTGGCAAGTGTCTTCAATTACATTTTCATCCTCTCCCTGTCCGAGTCTGTAATACCAACATGTTTCAAGCAGACCACCGTAGTCCCTGTGCCCAAGAACACTAAGATAACCTGTCTAAATGACTACCGACCCATAGCATTCCCATATGTAGCCATGAAGTGCTTTGAAAGGCTGTTCATGGCTCACATTAATACCATTATCCCAGAAACCCTAGACTGACTATAATTTGCATACCTCCCCAACAGATCCACTGATGGAGCAGTCTCTATTGCACTCCACACTGCCCTTTCTCACCTGGGCCAAAAGGAACAACTACATGAGAATGCTATTCACTGACTACAGCTCAGCGTTCAACACCATAGTGCCGTCAATTGTACAAGTACAACTGAATGCCTTCAACTGAAATGTGTCTTCCGCATTTAACCCAAGGACCCTGGGACTAAACAACTGCCTCTGCAACTGGAACAAAGTCTAGGTCCAAAATGCTTCTTAACAGCTTCTACCACCAAGACATAAGACTCCAGAACAGCTAATCAAATGGCTAACCGGACTATTTGCACACCCCCCACCCCCATTTTTAAGCTGCTGCTACTCTCTGTTTATTATCCATACATAGTCACTTCAGCTCTACTTACATGTACATATTACCTTAATTACCTCGACTAACCTGTGCCCCACACATTGACTCTGTACCAGTACCCCCTGTATGTAGCCTCCACATTGACTCTGTACCAGTACCCCCTGTATGTAGCCTCCACATTGACTCTGTACCAGTACCCCCTGCATGTAGCCTCCACATTGACTCTGTACCAGTACCCCCTGTATGTAGCCTCCACATTGACTCTGTACCAGTACCCCTGTATGTAGCCTCCACATTGACTCTGTACCAGTACCCCCCTGACTATGTAGCCTCCACATTGACTCTGTACCAGTACCCCCTGTATAGCCTCCACATTGACTCTGTACCAGTACCCCTACATGTGACATTGACTCTGTACCAGTACCCCTGTATGTAGCCTCCACATTGACTCTGTACCAGTACCCCTGTATGTAGCCTCCACATTGACTCTGTACCAGTACCCCCTGTATGTAGCCTCCACATTGACTCTGTACCAGTACCCCCTGTATGTAGCCTCCACATTGACTCTGTACCAGTACCCCCTGTATGTAGCCTCCACATTGACTCTGTACCAGTACCCCCTGTATGTAGCCTCCACATTGACTCTGTACCAGTACCCCCTGTATGTAGCCTCCACATTGACTCTGTACCAGTACCCCCTGTATGTAGCCTCCACATTGACTCTGTACCAGTACCCCCTGTATGTAGCCTCCACATTGACTCTGTACCAGTACCCCCTGTATGTAGCCTCCACATTGACTCTGTACCAGTACCCCCTGTATGTAGCCTCGCTACTGTTATTTTATTGTTGCTCCTTAATTATATGTTATATTTCTATTTTTCTTCTTTATTTATTTTTTTTATTTTTTTACATCAGTTTATTTTAGTAAATAATTTCTTACACTTATTTTTCTTAAAACTGCATTGTTGGTTAATTAAGGGCTTATAAGTAAGCATTTCACTGTAAGGTCTACTACACCTGTTGTATTCGGTGCATGTGACAAATACAATTTGATTCGAATTAATCTACCCGTCAATGGCAAGCAAAAAAAACACAATTAATGAAGTTAATCTGAACGATTTGTTATGTACCAATATTAAATATAGAGGTCTGCATTCTGAATTTTCCCCTTTGTATCTTAGGGTAAAGTGCCTACCCATTTCTATGGTCTGGTCTAGCAGGAGCTGTTGTCACTCAGGGTTAGTTAGGGGTTAATGGATGTTACAATTAACATTCAACATCAGCTGGTGCTTTGTGTATATTCATGAGGAAGAGCTTATTGCTTTGAGACGGAGAGCAGAGAGAGAGTAAGCAAGAGAGTGGAAGAAAGAGAGAGAGAGACAGAGAGAGAGAGAGAGAGGGAGAGAGAGAGAGAGAGAGAGAGAGAGGAGAAAGAGGGGGAGAGAGAGAGAGAGAGAGAGAGAGAGAGAGAGAGAGAGAGAGAGATGAAGAAAGAGAGAAGGAGAGAGGGAGAGAGAGAAAGACAAAGACAAAGCGAGAGCATGCCTAGCTGTCTGTTTTCCTACTGTTTTTTCATCCAGCCCAAATGTGCCAATCATACAGCCTTTGTGCAGGTTGTGGCGAGGGACTGTGTGTGTGTGTGTGTGTGTGTGTGTGTGTGTGTGTGTGTGTGTGTGTGTGTGTGTGTGTGTGTGTGTGTGTGTGTGTGTGTGTGTGTGTGTGTGTGTGTGTGTGTGTGTGTGTGTGCATGTAGAGTAAATAGGAGAGAGGTGGTGTTTCTGACCTGTCATTCTCAGCTCCTGCTGTGACTCCAGCAAGACTACTACAGTATGGTACCCAGCAAACAAAAATGAGTTATGTGAAAGTTCCCAGAACATTCGTTCGGTCGCCACAAATGTTCTCATAACACAAAAACTGTCCAGTCGTGAGGATGATTCTAGAATGTTGTAAGAACTTTCCTAGAAGACACTTATAAAAGGTTCTTTAAAGGTTCCCAGAATCTTTTATGAGATTGTGGGAAGTGTATCGCAAAATTTATGTTCCCCAAAAAACAAAAACTGTCCAGTTGTGTGGATCATTCTACAATGCTTCTTTTAGGGTGCAAAAAAATATTCACTCAATGTTACAAAAACATTCCCAGAACACATTTGGTATTTTTCTTTAAAGGTTTCCATAATGTCCTTTGGGTTGTGGCAACAGTCTGATGGGAAGATCGTGGTGATTTCACAAAATATATGTTCCCAAAAAACAAAAACTGTCCAGTTGTGTGGATCGTTCTGCAATGCTTCTTTTAGGGTGTAAAAAACATTTACCCAATGTTACAATAATGTTCCCAGAATATTTTTTTCTGTTCTTTAAAGGTTCCCAGAATGTTTCATTGGGTTGTGGGAACGTTGTGGGGATATGACAAGAGATAAAACTGTCCAGTTGTGCTGACATTCAGATCATGTTTGAATCAGGGGGCACAAAACTTTCCTTTGATGTTGCAAGAATGTTGACAGAACAACCTTTCTGAGTTCATTAAAGGTTTCCAGAACATTTAATTAGGTTGCAGGAACAGTGTGGATACCTTACACGAGTTAGGTTCCCAAAACAAAAAATATGGTCAGTTGTGATGACATTCAAACAATGTTTTAAGTTAGGTTGCACAGGTCATTCCTGTAATGTTGAACAATGTTCCACAAATTCCAAATAAGTCCATTTTTATGACGTTCATAGCATATATTCCATTGATGTTCTCTCTGTATACATTTTACCTTGTGAAAAAGAGCTTTACCAATTGGTGATGGTCTCTGGAAGAGGTGTGTTTAAATATAGGTACAATGGCCCTGACACCTCTGTTAGAAGGCGTGGTAATGACCAGTAGGAGACAGAACCACTGTATTTCAATTTCATAGTTTTGTTCGAAAGAAACATGGTTAAAGAATATGTTGTCTTGTCTTCTGGCTCTGCAGCCAGAACCTTAACCCTCTGCACCATCAGGTTATATCTATCTATGTTGAACTTAATGGGAATCTTAGCTAATGTTCTTGGTTTGCAGGGCAATCACTACTCTACCTAGTGAGGATATCAACTGGGGCGTCTGTTTTTTTTATTTGACCTTTATTTAACTAGGTAAGTCAGTTAAGAACACATTCTTGTTTAAAATGATGGCCTAGAAACAGCTGGTTAACTGCCTTGTTCAGGGGCAGAATAGACTGACAAGGTACAAATCTGTCATTCTGCCCCTGAACAGGCAGTTAACCCACTGTTCCTAGGCCGTCATTGAAACATAAGAATTTGTTCTTAACTGACTTGCCTAGTTAAATAAAGGTAAAATAAATAAAAAAAAACAGATGAGACAGGCCCCGCCTTACAACTTTTCAGAATGCAAAGCATAAGAGAGAAAACTGAGATCGTGGTAGGGATCGTTAGGGCATGCAACTGAAACAATTCAAAACGTTGTGCAATGGAAAACTAAAACAAGCATTTCTTATTGGACATGTTCAATTAGTATCTCCTAGTTTCGTCCCGTGTTTTTCTGCTTGGTGCCTAGGGAATAGAACTCACCATTTCTGCTGGGAGACATTACAACAGAATGAGGACAACCTGCCAATTAGCCACTAATCGGCAATCGCTTATCTCATTGCTGCCTGCATGGGCCTTGTTAGCCATGCAAATCAGGAGAAACTAATTGACACAGTGAAGTTAAATCCGATATGATAACGGACCAGCGATGCCACGATGGATTCTAGGCTCTGAATAGGGAACTATAGTGACGCCATAGACAGAGATGGCTTCTACAGACTAGGCCTACATCTAGAGTAGCAATCATGTCGTTTCTTCATAGTTGCCGTTGTGGTTAAGGGCTATTTGATCAAATAGGATCATTATTCTCATGGGGAATCAACATGAAAGAGCTGTAAATTAATGACCAATACATTGAAGGAAATAACTCACTATAACTCCCTCATAATAATGCATTTAAACCGACTCATACATTTAATATGAGGCAGATAGGTTTAGCATGCAGCAACACTACTCTACTGTTGCCTATTGGCTCCTATCATAGTTTTATAACCAATGACTAAACTCCCCTCCTCTCCTCTGGCTGAGGCTTCACCAGTCACACAGAGAGGATAAATCCTGGCAGAAAGATGTTTGGAGACAGAGCAGTACCCGGAGCTGGGAATGGGGGTTTGGAATGCGATTGGGAACGGGGTTGGGCATGTAATGGAGGGTATTGGGAGGGCATGGGAAATTGGGAAGCTGTTTTCAATATGGAGATAATATAATTGGCATTAGCGCCATCAAACATAGAGAGGGGGCGAGACAATAATGCTACCCCCTCCTCCCCAATTACCAAGCCCCCTACATCCCAGCTCATACAGCCACGGTAAGTGCTGGGATGTCCGGACACTAAACCGTACCCTAATCTTAACCCTTACCTTAAATGAGTTGCTGCCTCTAACATTTACAATGTTAGATGGTTCTTCACACTGAAAGTAGTCTATTGGCCAGGAGAAGCTGTCATTTTTTGTGAAACAGCCATTACAAACTTCAGCACACTATAGCAACCGCTAACATGTGAGCATGTTCAAAAATATAATATCCAAATCATCTGAAATCAACTCCATATTTGGTTTGATGTTACTTAAAAGGTGATTTGGCCTTTAAAAAAAACATGCTTCAATGGAGTAGGGACCTACGATGGTCACAGGGCAAATTAGAGTATCAGTGGCATAAACCTTTCAATGTTACATTGAGCTGGGTGAATGGAATATGAATGAAAGTAATGTAATATGCTGGAATAGGAATAAGGCCATGCACATCAAAAAAATAACTCATCCTTCCCTAATATTAAACGGCACCGACTGCCACTGGTGGGGACGTACCAAGGATCCCTGATAGCACAGACCATGCAGCCACTGGTAGGGACGTACCAAGGATCCCTGATAGCACAGACCATGCAGCCACTGGTAGGGACGTATCAAGGATCCCTGATAGCACAGACCATACAGCCACTGTACAATTTCCGTCAGCAAAAACGCTGTCCTCCATTAAAAAGGGAGAGATGGAAACCCAAGGTCAGCGATGGAGAGGAGGAGGAGAGGAATGATTGGAGGATGAGACGAAGGGAATGACAATCAAAGACAAGCCTGTCTAACATTCTGTTATAGTAAATCACTCTGAAAATGACAAAGACAAGCCTGTCTAACATTCTGTTATAGTAAATCACTCTGAAAATGACAAAGACAAGCCTGTCTAACATTCTGTTATAGTAAATCACTCTGAAAATGACAAAGACAAGCCTGTCTAACATTCTGTTATAGTAAATCACTCTGTAAATGACAAAGACAAGCCTGTCTAACATTCTGTTATAGTAAATCACTCTGAAAATGACAAAGACAAGCCTGTCTAACATTCTGTTATAGTAAATCACTCTGAAAATGACAAAGACAAGCCTGTCTAACATTCTGTTATAGTAAATCACTCTGTAAATGACAAAGACAAGCCTGTCTAACATTCTGTTATAGTAAATCACTCTGAAAATGACAAAGACAAGCCTGTCTAACATTCTGTTATAGTAAATCACTCTGTAAATGACAAAGACAAGCCTGTCTAACATTATGTTATAGTAAATCACTCTGTAAATGACAAAGACAAGCCTGTCTAACATTATGTTATAGTAAATCACTCTGTAAATGCTACATTCCCCCACTGTAGAACCAGTACATTCTTTGAGAAATTCCAGGTAACACTTCCTAGTATAAACAATGTATTTCAAGTGCATCTATTCTATAACAATGTTATAGTGCATTATAATTCACAGGGATTGTGTATCTGTGCCATTCAGAGGGTGAATAGACAAGACAAAAGATTTCAGTGTCTTTAAAAAGGGCATGGTAATAGGTGCCCGGCCAGGCTCAGCGGTTTGTGTCAAGAACTGCATCGCTGCTGGGTTTTTCAATTTCCTGTGTGTATCAAGAATAGTCCACCACCCAAAAGACACCCAGCCAACTTGACAACTGTGGGAAGCATTGGAGTCAACATGGGCCAGGATCCCTGTAGATTTGAGGCAGTTCTAAGGGCAAAAGTTGCAACTCAATATTAGGAAGGTGTTCTTAATGTTCTGTACACTCAGCGTATGTTTATTAGCAGTTACATCGGAATTGCTACCAAATTCTCCCAGTTAATTCCCTGATAGGAGTCTTGTTTCTGATCACGGGGCGGCAGGTAGCCTGGGGTTAAGAGAGTTGGGCCAGTAACTGATAGGTTGGTTCAAATCCCATGGGCCGACTAGGTGAAAAATCTGTCGATGTGCCCTTGAGCAAGGCACTTAACCCTAATTGCACTTTTAAGTCAGTCTGGATAACACCGTGTGCTAAATGTAAATCACAGCAGACTGCATTGACAGACTCTGTGCTGGAGAAGAATGAAGGAAAGGAACAGAAAGGAAATGCATCTTTAAGAAGGTTGCTATTTTTACTCAGCCTTTACGTTATCTTACTCTGAGGAACACACACGTACACACACACACACACACGCAAAATATACACACATTTACTCAGCCTTTACGTTATCTTACTCTGAGGAACACACACGTACACACACACACACACACGCAAAATATACACACATTTACTCACGCACAGTCGCACACACAAATGAGTAGAAACACACTTTTTTAAATGGAATATGTCTTCCCTCACAATTCACCAGAGGGAAGTTGAAGAGGCGTGTAATCATTAAAAACATGTTTAAAGTTGAACTCTATCTGTCCCACACCCGCCTGTCTCTCGCTCTCTTTTTGAATTGGCTCACCATTATTCAACCACCATCTCTCTCTCCGTGTCTCTCTCCCTCTGTGTCTCTCTCCCTCTGTGTCTCTCTCTCCGTGTCTCTCTCCCTCTGTGTCTCTCTCTCTCCGTGTCTCTCTCCCTCTGTGTCTCTCTCTCTCTGTGTCTCTCTCTCTCTGTCTCTCTCTCTCCGTGTCTCTCTCCCTCTGTGTCTCTCTCTCCGTGTCTCTCTCCCTCTGTGTCTCTCTCTCCGTGTCTCTCTCCCTCTGTGTCTCTCTCTCCGTGTCTCTCTCCCTCTGTGTCTCTCTCTCCGTGTCTCTCTCCCTCTGTGTCTCTCTCTCTCCGTGTCTCTCTCCCTCTGTGTCTCTCTCTCCGTGTCTCTCTCCCTCTGTGTCTCTCTCTCCATGTCTCTCTCCCTCTGTGTCTCTCTCTCTCCGTGTCTCTCTCCCTCTGTGTCTCTCTCTCCGTGTCTCTCTCCCTCTGTGTCTCTCTCTCTCCGTGTCTCTCTCCCTCTGTGTCTCTCTCTCCGTGTCTCTCTCCCTCTGTGTCTCTCTCTCTCCGTGTCTCTCTCCGTGTCTCTCTCTCTCCGTGTCTCTCTCCCTCCGTGTCTCTCTCTCTCCGTGTCTCGCTCCCTCTGTCTCTCTCTCCCCTCCCTCCGTGTCTCTCTCCCTCTGTGTCTCTCTCTCCGTGTCTCTCTCCCTCTGTGTCTCTCTCCCTCTGTGTCTCTCTCTCCGTGTCTCTCTCCCTCTGTGTCTCTCTCCCTCTGTGTCTCTCTCTCCGTGTCTCTCTCCCTCTGTGTCTCTCTCTCCGTGTCTCTCTCCCTCTGTGTCTCTCTCTCCGTGTCTCTCTCCCTCTGTGTCTCTCTCTCCGTGTCTCTCTCCCTCTGTGTCTCTCTCTCCGTGTCTCTCTCCCTCTCTGTCTCTCTCTCCGTGTCTCTCTCCCTCTGTGTCTCTCTCTCCGTGTCTCTCTCCCTCTGTGTCTCTCTCTCCGTGTCTCTCTCCCTCTGTGTCTCTCTCTCCGTGTCTCTCTCCCTCTGTGTCTCTCTCTCCGTGTCTCTCTCCCTCTGTGTCTCTCTCTCCCCTCCCTCCCTCCTCTGGCTGACAGGTACTGTAGATGTGACCTCATTAACTAGAAAGTGGGTCTCATTTGAAAGTGAACGGAATAAATTGAGTCACTGCCTCCTGTGGAGAGGTAAAATAAACCCTTCCTCATTCTCCCTCTTCCCCGCCCTTCTCTCTCCCTCCTCCTGCAGAGTGCTGCATGCTGTATCTATTTTCCGGGGTCTCCTTGGCAGGCGAAGTGTTTGGCCTAACTATTTAACACACAGGCCCACTGACTGGGCTGCCTACATGCAGCGCTGCTTTCAGTAAATCAATCCCTGCTCTGAAAGAAAGAGGAAGAGATGCAGAGGGGATGAATACACAGACAAACTCTCTCTCGTTCTCTCTTTCCGGCAGCTCTTCAACTGCTGCAACATCCTCACTGAGTGTCACTCATGCCTACCCCATCATACAGGTTCTGTTGCCACATATACCAAACCGGATCCCAATCAGCAGAACCAGAATAGGACCTAACATCAAGCCAAACATAGCCCACCCTCCATCCCTCCACTTGTGCATGCTCCTGTCCCCTACTCCACAGCTGCTCCTGTCCCCAACTCCACAGCTGCTCCTGTCCCCTACTCCACAGCTGCTCCTGTCCCCAACTCCACAGCTGCTCCTGTCCCCTACTCCACAGCTGCTCCTGTCCCCAACTCCACAGCTGCTCCTGTCCCCAACTCCACAGCTGCTCCTGTCCCCTACTCCACAGCTGCTCCTGTCCCTATTCTCCACAGCTGCTCCTGTCCCTCCACAACTCCACAGCTGCTCCTGTCCCCAACTCCACAGCTGCTCCTGTCCCCTACTCCACATCTGCTCCTGTCCCCAACTCCACAGCTGCTCCTGTCCCCAACTCCACAGCTGCTCCTGTCCCCTACTCCACAGCTGCTCCTGTCCCCTACTCCACAGCTGCTCCTGTCCCCAACTCCACAGCTGCTCCTGTCCCCAACTCCACAGCTGCTCCTGTCCCCAACTCCACAGCTGCTTCTGTCCCCTACTCCACTGCTGCTCCTGTCTCCAACTCCACAGCTGCTTCTGTCCCTACTCCACAGCTGCTCCTGTCCCTACTCCACAGCAGCTTCTGTACCCTACTCCACAGCTGCTCCTGTCCCCTACTCCAAAGCTGCTTCTGTCCCCTACTCCACAGCTGCTTCTGTCCCCAACTCCACAGCTGCTCCTGTCCCCAACTCCACAGCTGCTCCTGTCCCTACTCCACAGCTGCTTCTGTCCCCTACTCCACAGCTGCTTCTGTCCCCTACTCCACAGCTGCTTCTGTCCCCTACTCCACAGCTGCTCCTGTCCCTACTCCCCAGCTGCTTCTGTCCCCTACTCCACAGCTGCTTCTGTCCCCTACTCCCACAGCTCCCCCCAACTCCACAGCTGCTTCTGTCCCTCAACTCCACAGCTGCTCCTGTCCCCAACTCCACAGCTGCTCCTGTCCCCTACACTCCACAGCTGCTCCTGTCCCCTACTCCACAGCTGCTCCTGTCCCCCTACTCCACAGCTGCTCCTGTCCCTAACTCCACAGCTGCTCCTGTCCCTACTCCACAGCTGCTCCTGTCCCCAACTCCACAGCTGCTTCTGTCCCCTACTCCACAGCTGCTCCTGTCTCCAACTCCACAGCTGCTCCTGTCCCCTACTCCACAGCTGCTCCTGTCCCCAACTCCACAGCTGCTCCTGTCCCTACTCCACAGCTGCTCCTGTCCCCAACTCCACAGCTGCTCCTGTCCCCAACTCCACAGCTGCTCCTGTCCCCTACTCCACAGCTGCTCCTGTCCCCTACTCCACAGCTGCTCCTGTCCCCAACTCCACAGCTGCTCCTGTCCCCAACTCCACAGCTGCTTCTGTCCCCTACTCCACAGCTGCTCCTGTCCCCTACTCCACAGCTGATCCTGTCCCCTACTCCACAGCTGCTTCTGTCCCCTACTCCACAGCTGTTCCTGTCCCCAACTCCACAGCTGCTTCTGTCCCCAACACCACAGCTGCTCCTGTCCCCTACTCCACAGCTGCTTCTGTCCCCTACTCCACAGCTGCTCCTGTCCCCAACTCCACAGCTGCTCCTGTCCCTACTCCACAGCTGCTTCTGTCCCCAACTCCACAGCTGCTCCTGTCCCCAACTCCACAGCTGCTCCTGTCCCTACTCCACAGCTGCTTCTGTCCCCAACTACACAGCTGCTCCTGTCCCCAACTCCACAGCTGCTCCTGTCCCTAACTCCACAGCTGCTTCTGTAAACTACTCCACAGCTGCTTCTGTCCCTACTCCACAGCTGCTCCTGTCCCCTATTCCACAGCTGCTTCTGTCCCTACTCCACAGCTGCTTCTGTCCCTACTCCACAGCTGCTCCTGTCCCCTACTCCACAGCTGCTTCTGTCCCCAACTCCACAGCTGCTCCTGTCCCCAACTCCACAGCTGCTTCTGTCCCCAACTCCACAGCTGCTTCTGTCCCCAACTCCACAGCTGCTCCTGTCCCCTACTCCACAGCTGCTTCTGTCCCCAACTCCACAGCTGCTCCTGTCCCCTATTCCACAGCTGATTCTGTCCCCAATTCCACAGCTGCTCCTGTCCCCTACTCCACAGCAGCTTCTGTCCCCAACTCCACAGCTGCTCCTGTCCCCTATTCCACAGCTGCTCCTGTCCCCAACTCCACAGCTGCTCCTGTCCCCTATTCCACAGCTGCTCCTGTCCCCAACTCCACAGCTGCTCCTGTCCCCTATTCCACAGCTGCTCCTGTCCCCAACTCCACAGCTGCTCCTGTCCCCTATTCCACAGCTGCTTCTGTCCCCAACTCCACAGCTGCTCCTGTCCCCTATTCCACAGCTGCTTCTGTCCCCAACTCCACAGCTGCTCCTGTCCCCTACTCCACAGCTGCTCCTGTCCCCTACTCCACAGCTGCTTCTGTCCCCAACTCCACAGCTGCTCCTGTCCCCTACTCCACAGCTGCTTCTGTCCCCAACTCCACAGCTGCTCCTGTCCCCTATTCCACAGCTGCTCCTGTCCCCAACTCCACAGCTGCTCCTGTCCCATATTCCACAGCTGCTCCTGTCCCCAACTCCACAGCTGCTCCTGTCCCCTACTCCACAGCTGCTCTTCTGTCCCCCAACTCCACAGCTGCTCCTGTCCCATCCCCAACTCCACAGCTGCTCCTCCACAGCTGCTCCTGTCCCCAACTCCACAGCTGCTCCTGTCCCCAATTCCACAGCTGCTCCTGTCCCCAACTCCACAGCTGCTCCTGTCCCCTATTCCACAGCTGCTCCTGTCCCTACTTCCACAGCTGCTCCTGTCCCCTATTCCACAGCTGCTTCTGTCCCCAACTCCACAGCTGCTCCTGTCCCCAACTCCACAGCTGCTCCTGTCCCCTACTCCACAGCTGCTCCTGTCCCCTACTCCACAGCTGCTCCTGTCCCCAACTCCACAGCTGCTCCTGTCCCCAACTCCACAGCTGCTTCTGTCCCCTACTCCACAGCTGCTCCTGTCCCCTACTCCACAGCTGATCCTGTCCCCTACTCCACAGCTGCTTCTGTCCCCTACTCCACAGCTGTTCCTGTCCCCAACTCCACAGCTGCTTCTGTCCCCAACACCACAGCTGCTCCTGTCCCCTACTCCACAGCTGCTTCTGTCCCCTACTCCACAGCTGCTCCTGTCCCCAACTCCACAGCTGCTCCTGTCCCTACTCCACAGCTGCTTCTGTCCCCAACTACACAGCTGCTCCTGTCCCCAACTCCACAGCTGCTCCTGTCCCTACTCCACAGCTGCTTCTGTTCCCTACTCCACAGCTGCTTCTGTCCCCTACTCCACAGCTGCTTCTGTCCCCTACTCCACAGCTGCTCCTGTCCCTACTCCACAGCTGCTTCTGTCCCCTACTCCACAGCTGCTTCTGTCCCCTACTCCACAGCTGCTTCTGTCCCCAACTGCCTGTCCCATATTCAGCTGCTCCTGTCCCTAACTCCACAGCTGCCCCTGTCCCCTGCTTCTGTCCCCACTCCAAAGCTGCTCCTGTCCCTACTCCACAGCTGCTCCTGTCCCCTACTCCACAGCTGCTTCTGTCCCTACTCCACAGCTGCTCCTGTCCCCTACTCCACAGCTGCTCCCCCAACTGTCCCCAACTCCACAGCTGTCCTGTCCCCTGTCCCCTACTCCACAGCTGCTCCTGTCCCCTACTCCAACTGCCACAGCTGCTCCTGTCCCCTACTCCACAGCTGCTTCTGTCCCCAACTCCACAGCTGCTCCTGTCCCCAATTCCACAGCTGCTCCTGTCCCCTACTCCACAGCTGCTCCTGTCCCCAACTCCACAGCTGATCCTGTCCCCTACTCCACAGCTGCTTCTGTCCCCTACTCCACAGCTGTTCCTGTCCCCAACTCCACAGCTGCTTCTGTCCCCAACACCACAGCTGCTCCTGTCCCCTACTCCACAGCTGCTCCTGTCCCCAACTCCACAGCTCTCCTGTCCCACAGCTGCTTCTGTCCCCACTCCACAGCTGCTCCACAGCTGCTCCTGTCCCCAACTCCACAGCTGCTCCTGTCCCTACTCCACAGCTGCTTCTGTCCCCTACTCCACAGCTGCTCCTGTCCCCAACTCCACAGCTGCTTCTGTCCCCTACTCCACAGCTGCTTCTGTCCCTACTCCACAGCTGCTCCTGTCCCTACTCCACAGCTGCTTCTGTACCCTACTCCACAGCTGCTCCTGTCCCCTACTCCACAGCTGCTTCTGTCCCCTACTCCACAGCTGCTTCTGTCCCCAACTCCACAGCTGCTCCTGTCCCCAACTCCACAGCTGCTCCTGTCCCTATTCCACAGCTGCTTCTGTCCCCTACTCCACAGCTGCTTCTGTCCCCTACTCCACAGCTGCTTCTGTCCCCTACTCCACAGCTGCTCCTGTCCCCTACTCCACAGCTGCTTCTGTCCCCTACTCCACAGCTGCTTCTGTCCCCTACTCCACAGCTGCTTCTGTCCCTAACTCCACAGCTGCTCCTGTCCCTACTCCACAGCTGCTCCTGTCCCCTACTCCAAAGCTGCTCCTGTCCCTACTCCACAGCTGCTCCTGTCCCCTACTCCACAGCTGCTTCTGTCCCTACTCCACAGCTGCTCCTGTCCCCTACTCCACAGCTGCTCCTGTCCCCAACTCCACAGCTGCTTCTGTCCCCTACTCCACAGCTGCTCCTGTCCCCTATTCCAACTCCACAGCTGCTCCTGTCCCTATTCCACAGCTGCTCCTGTCCCCAACTCCACAGCTGCTCCTGTCCCCTATTCCACAGCTGCTACTGTCCCCAACTCCAAGCTCCTGTCCCCACATCTGCTCCTGTCCCCAACTCCACAGCTGCTCCTGTCCCCTACTCCATAGCTGCTCCTGTCCCCTATTCCACAGCTGCTCCTGTCCCCAACTCCACAGCTGCTCCTGTCCCCTACTCCACAGCTGCTCCTGTCCCCAACTCCACAGCTGCTCCTGTCCCCCCTACAGCTGCTCCTGTCCCCACAGCTGCTCCTGTCCCCTAACTCCACAGCTGCTTGTCTGTCCCTACTCCACAGCTGCTTCTGTCCCCACTCCACAGCTGCTCCTGTCCCCTATTCCACAGCTGCTCCTGTCCCCAACTCCACAGCTGCTCCTGTCCCCTATTCCACAGCTGCTCCTGTCCCCAACTCCACAGCTGCTTCTGTCCCCTACTCCACAGCTGCTTCTGTCCCTACTCCACAGCTGCTCCTGTCCCCTATTCCACAGCTGCTTCTGTCCCTAACTCCACAGCTGCTTCTGTCCCTGCTCCTGTCCCCTACTCCACAGCTGCTCCTGTCCCCTACTCCACAGCTGCTTCCACAGCTGCTGTCCCCAACTCCACAGCTGCTCCTGTCCCCTACTCCACAGCTGCTTCTGTCCCCAACTCCACAGCTGCTTCTGTCCCCCCAACTCCACAGCTGCTCCTGTCCCCTAACTCCACAGCTGCTTCCTGTCCCCAACTCCACAGCTGCTCCTGTCCCCTATTCCACAGCTGATTGTGTCCCCAACTCCACAGCTGCTCCTGTCCCCTACTCCACAGCAGCTTCTGTCCCCAACTGCTCTCCACAGCTGCTCCTGTCCCCTATTCCACAGCTGCTCCTGTCCCCAACTCCACAGCTGCTCCTGTCCCCTATTCCACAGCTGCTCCTGTCCCCAACTCCACAGCTGCTCCTGTCCCCTATTCCACAGCTGCCTCCTGTCCCCAACTCCACAGCTGCTCCTGTCCCCTATTCCACAGCTGCTTCTGTCCCCAACTCCACAGCTGCTCCTGTCCCCTATTCCACAGCTTCTCCTGTCCCCAACTCCACAGCTGCTCCTGTCCCCTGTCCCTGTCCCCATTCCACAGCTGCTCCTGTCCCCAACTCCACAGCTGCTCCTGTCCCCTATTCCACAGCTGCTTCTGTCCCCAACTCCACAGCTGCTTCTGTCCCCAACTCCACAGCTGCTCCTGTCCCCTATTCCACAGCTGCTCCTGTCCCCAACTCCACAGCTTCTCCTGTCCCCTATTCCACAGCTGCTCCTGTCCCCTATTCCACATTTGCTCCTGTCCCCAACTCCACAGCTGCTCCTGTCCCCTATTCCACAGCTGCTCCTGTCCCCAACTCCACAGCTGCTCCTGTCCCCTATTCCACAGCTGCTTCCTGTCCCCAACTCCACAGCTGCTCCTGTCCCCTATTCCACAGCTGCTCCTGTCCCCAACTCCACAGCTGCTCCTGTCCCCAACTCCACAGCTGCTCCTGTCCCCTATTCCACAGCTGCTTCTGTCCCCAACTCCACAGCTGCTTCTGTCCCCAACTCCACAGCTGCTCCTGTCCCCTATTCCACAGCTTCTCCTGTCCCCTATTCCACAGCTGCTTCTGTCCCCAACTCCACAGCTGCTCCTGTCCCCTACTCCACAGCTGCTGCTCCTGTCCCCCCAACTCCACAGCTGCTCCTGTCCCCTATTCCACAGCTGCTCCTGTCCCCCCTAACTCCACAGCTGCTCCTGTCCCCTATTCCACAGCTGCTTGTCTGTCCCCCCCAACTCCACAGCTGCTTCTGTCCCCAACTCCACAGCTGCTCCTGTCCCCTATTCCACAGCTGCTCCTGTCCCCAACTCCACAGCTGCTCCTGTCCCCTATTCCACAGCTGCTCCTGTCCCCTATTCCACAGCTGCTCCTGTCCCCAACTCCACAGCTGCTCCTGTCCCCTATTCCACAGCTGCTTCTGTCCCCAACTCCACAGCTGCTTCTGTCCCCAACTCCACAGCTGCTCCTGTCCCCTATTCCACAGCTGCTCCTGTCCCCTATTCCACAGCTGCTTCTGTCCCCAACTCCACAGCTGCTCCTGTCCCCTACTCCACAGCTGCTTCTGTCCCCAACTCCACAGCTGCTCCTGTCCCCTATTCCACAGCTGATTCTGTCCCCAACAGCTTCTTCAGCTGCTCCTGTCCCCTACTCCACAGCTGCTTCTGTCCCCAACTCCACAGCTGCTCCTGTCCCCTATTCCACAGCTGCTCCTGTCCCCAACTCCACAGCTGCTCCTGTCCCCTATTCCACAGCTGCTCCTGTCCCCAACTCCACAGCTGCTCCCCTATTCCACAGCTGCTTCTGTCCCCAACTCCACAGCTGCTGTCCCTATTCCACAGCTGCTCCTGTCCCCAACTCCACAGCTGCTCCTGTCCCCTATTCCACAGCTGCTTCTGTCCCCAACTCCACAGCTGCTCCTGTCCCCTATTCCACAGCTGCTCCTGTCCCCAACTCCACAGCTGCTCCTGTCCCCAACTCCACAGCTGCTCCTGTCCCCCCCCCTAACTCCACAGCTGCTCCTGTCCCCTATTCCACAGCTGCTTCTGTCCCCAACTCCACAGCTGCTTCTGTCCCCCCAAACTCCACAGCTGCTCCTGTCCCCTATTCCACAGCTGCTTCTGTCCCCAACTCCACAGCTGCTCCTGTCCCCTATTCCACAGCTGTCTCCTGTCCCCTATTCCACATTTGCTCCTGTCCCCAACTCCACAGCTGCTCCTGTCCCCTATTCCACAGCTGCTCCTGTCCCCAACTCCACAGCTGCTCCTGTCCCCTATTCCTGCTCCCCCCCAACTCCATTCCACAGCTGCTCCTGTCCCCAACTCCACAGCTGCTCCTGTCCCCAACTTCCACAGCTCCTGTCCCCTAACTCCACAGCTGCTCCTGTCCCCAACTCCACAGCTGCTCCTGTCCCCTATTCCACAGCTGCTTCTGTCCCCAACTCCACAGCTGCTTCTGTCCCCAACTCCAGAACTGCTCCTGTCCCCTATTCCACAGCTTCTCCTGTCCCCTATTCCACAGCTGCTTCTGTCCCCAACTCCACAGCTGCTCCTGTCCCCTACTCCACAGCTGCTTCTGTCCCCAACTCCACAGCTGCTCCTGTCCCCTATTCCACAGCTGCTCCTGTCCCCAACTCCACAGCTGCTCCTGTCCCCTATTCCACAGCTGCTTCTGTCCCCAACTCCACAGCTGCTTCTGTCCCCAACTCCACAGCTGCTCCTGTCCCCTATTCCACAGCTGCTCCTGTCCCCAACTCCACAGCTGCTCCTGTCCCCTATTCCACAGCTGCTCCTGTCCCCTATTCCACAGCTGCTCCTGTCCCCAACTCCACAGCTGCTCCTGTCCCCTATTCCACAGCTGCTTCTGTCCCCAACTCCACAGCTGCTTCTGTCCCCAACTCCACAGCTGCTCCTGTCCCCTATTCCACAGCTTCTCCTGTCCCCTATTCCACAGCTGCTTCTGTCCCCAACTCCACAGCTGCTCCTGTCCCCTACTCCACAGCTTCTTCTGACCCCAACTCCACAGCTGCTCCTGTCCCCTACTCCACAGTTGCTTCTGTCCCCAACTCCACAGCTGCTCCTGTCACCTATTCCACAACTGTTCCTGTCCCTACTCCACAGCTGCTTCTGTCCCCTACTCCACAGCTGCTTCTGTCCCCAACTCCACAGCTGCTTCTGTCCCTACTCCACAGCTGCTCCTGTCCCCTACTCCACAGCTGCTTCTCTCCCCAACTCCACAGCTGCTCCTGTCCCTACTCCACAGCTGCTCCTGTCCCCTACTCCACAGCTGCTTCTGTCCCTACTCCACAGCTGCTCCTGTCCCCTCCATACTCCACAGCTCCACAGCTGCTTCTGTCCCCTCCACAGCTGCTTCTGTCCCCTACTCCACAGCTGCTCCTGTCCCTACTCCACAGCTGCTCTGTCCCCTACTCCACAGCTGCTTCTGTCCCCAACTCCACAGCTGCTCCTGTCCCCTACTCCACAGCTGCTTCTGTCCCTAACTCCACAGCTGCTCCTGTCCCAGCTGCTTCTGTCCCTACTCCACAGCTGCTTCTGTCCCCAACAGCTGCTCAGCTGCTGCTCCTGTCCTGCTCCCTGTCTATTCCACAGCTGCTCCTGTCCCCAACTCCACAGCTGCTCCTGTCCCCCACAGCTACTCCACAGCTGCTCTGTCCCCAACTCCACAGCTGCTCCTGTCCCCAACTCCACAGCTGCTCCTGTCCCCTACTCCACAGCTGCTCCTGTCCCCTACCACAGCTGCTCCTGTCCCCTACTCCACAGCTGCTCCTGTCCCCTACTCCACAGCTGCTTCCTGTCCCCAACTCCACAGCTGCTCCTGTCCCCTAACTCAGCTGCTTCTGTCCCCAACTCCACAGCTGCTCCTGTCCCAGCTGCCCAACTCCACAGCTGTCCCCTACTCCACAGCTGCTCCTGTCCCCAACTCCACAGCTTCTCCTGTCCCCTATTCCACAGCTGCTCCTGTCCCCAACTCCACAGCTGCTCCTGTCCCCTATTCCACAGCTGCTCCTGTCCCCAACTCCACAGCTGCTCCTGTCCCCTATTCCACAGCTGCTCCTGTCCCCAACTCCACAGCTGCTCCTGTCCCCTACTCCACAGCTGCTCCTGTCCCCTATTCCACAGCTGCTCCTGTCCCCAACTCCACAGCTGCTCCTGTCCCCTACTCCACAGCTGCTCCTGTCCCCTCCACAGCTCCACAGCTGCTCCCCCTACTGTGCTCCTGTCCCCAACTCCACAGCTGCTCCTGTCCCCTACTCCACAGCTGCTCCTGTCCCCTACTCCACAGCTGCTCCTGTCCCCAACTCCACAGCTGCTCCTGTCCCCTACTCCACAGCTGCTTCTGTCCCCAACTCCACAGCTGCTCCTGTCCCCTATTCCACAGCTGCTCCTGTCCCCAACTCCACAGCTTCTCCTGTCCCCTATTCCACAGCTGCTCCTGTCCCCAACTCCACAGCTGCTCCTGTCCCCTATTCCACAGCTGCTCCTGTCCCCAACTCCACAGCTGCTCCTGTCCCCTATTCCACAGCTGCTCCTGTCCCCAACTCCACAGCTGCTTCTGTCCCCAACTCCACAGCTGCTCCTGTCCCCTATTCCACAGCTGCTCCTGTCCCCAACTCCACAGCTGCTCCTGTCCCCTATTCCACAGCTGCTCCTGTCCCCAACTCCACAGCTGCTCCTGTCCCCTATTCCACAGCTGCTCCTGTCTCACACTGGATCTAATACTACAGAACACCAGACCTCACCCAAACCAATCTGATAGTCTAATACTGCAGAACACCAGACCTCACCCAAACCAGTCTGATAGACTAATACTACAGAACACCAGACCTGACCCCAAACCTATCTGATAGACTAAAACTGCAGAACACCAGACCTGACCCCAAACCTATCTGATAGACTAATACTGCAGAACACCAGACCTCACCCAAACCAGTCTGATAGACTAATACTGCAGAACACCAGACCTGACCCAAACCAATCTGATAGTCCTGGTACTGCAGAACACTAGACCTGACCCAAACCAATCTGATAGTCTAAAACTGCAGAACACCAGACCTGACCCAAACCAATCTGATAGACTAATACTGCAGAACACCAGACCTGACCCAAACCAATCTGATAGACTAATACTGCAGAACACCAGACCTGACCCAAACCAATCTGATAGACTAATACTGCAGAACACCAGACCTGACCCAAACCAATCTGATAGTCTAATACTGCAGAACACCAGACCTGACCCAAACCAATCTGATAGTCCTGGTACTGCAGAACACTAGACCTGACGCAAACCAATTTGATAGTCTAAAACTGCAGAACACCAGGCCTGACCCAAACCAATCTGATAGACTAATACTGCAGAACACCAGACCTGACCCAAACAAATCTGATAGACTACTACTGCAGAACACCAGACCTGACCCAAACCCCTATGATAGACTAATACTGCAGAACACCAGACCTGACCCAAACCCCTATGATAGACTACTACTGCAGAACACCAGACCTGACCCAAACCCCTATGATAGACTAATACTGCAGAACACCAGACCTGACCCAAACCCCTATGATAGACTAATACTACAGAACACCAGACCTGACCCAAACCCCTCTGATAGACTAATACTGCAGAACACCAGACCTGACCCAGACTAATATTACAGAACACCAGACCTGACCCAAACCAATCTGATAGACTAATACTACAGAACACCAGACCTGACCCAAACTAATCTGATAGACTAATATTACAGAACACCAGACCTGACCCAGACTAATATTACAGAACACCAGACCTGACCCAAACCAATCTGATAGACTAATACAAAGAACACCAGACCCGACGCAAACCCCTCTGATAGACTAATACTACAGAACACCAGACCTGACCCAAACCCCTCTGATAGACTAATACTACAGAACACCAGACCTGACCCAAACCCCTCTGATAGTCCTGGTACTACAGAACACCAGACCTGACCCAAACCCCTCTGATAGACTAATACTACAGAACAACAGACCTGACCCAAACCCCTCTGATAGACTAATACTACAGAACACCAGACCTGACCCAAACCCCTCTGATAGACTAATACTACAGAACAACAGACCTGACCCAAACCCCTCTGATAGACTAATACTACAGAACAACAGACCTGACCCAAACCCCTCTGATAGACTAATACTACAGAACAACAGACCTGACCCAAACCCCTCTGATAGACTAATACTACAGAACACCAGACCTGACCCAAACCCCTCTGATAGACTAATACTGCAGAACACCAGACCTGACCCAAACCCCTCTGGACAGACCCCATAGGAAAATATTATTATGATGTTGTGATGCTACACTTTATTGTGTGTGTGTGTGTGTGTGTGTGTGTGTGTGTGTGTGTGTGTGTGTGTGTGTGTGTGTGTGTGTGTGTGTGTGTGTGTGTGTGTGTGTGTGTGTGTGTGTGTGTGTGTGTGTGTGTGTGTGTGTGTGTGTGTGTGTGTGCGTTCGTGTGCGTTTCTCACCAGCAATAGCAGCAGCACCATGTCGGCGTGGTCACACACACATGCCACGTGCAGGGCTGTCCAGAGGTCCTCATCCTGCAGGTTGACGTTAAGCCCTCGCTCAATCAAAACCTCTGCAGCAAACACGTTGTCATGACGAGCACACTATGGGATAGAGAGAGAGAGAGAGAGAGAGAGAGAGAGAGAGAGAGAGAGAGAGAGAGAGAGACAGATGAAGAGAGATAGAAAGGGAGAAAGAAAGAGACAGCAGGGAAGAGAGAGAGAGTGGTGGTTGGATAATGGTGAGCCAAATGAAATTGTTGATTGTTTTTCAATTATAGTAGCGTTTCTGCTGAGGCACTGTCAAATGTTCTACGGTCCAGGGAACATTCAAAATGTCTTTGCATACATGGATGAAATGTATAATACAGTACATTTAATCAAAACTCCTATCACCATGGTGGCTATAATATTTCATTATCATGATGTGTACAGTATGGGAACAATCTAAATAGTTAAAAACAATAGGTGGATGTGTTTGTGTGTGTGTGTGTGCGTGTGTGTGCAGAGCCGGCTTTAGCCTTTTCGGTGCCCTAAGTGAGATTTGGTTGGGGAGCCCTCCTCATCACAGTGAAACATTTTAGTGTCCCCCCTTTTGATGCCGGAGTGAAAAATGTCAATTTTCTGCAATTCTACCAATTTCACCATGGGGTGGAGAGAACATTTTTGCAGTTTTAAAGGGGAATAACATCAAATTTAATCTCTGACTCGTTGTTGGACTGTCTGTCAACGTGCAAACCTCTCTCACTCAGGGAGAGCGAGGTAGAGCGAGAGCTCGAATGAGAGATAGGTCCCTGAGTGAGAGATGTGCACACGTTGACAGACAGTCCAACAATGAGTCAGAGGGATTTAGGAACAAAGACACATTATCTGAATTCTTAATTATTCCCCTTCAAAGCTGTTTCCTACAATTCAACACATTTTGCCATGATGTATGCCAAGTTAATATGATATCTGAGTGAGAGTGGCTAACACAATCAATGGGGGACCCTGGAGGTCAGGGCCCCTGGGATTGTGCCCTGCGTGCCCATGTAGTCTTTGCCATGTTTTTTTTTTAAAGTTAGATAGTTGGCTAGACTAACTAACGATCAAAAAATGTACATGGCTAATTATCAGCAAATGAGTTACATAACAAGAGATAAACTGCATGTGCCCAACCACATTTATAAATTGCATCTGTTGTATTCTACTATTCTAACTGTCAATAGTAAGTTGAGACACCGACTGAGGACGCTTCTGTTGCTTATGTCTGGAGTTGGCCATGTGTGTGTGTTCTTACCAGGTGTAGAAGAGAACCACCAGAGGAGATAGGAGTGTTGGGGTCAGCTCCCTCCTTCAGCAGACACAGCACTGCAACATTGAAAGAGAGAGCAATATTACTTTATATATTACACACTTATAAACCACAAACGCCCAGTGTGTGAACCCATGTGGATATAGTAACAACAAAGATAGACAGGACGATAGACAGGACGATAGACAGGACGATAGGCAGGACGATAGACAGGACGATAGACAGGACGATAGACAGGACGATAGACAGGACGATAGACAGGATGATAGGCAGGACGATAGACAGGACGATACACAGGACGATAGACAGGACGATAGACAGGACGATAGACAGGACGATAGACAGGACGATAGACAGGAAGATAGACTCCAGTATAATCCCATGTGTGTGGCTTGTACTCCGCGTGCTCTTGAGGAGTCAATCACTTATCAGGCAGTCAGACATCAGTCAGTCAGTCAGTCATCAGTTATCAGTCAATCAGTTTTCAGTCATCAGTTAGTTATCAGTCAGACAGTTGTCAGTCATCAGTCAGTCGACAGTCAGTCAGTCATCAGTCAGTCAGTTATCAGCCAGTTATCAGTCAGTTATCAGTCAGTCATCTATTAGTCAGTTACTTATCAGTCAGTCAGTCAGTCATCCATCAGTCAGTTACTTATCAGTCAGTCATCAGTCGTCAGTCAGTTATCAGTCAGTCATCGGTCAGTCATTAGTCCTCAGTCAGTCAGTTATCAGTTAGGCAGTTATCAGTCAGTCATCAGGCATTAGTCCTCAGTCAGTCAGTCAGGCATCAGTCAGGCATCATTCAGTCAGTCAGTCAGGCATCAGTCAGGCATCATTCAGTCAGTCAGTCAGTCATCAGTTATCAGTCAGTCGTCAGTCAGTCAGTTATCAGTTAGGCAGTTATCAGTCAGTCATCAGGCATTAGTCCTCAGTCAGTCAGTCAGGCATCAGTCAGGCATCAGTAAGTCAGTTATCAGTCAGTCGTCAGTCAGTCAGTTATCAGTTAGGCAGTTATCAGTCAGTCATCAGGCATTTGTCCTCAGTCAGTCAGTCAGTCAGTCAGTCAGTCAGTCAGTCAGTCAGTCATCATTCATCAGTCAGTCACCAGTCAGTTATTAATCGTCAGTCAGTCAGTCAAAGTGTATCAGAGTGTATGAGCCCATCACCATTACAGTAGCAGTTGTGAGAGGTGGAGTATCTGCCTGGATCACATCACATCAGAATACATCAGCTCTCCTAAGCCAGAGTACACTGACTAACACACTAACACAGATCTGCACTACAAATATAGTAACTACATCATGCGCCACACACTGACACAGAACTGGTCATTCTGCTCTACAAACTGTCATATATTCTCCTGCACTCACACAGACATTGATCTGCTTTACAAAAGGCTGAACTCTATTGAAAAAGCAACAATGAACTGTTGATCCTTTAATCAAAGACTCACACAGATCTGGCCCAACCACTCCCAAACCACTCCCATCCAATCCAAATCCACTCCCAAAACACTCCCAACTACACCAAAACCACTCCCATCCAATCCAAATCCACTCCCAAAACACTCCCAACTACACCCAAACCACTCCCAAACCACTCCCAACCACTCCAAATCCACTCCCAATCCACTCCCAACCACTCCAAATCCACTCCCAAAACACTCCCAACTACACCCAAACCACTCCCAAACCACTCCCAACCACTCCAAATCCACTCCCAAACCACTCCCAACCACTCCAAACCACTCCAAACTCCCCCTAAACCTCTCCAAACCACTCAAAACGAATTCCAAACCACTCTCAACTACTCCCAAACCACTCCAAACCACTCCCAACTACCCCCAATCCAATCCCAACTACTCCTAAACCACTAGCAAACCACTCCCATCCATTCCGAAAACACTACCAAAACACACCAAACCAATCCCAAAACACTCCCATCCACTCCCAACCACTCCCAAACCACCCCAACCAACTCCAAACCACACCATACCCACTACCAACCACTCACAACCCACTCCCAGCCCAATCCCAACCATTCCCAACCCACTCCCAACTCACTCCCAACCACTCCAAATCCACTCCCAAAACACTCCCAACTACTCCCAAACCACTCACAAACCACTCCCAACCAGTCTAAACTCCTCCTAAACCTCTCCAAACCATTCAAAACTAATCCCAAACCACTCCAAACCACTCCCAACTACTCCAAACCACTCCAAACCACTCCCAACTACCCCCAATCCAATCTCAACTACTCCTAAACCACTAGCAAACCACTCCCATCCATTCCCAAAACACTACCAAAACACACCAAACCAATCCCCAAACACTCCCATCCACTCCCAACCACTCCCAAACCACCCCAACCAACTCCAAACCACACCATACCCACTACCAACCACTCACAACCCACTCCCAGCCCAATCCCAACCCACTCCCAAATCACTCCCAACCACTCCCAACCACTCCCAACCACTACCAAACCATTACCAAACCACTCCCTACCCTCTCCCAACCCACTCCCAACCACTCCAAACCACTCCCAACCCACTCCCAACACAATCCCAACCACTCCCAACCCACACCAAACCACTCCCAAACCACCCCAAAACCACTCCAAAACACTCCCAACCCACTCCCAACACAATCCCAACCACTCCCAACCACTCCCAACCCACTCCCAAACCACTCCCAACCCACTCCCAACCACTCCCAACCACTACCAAACCATTACCAAACCACTCCCTACCCTCTCCCAACCCACTCCCAACCACTCCAAACCACTCCCAACCCACTCCCAACACAATCCCAACCACTCCCAACCCACACCAAACCACTCCCAAACCACCCCAAAACCACTCCAAAACACTCCCAACCCACTCCCAACACAATCCCAACCACTCCCAACCACTCCCAACCCACTCCCAAACCACTCCCAACCCACTCCCAACCACTACCAACCGCTCCCAACCACTCCCAAACCACTCCCAAACCACTCCCAACCCACTCCCAAACCACTCCCAACCCACTCCCAACCTCTCCCAAACCAGTCCCAAACCACTCCCAACCACTCCCAACCCACTCCCAACCCACTCCCAACCACTCCCAACCCACTCCCAAACCACTCCCAACCCACTCCCAACCCACTCCCAACCCACTCCCAAACCACTCCCAACCCACTCCCAACCCACTCCCGACCACTCCCAACCCACTCCCAACCCACTCCCAACCCACTCCCAACCCACTCCCGACCACTCCCAACCAAACAATAATGATTCTACTGAGAGGGAGAAACTGAGATGAAAAGACAGAGAGCATGAGGAATTGAGAGAGATGGACAGAGAGAGAGAGAGGGCTGTAGACATTTTTCCTCAACAACAGTGACACGCCAAGATGGATGCTGAATAAACATTGGGAGACCTTACCTCAGCAAAAGACCAAACGACTATGCCAAGCAAGCTGCAGACACACGCACACTAACTCACTGACTCTCTTAAACAATAATTTAACCAGAGCTGTTAGCAGTGAGGGTAATAACCACTGTCATTACCATGGTGATCATACCATTTCCATCCCATGAACCCTAGTGATGAACCCTATGGGGTCGCTTAGCCTAAGTGGTCGTTATCTAAATAAATGTGTTTTTAATGATCACACACGCACAACCGTGCACACACATGCACACACATGCAGACACACACACACACACACACGCAGACACACACACACACACACACACACACACACACACACACACACACACACACACACACACACACACACACACGTCAGCTGGTTAGGGCGGATACATGTCAAGCTGAGCAAGGACATAGCACCAGCGTAACAGTAATTTGTGTTTTGCGTGTTTCAGTAGAATCAGTAGAACTTGGAAGTCAGTTAGATCCTCAAAGTATCTTTGCAGGCTGCTCCATTAATTTCTCTCTAGGTCATATTCCTATACTGTAAGGACCTCACTGATCAACCAACCAATCTCTGCTTTTTCCTGATAATGGGAGATCCTTAATTGTTTATATATGAATTATAAACACACACACAGGCATGTACAGTACACAGACACGTAGGCATGAGTACACAGTCACCGAAACACAAGCACACACACACCACACACACACTTACATGCCACCTTCTTGGTGCTTAATGGAGCTTAAATGGCTGCTGAGGAAGAACACAGCTTTCGTTAAGTTAATCAACACAATTATCTCTCTCTCTCTCTTGCTCTCTCTCTCGCACACACGCCTAGCTCTCACTCCTGCCTGAAGCTCAGGAATATAATCCCAGCTATGTTAGTAATCAAGCTTCATTTAACAGAGTTAGAGCAAATGATATGAAATAGTTGCAGTATTATTGTTGTTTTCAATAGGTCATTAGTGTAGTATTAGTTTCTCATCCCAACATAAGGTTGTGGTGGTCGCATCACCCGACACCTACTTTAGTTGAATGGATTGGATAACATTGTTTGCTAAATGATTAAAATGTCATGTAAATTGCATCTTATTTAGTATTTTATTACTATTATTATCATAAGAGACTGATACAGTCAATCTCTTCTATTATAATCACAGCCGTATATATCCCCCCCCCAAGCAGACACATCGATGGCTCTGAACGAACTTTATTTAACTCTTTGCAAACTGGAAAACATTTATCCGGAGGCTGCATTCATTGTAGCTGGGGATTTTAACAAAGCCAATCTGAAAACAAGACTCCCTAAATTTTATCAGCATATCGATTGCGCAACCAGGGGTGGTAAAACCTTGGATCATTGTTACTCTAACTTCCGGATCATATAAGGCCCTGCCCCGCCCCCTTTCGGAAAAGCTGACCACGACTCCATTTTGCTGTCCCTGCCTACAGGCAGAAATTAAAACAAGAGGCTCCCACGCTGAGGTTTCCAACGCTGGTCAGACCAAGCTGACTCTACACTCCAAGACTGCTTCCATCACGTGGACTGGGACATGTGGTCCAGATGGGAATATTGAGCCACTGTCGCTGATTCTACTATTCATTAGAACGTGCGTCGAAGATGTCGTTCCCATAGCAACGATAAAAACATTCCCTAACCAGAAACCGTGGATTGATGGCAGCATTCACGTGAAACTGAAAGCGCGAACCACTGCTTTTAATCAGAGCAAGGTGTCTGGCAACATGACTGAATACAAACAGTGCAGCTATTCCCTCCGCAAGGCTATTAAACAAGCTAGCGTCAGTACAGAGACAAAGTGGAATCTCAATTCTCGGCTCAGACACAAGAGGCATGTGGCAGGGTCTACAGTCAATCACGGACTACAAGATGAAATCCAGCCCAGTCACGGACCAGGATGTCTTGCTCCCAGGCAGACTAAATAACTTTTTTGCTTTGAGGACAATACAGTGCCACTGACACGCCTGCAACGGAAACATGTGGTTCTCCTTCATGCAGCCTGTTTGAGTAAGACATTTAAACGTGTTAACCCTCGCAAGGCTGCAGGCCCAGACGGCATCCCCAGCCGCGCCCTCAGAGCATGCGCAGACCAGCTGGCCGGTGTGTTTACGGACATATTCAATCAATCCCTATACCAGTCTGCTGTTCCCACATGCTTCAAGAGGGCCACCATTGTTCCTGTTCCACGACTGCGTGGCCACGCACGCCTCCAACTCAATCATCAAGTTTGCGGATGACACAACAGTGGTAGGCTTGATTACCAACAACGACGAGACGGCCTACAGGGAGGAGGTGAGGGCCCTCGGAGTGTGGTGTCAGGAAAATAACCTCACACTCAACGTCAACAAAACTAAGGAGATGATTGTGGACTTCAGGAAACAGCAGAGGGTTTACCCCATCCACATCGATGGAACAGTAGTGGAGAGGGTAGCTAGTTTTAAGTTCCTCGGCATACCATCACAGACAAACTGAATTGGTCCACTCACACTGACAGCGTCGTGAAGAATAGCAGCGCTATTCAACCTCAGGAGGCTGAAGAAATTCGGCTTGTCACCAAAAGCACTCACAAACTTCTACAGATGCACAATCAGAGCATCCTGGCGGGCTGTATCACCGCCTGGTACGGCAACTGCTCCGCCCTCAACCGTAAGGCTCTCCAGAGGGTAGTGAGGACTGCACAACGCATCACCGGGCAAACTACCTGCCCTCCAGGACACCTACACCACCCGTTGTTACAGGAAGGCCATAAAGATCATCAAGGACATCAACCACCCGAACCACTGCCTGTTCACCCCGCTATCATCCAGAAGGCGAGGTCAGTACAGGTGCATCAAAGCTGGGACCGAGAGACTGAAAAACAGCTTCTATCTCAAGGCCATCAGACTGTTAAACAGCCACCACTAACAGTGAGTGGCTGCATTCCACTGTCATTGACACTGACCCAACTCCAGCCATTTTAATAATGGGAATTGATGGGAATTATGTAAATATATCACTAGCCACTTGAAACAATGCTACCTTATATAATGTTACTTACCCTACATTATTCATCTCATATGCATATGTATATACTGTACTCTACATCATTCGACTGCATCCTTATGTAACACATGTATCACTAGCCACTTTAACTATGCCACTTTGTTTACATTGTCTACACACTCATCTCATATGTATATACTGTACTCGATACCATCTACTGTATGCTGCTCTGTACCATCACTCATTCATATATCCTTATGTACATATTCCTTATCCCCTTACACTGTGTATAAGACAGTAGTTTTGGAATTGTTAGTTAGATTACTTGTTGGTTATCACTGCATTGTCGGAACTAGAAGCACAAGCATTTCGCTACACTCACATTTAACATCTGCTAACCATGTGTATGTGACAAATACAATTTGATTTGATTTGATTTGGACGCCCTCAGGTTTGTCAGACATTCCATTCCACAGCAGGAGGACCTGTCTGTGTTTTTATGGGACATTATTGAGCGTGACTCAACAGAAGTCAGAAGTAAAAAGCTGCAGTTTGTTTTGACCCTCTGGGCAATCAGACAGAGAATTGCCGTATGCTGGACTATATTGTGGATTTTCTGTTTTTTATTTTATTGGATCATGTCAACACTTTCCAGCGCTCTCTATTGGTCCATACGTCAACACCACCCAATGTTCCATTTTCCTATTGGTCCAAGTATCAACACTCTCCTCTGTCCTGCTCTACTAGTGGTCCATATGCCAACCCGAGCCACTGTCCTGTTCTACTATTGATTAGCAGGTACTATTCAGTGTTAGTCTGGCTGACACCAGCTCTCAAAGTTGATGTGTAGTCACATGGGTAACATGCTAATTCAGTGTTGCTGTGGTCCATTATACTGTGTCTCTACACAATCTAAGACCTTCTCCATCCCATATACACCATACAACCACCCAGCTCATATCCAGTCAGAAAAACCAACGGATATTCTCCCTTCATTATTAACATGCTTAGCAGTCCTACTAAGACAGGGAGTGGTTTGGCAGCAAAATACCTTATTGCTCTTTTGCCATGCATTAGCGTGTTCATCTGTGTGTTCTGTTTCATCAGGCTGTTTGGCTCTGAAGAGACAGAGGGAGAGTGGGCGAGAAAGAGAGAGAAACAACCAGCTGTCATTTTTGGGAAAACGGCAAAACAGCTGTGGGAGACATATGTGGAGTTTCCATGGCAACCAGATGGGAGCCGTTGTGGAAATGTAGAGAAAGGGAAGAAGAAGTGGAGGGAGAGAGAGAGAGCTTGAGAGAAGAGGAGGGAGGAATAAGGACATTTAGGGAGAGAGAGCGAGAAAGAGCAAGAGAGCGAGAGAGAGAGGGAGAGGGAGAGCGAGAGAGTCCAGTAGGGTTTACCACATCACTAGATGTTCTCAGTCAATTCCAGACCTCCCCTACAGACTTAGTCTTTCATCCACTCTTCTTCACAGTAAAATATGACTCTATCCTCCCCATCAGCATATTCCACTCTTCAGCCCTCCAAAAGAGTACCACATACTGGCTGTCATACAGTCCCTTCTCTGCAGCCAAACTCTTACCAGATGCAACAAGAATGCAAACACTGAATGGAATGCAATATGAATCCAAATGCCAAGGTTGAATAGATTCCTGATGACTCGACAGTCTCCAAATCAGTTAGATGCAGAGTCAGATCAGACATAGAGACACATTTCTGTGGATGTAGACACAGAAAGTCAGACTCATTCCAGTTGGGGGGACATGCCTCTACTCATTCCAGTCGGGGGGACATGTCTCTACTCATTCCCGTCGTCGGGAAATGTCTCTACTTATTCCAGTCGGGGGGACATGTCTCTACTCATTCCCGTCGTCAGGAAATGTCTCTACTTATTCCAGTCGGGGGGACATGTCTCTACTCATTCCAGTCAGCAGAACATGTCTCTACTCATTCCAGTCGGGGGGACATGTCTCGACTCATTCCAGTCGGGGGGACATGTCTTGACTCATTCCAGTAGGGGGGACATGTCTCCACTCATTCCAGTTGGGGGGACATGTCTCCACTCATTCCAGTCGGGGGGACATGTCTCGACTCATTCCAGTCGGGGGGACATGTCTCGACTCATTCCAGTCGGGGGGACATGTCTCGACTCATTCCAGTCGGGGGACATGTCTCCACTCATTCCAGTCGGGGGACATGTCTCCACTCATTCCAGTCGGGGGGACATGTCTCGACTCATTCCAGTCGGGGGGACATGTCTCCACTCATTCCAGTCGGGGGGACATGTCTCCACTCATTCCAGTCGGGGGGACATGTCTCGACTCATTCCAGTCGGGGGGACATGTCTCGACTCATTCCAGTCGGGGGGACATGTCTCCACTCATTCCAGTCGGGGGGACATGTCTCCACTCATTCCAGTCGGGGGGACATGTCTCCACTCATTCCAGTCGGGGGACATGTCTCGACTCATTCCAGTCGGGGGACATGTCTCGACTCATTCCAGTCCTTGGGGGGACATGTCTCGACTCATTCCAGTCGGGGGACATGTCTCGACTCATTCCAGTCGGGGGACATGTCTCGACTCATTCCAGTCGGGGGACATGTCTCCACTCATTCCAGTCGGGGGGGACATGTCTCCACTCATTCCAGTCGGGGGACATGTCTCCACTCATTCCAGTCGGGGGACATGTCTCGACTCATTCCAGTCGGGGGACATGTCTCGACTCATTCCAGTCGGGGGGACATGTCTCCACTCATTCCAGTCGGGGGGACATGTCTCCACTCATTCCAGTCGGGGGGACATGTCTCCACTCATTCCAGTCGGGGGGACATGTCTCCACTCATTCCAGTCGGGGGGACATGTCTCGACTCATTCCAGTCGGGGGGACATGTCTCGACTCATTCCAGTCGGGGGGACATGTCTCCACTCATTCCAGTCGGGGGGACATGTCTCCACTCATTCCAGTCGGGGGGACATGTCTCCACTCATTCCAGTCGGGGGGACATGTCTCCACTCATTCCAGTCGGGGGGACATGTCTCCACTCATTCCAGTCGGGGGGACATGTCTCCACTCATTCCAGTCGGGGGGACATGTCTCCACTCATTCCAGTCGGGGGGACATGTCTCCACTCATTCCAGTCGGGGGACATGTCTCCACTCATTCCAGTCGGGGGACATGTCTCCACTCATTCCAGTCGGGGGACATGTCTCCACTCATTCCAGTCGGGGGACATGTCTCCACTCATTCCAGTCGGGGGACATGTCTCGACTCATTCCAGTCGGGGGACATGTCTCCACTCATTCCAGTCGGGGGACATGTCTCCACTCATTCCAGTCGGGGGACATGTCTCGACTCATTCCAGTCGGGGGGACATGTCTCGACTCATTCCAGTCGGGGGGACATGTCTCCACTCATTCCAGTCGGGGGGACATGTCTCCACTCATTCCAGTCGGGGGGACATGTCTCCACTCATTCCAGTCAGGAGAACATGTCTCGACTCATTCCAGTCAGGAGAACATGTCTCGACTCATTCCAGTCAGGAGAACACTGTCCTTGTACTATATTGCGGCAGGTAGCCTAGCGGTTAAGAGTGTTTGGCCGGTAACCTAAAGGTCGCTGGTTTGATTCCCCGGGCAAACTAGTTGAAAAATCTGTCAATGTGCCCTTGAGAAAGGTACTTAACCCTAATTGCTCCTGTAAGTTTCTCTGGATAGGAGCATCTGTAAATGACTAAAACATAAATGTAAAAATGTGTCAGACCTGGCAGAGGCCCTCCAGTCTCCACAACATTAGCGATGTTCAACTACAACCCTGAGAGCTATGTCAGCTGACTTAATGATATACAATAGACGTGATGCTCCACTACAGCCCTGAGAGCTATGTCAGCTGACTTAATGATATACAATAGACATGATGCTCCACTACAGCCCTGAGAGCTATGTCAGCTGACTTAATGATATACAATAGACATGATGCTCCACTACAGCCCTGAGGGCTATGTCAGCTGACTTAATGATATACAATAGACATGATGCTCCACTACAGCCCTGAGAGCTATGTCAGCTGACTTAATGATATACAATAGACATGATGCTCCACTACAGCCCTTAGAGCTATGTCAGCTGACTTAATGATATACAATAGACGTGATGCTCCACTACAGCCCTGAGAGCTATGTCAGCTGACTTAATGATATACAATAGACATGATGCTCCACTACAGCCCTGAGAGCTATGTCAGCTGACTTAATGATATACAATAGACATGATGCTCCACTACAGCCCTGAGGGCTATGTCAGCTGACTTAATGATATACAATAGACATGATGCTCCACTACAGCCCTGAGAGCTATGTTAGCTGACTTAATGATAAGTATACAGCTATACTGTAGCTCTGCCTCAAGGGAGGGGGGAAGAGGGACTGAAACATAGTGGGTGTATCTAGGCTGCTCCATGTTGGGGAATTTCTTAGATTACTTGTTAGATATTACTGCACTGTCGAAACTAGAATCACAAGCATTTCGCTACTCTCGCATTAACAGCTGCTAACCATGTGTATGTGACCAATAACATCTGCTAACCATGTGTATGTGACCAATAACATTTGATTTGATTTAAGGAGGAGGAGAGTAGCGAGAGAGGATGAGAAGGAGAGTAAAGAGAGAGGAGGAGGAGAGTAGCGAGAGAGGATGAGGATGATAGTAGCGAGAAAGGAGGAGTAGAATAAAGGAGAGAGGAGGAGGAGGAGAGTAGGGAGAGCGGTAGAGGAGGAGAGTAAGGAGAGGAGGAGGAGGAGAGTAGCGAGAGAGGATGAGGAGGAGAGTAGCGACAGAAGATGGGGAGAGTAAGGAGAGAGGAGGAGGATGAGAGTAAGGAGATAGGAGGAAGAGGAGAGTAAAGAGAGCGGAGGAGGAGATTAAAGAGAGAGGGGGAGGAGAGTAAAGAGAGAGGAGGAGGAGAATAAAGAGAGAGGAGGAGGAGGAGGAGAGTAAAGAGAGAGTAGGGGGAGGAGAGTAGCGAGATAAACTGAAATTAGGCAAACTATTAGAGTTTTAGCATCCAGGAAATGGTAGAGCGATTTATGCATAGTGCATCTTTAAGAAATGAAATCTAAATGACATTTGCAATGACCAAATCTAACAACAAATGAGTTCAAGTATTTATTTTCCTTATCACTATACTTCTACTGTTGTTCAAGTGCAGTATCTGGCTAAATTCACACATTGGTTAGATACAGTTAAAAACATTGATATGTTCCTTGTTTGGGAAACACATTAAGGTTCACAGGGAGTCAGTCATTGCCTTTCGTTTGAGAAACAGATTGTTGGTTTCTCTCTCTCTCTTTCTCTCTCATTAAATCAATAGAGAGGTTTTGGCCCAATGTCACAGCACGACATGTAACTTTCACTACAAAGGCACCTGGGAAAGGGATGGATGTGTGGCAGTGACAACCAGCCAGCTTCTAGCTCTGACAGACAGAGAACTGTACCAGAGCTGTCTGGGGCGTGAGGACGATCTTCAAGATGGACAATAATACATCTAGCTGTATGTACCCCATGTTTTCAAGCTGCAGGTTGAGGTTTATTGTAATTAATCTTGTCCTAGAAGCAGAACTGGGACGTTTCCGCTAGATGGGCCAGCTGCAAAGTCATA
This sequence comes from Oncorhynchus keta, assembly GCF_023373465.1. Lineage (NCBI taxonomy): Eukaryota > Metazoa > Chordata > Actinopteri > Salmoniformes > Salmonidae > Oncorhynchus > Oncorhynchus keta. The sequence goes on from NC_068454.1 coordinate 17,570,092, forward strand.
ATTCATGAACACAACAATTTGCTTAATTTAAGGTTAGGGTTTATAGGCATTATGGTTAGCAGTGTGGGTAAGGTTAGGGTTAGGCATTAGGGTTAGCAGTGTGGGTAAGGTTAGGGTTAGGCATTAGGGTTAGCAGTGTGGGTAAGGTTAGGGTTAGGCATTAGGGTTAGCAGTGTGGGTAAGGTTAGGGTTAGGCATTAGGGTTAGCAGTGTGGGTAAGGTTAGGGTTAGGCATTAGGGTTAGCAGTGTGGGTAAGGTTAGGGTTAGGCATTAGGGTTAGCAGTGTGGGTAAGGTTCGGGCTAGGTTTATTTTTTAAACCATTTTATTCACCTTTTTTTAACCAGGTAGGCTAGTTGAGAAGAAGTTCTCATTTACAACTGCGACCTGGCCAAGATAAAGCAAAGCAGTTCGACACATACAACAACACAGAGATACACATGGAATAAACAAAACTTACAGTCAATAATACAGTTGAAGAAAATCTATATACAGTGTCTGCAAATGAGGTAAGATAAGGGAGGTAAGATAATAAATAAGTCATGGTGGCGAACGATTTACAATATACCAATTAGACACTGGAGTGATTGATGTGCAGAAGATGAATGTGCAAGTAGAGATACTGGGGTGCAAAGGAGCAAGATAAATAAATACAGTATGGGGATGAGGTAGTTGGATGGGCTATTTGCAGTTGGGTTATGTACAGACTTTTCACTTTAAGCCAAAAACGATGCAGGGATTTAAAAATAAATATACATTAACTTTGACATACACAGTTTGCCTGTGAGGGAGATATGAGTCTCCAGCTTCAGTTATTTTTGCAGTTCGTTCCAGTCATTGGCAGCAGAGAACTGGAAGGAAAGGCGGCCAAAAGAGGAATTGGTTTTGGGGCTGACTAGTGAGATATACCTGCTGGAGCGCGTGCTATGGGTGGGTGCTACTATGGTGACCAGTGAGCTGAGATAAGGCGGGGCTTTACCTAGCAGAGACTTGTAGATGACCTGGAGCCAGTGGTTTTGGCGATGAGTATGAAGCAAGGGCCAGCCAACGAGAGCATGCAGGTTGCAGTGGTGGGGGGTAGTTGGGGCTTTGGTGACCAAACGGATGGCACTGTGATAGACTGCATCAAATTTGTTGAGTAGAGTGTTTGAGGCTATTTTGTAAATGACATCGCCGAAGTCGAGGATCGGTAGGATGGTCAGCTTAAGAGAGTATGTTTGGCAGCAAGAGTGAAGGATTCTTCGAAATAGGAAGCCGATTCTAGATTTCATTTTAAATTGGAGATGCTTAATGTGAGTCTGGAAGGAGAGTTTACAGTCTAGCCAGACCCCTTGGTATTTATAGTTGTCCACATGTTCTAAATCAGAACCGTCCAGAGTAGTGATGCGGGCGGGCAGGTGCAGGCAGCGACCGGTTGAAGAGTATGCATTTAGTTTTACTTGTATTTTACAAGCAGTTGGGGGCCACGGAAGGTGAGTTGTATGGCATTGAAGCTTGTCTGGAGGATTTTTTCATTTATTTTTTATTTTACCTTTATTTAACCAGGCAAGTCAGTTAAGAACACATTCTTATTTTCAATGACGGCCTGGGTTAGTGGGTTAACTGCCTGTTCAGGGGCACAACGACAGATTTGTACCTTGTCAGCTCAGGGGTTTGAACTCGCAACCTTCCGGACCTCTGGCAGTCTCTAGTCCAACTCTCTAACCACTAGGCTACCCTGCCGCCCCTGGTTAGTTAACACAGTGTCCAAAGAAGAGCCAGATGTATACAGAATGGTGTCATCTGTGTAGAAGTGGATCAGAGAATCACCAGCAGTAAGAGCGACATCATTGATGTATACAGAGAAGAGAGTCGGCCCGAGAATTGAACCCTGTGGCACCCCCATAGAGACTGCCAGAGGTCCAGACGACAGGCCCTCCGATTTGACACACTGAGCTTTATCAGAGAAGTGGTTGGTGAACCAGGCGAGGCAGTCATTTGAGAAATCAAGGCTGTTGAGTCTGCCGATTAGAATGTGGTGATTGACAGAATCGAAAGCCTTGGCCTGGTCGATGAATACGGCTGCACAGTAATGTCTCTTATCGATGGCAGTTATGATATCGTTTAGGACAGCATGGCTGAGGTGCACCCATGACCAGCTCTGAAACCAGGTTGCATAGCGAAGAAGGTATGGTGGGATTCAAAATGGTCAGTAATCTGTTTGTTAACTTGGCTTTCGAAGACCTTAGAAAGGCAGGGTAGGATAGATACGGGTCTGTAGCAGTTTGGGTCTAGAGTGTCTCCCCCTTCGAAGAGGGGGATGACCGTGGCAGCTTTCCAATCTTTGGGAATCTCAGACGGTACGAACGAGAGTTTGAACATGCTAGTAATAGGGGTTGCAACAATTTCGGCAGATAATTTTAGAATGAGAGGGTCCAGATTGTCTTGTTTAAAATCTGATTTTATGTCTTTGTGGCTGTTCCAACTAGTGACCACTCTGCAGATTTCTCTCTGGTACATTAGTAATCCTAATAAATGCCAACCTCACATGCAATTAGTGCAACTGTGAATGTATGCTATTTGTCTTTACAACGGTGTGTGTGGTGCTAAACTCTGAGGTGATGAAGACATGAATCCATGACAGCGGAAGCTATTAGTGCTTCTACCTCCTCCAATCTCAGAGAGCTGATTACAGACACAGTGTTACTGGTGCTAGACTACACACTGTATGTCTTACTGTCTGTTTAGATCTATACCTGTTGATCAATAAAGGACAGAGTCAAGAGGAGGAGGAGAGGAGGGAGAGAAGAGGGAGAGAGGAGGAGGAGAGGAGGGAGAGAGGAGGAGAGGAGTGAGAGAGGAGGAGGAGGAGAGGATGGAGAGAAGAGGGAAGGGGAGGAGAGGAGAGGAGGGAGAGCGGAGGAGGAGGAGAGGATGGAGATAATAGGGAGAGTGGAGGAGAGGAGGGAGATAGGAGGAGGAGGAGAGGATGGAGAGAAGAGGGAGAGAGGAGGACAGGAGGGAGAGAGGAGGAGGAGGAGAGGATGGAGAGAAGAGGGAGAGAGGAGGAGAGGAGGGAGAGAGAGAGGAGGGAGAAAGGAGGAGGAGTGGAAGAGGAGCTAGAGAGGAGGAGGAGGAGAGGAGGGAGGGAGGGAGGAGGAGAGGAGGGAGAGATGATGAGGAAGAAGAGGGAGAGAGGAGGAGGAGAGGTGAAGACGAGGAGGAGAGTAGGGAGAGGAGGACAGAGAAGGAGGACAGAGGGTGATTTCCCTTCTTCAGATTGTGAAAGATATGTTACTCCGACATGTAATCACACTTGTCTTAATTAAGCGACAGGACGTCTCAGTTGAACGTGTAAAGCTTGCACGGCATGACACCCACCCACACACTGATGCTGATGCTACTGTACAGTACATTAGTGCAAACAATGAAAAATAATCTCAACCATTATCAAACTCTGATGTGATGTAGGATGAAATCTAACTAATAAATCAATGACAACACAATCACATAATCATGTCATCACAATGTATAAATCTGGTATTAAAACACCTTCTTTGGGTTAGATCATATGGAGTAACAAAGGGTAGATGAGCTAATATTAAACAGGTGTCTATAGGCATTGAGACACAAAGACTAGATTATGATTATCAGGTGTTAACTGCAGCTGGGGAGGGAGCCACTTTGTCATACCCATCTATACACTATATATAAAAGTATGTGGACACTCCTTCAGTGTATTACCTGTTGCTGACAGGTGTTTAAAAACGAGCACACAACCATGCAATCTCCATAGACAACCATTGGCAGTAGAATGGCCCTATTGAAGACTGACTTTCAATGTGACACTGTCATAGGACGCCACCTTTCCAACAAGTCAGTTCATCAAATTCCTGCCATGCTAGAGCAGCCCTGATCAACTGTAAGTGCTGTTATTGTGAAGTAGAACCCTCTAGGAGCAACAACGGCTCAGCCGCGAAGTTGTAGGCCATGCAAACTCACAGAATGGGACCGCCAAATACTTTATAGTCTGGCAGTCCGACGGACAAACCTGGGTTTGGCGGATGCCAGGAGAACACTACCTGCCTGAATGCATAGTGCCAACTGAAAAATTGGTTGGGAGAGGAATAGTGGTCTGTGGCTGTTTTTCATGGTTTAGTCTAGGCCCCTTAGTTCCACTGAAGGGAAATCAACACTATAGCATACAATCCCAATCTAGACGATTCTATGCTTCCAACTTTGTGGCAGTTTGGGGATGGCCCTTTCCTGTTTCAACATGACAATATCCCCGTGCACTACATGAGGTCCATACAGAAATGGTTTGTCAAAATCGACGTGGAAGAACTTGACTGTCCTTAACTCCATCGAGCACCTTTGGGATGAATTAAAATGCTGACTGCGAGCCAGGCCAAATTGCCCAACATCAGTGCCCGCCCTCACTAATGCTCTTGTGGCTGAATGGAAGCAAGTCCCCTCAGCAATGTTCTAACATCTAGTGGAAAGCCTTCCCAGAAGAGTAGAGGCAGTTATAGCAGGAAAGGGGGGGCCAACTCCATATTAATGCCCATGATTTTGGATGAGATGTTCGACGAGCACATACTTTTGGTAATATAGTGTATCTCTCTACCAGACCCCAATCTAACCTCATATAAGATAATTAAAATCATTCATATAGACTAAATCTCATCAGAGATATGATGTTTGCTGGGAATGTAACATCCAATACCACCTAAATATCACAGCTATATACCAATCATACCCCAGCTTGGAATATTCCATATCATTCTGGAACGGTACAGTAACAACATGATGGGAATTGATTTGGGGTTCCACGCCTCTGAAGGGGAACAGATGCTCCGGTCACAGCCGTGTCTTCCACTGATGATGTTAAGAGATTACTTTAGAAAGGCAATTTCACCAAATGTCACAACGCATGCAAGTCCCAGTTTACATATGGCAGGGTGGAATCAGGCTGATAAATGGGGCTTGAGTCTCTCTTTGTCTCTTTTTCTTCTTCTTCATCCCTCCCAGATGTTTCCTTGTCTTTGTTTGTCACTTTCTACTTCTTTGATCTCATAGCCCTCTCTCCTCCCCTTGCACATTTTCCCCATTCAATCTCTTTACCCCGCTCCACATCTCCTCCTCCCCTTGCTGTTACTCTTTATTTTTCCTATCTGCTTCCATCCGATATTCTGCCAGTGATTGGTGGTCCTTCTGTAGCTCAGTTGGTAGAGCATGGCACTTGTAACGCCAGGGTAGTGGGTTTGATTCCCGGGACCACCCATACGTAGAATGTATGCACACATGACTGTAAGTCGCTTTGGATAAAAGCGTCTGCTAAATGGCATATATTATTGCTGATAAGGCGTGGGTGGGTGAGGGTGTGTGTGTGTGTTTTGTGCGGGTGTGAGTGAGTGTGTTTCGATCTCTTATTACCATCCTGCCTCGTCAGCAGAGTGTGTTTCTAGTGTATCTGTGAATCTGTGCCCAAAGCCAGCTCCATACTGACTAAGTTTAATTACGATAGACAAACAGACGGAGAGAGAGAAAGAGAGAGATGCCAAACACACACACTGCATCCTTCAAATGTTAATGAGTCACGTTACAAGCTGTTGTTTTCTCAACTCTTTTGGTTCAGTGGCCAATACTGTATCAATCAAGAATGAATAATGCCAAAAATTCAAAAATAAAAGTAATTACAGAGGGAGGTGGGGTGTTTATGACAAGGACCTAACACATCTAATGCAGAAGACATTCATACCACAGACTGCACAGTCATGCATCACAATATCCCCATGGCTCGCTGTGGCAAGATAAACCGGTTGGACACAGTCTATCGCTGTCATTTCATGGCTTTTGACTTCAACGAGAGATTCAACACCAGAAAAGGCATTCGCAAACAAAAGCAAAGTGAAAACCCCATCAGTTACATTCAACTATGAGTGTTGTATTTCTCCCATCATCAACAAGAACAACAGGCTGAGCTGAGGTCCCTGTGGAATACCAAGCATTGATTAGTTTTCTACATATCCTAACTTCTCCTCATGTTTTGCGCTGAGTCCGGTATTCCAGTTTTACAGGGTTTGGGAAGCTTGGCAAAGGCCCATAAATTACCTCCCCATATGGAACCCTAGGCATTTCCACATCGGGTGTATTTACACATTTCCTCCTCTCCATAAATGATTAAGGATTTTGCCAAGGATGAAATTCCAGAAATGTTCCCAGATCCATCCCAGGAATATGCTGTCCTGAGGCAAACACGTTCCCAGATCCCTCCCAGGAAGAATCTGTCCTGCGGCGAACACGTTCCCATATCCCTCCCAGGAAGTTGCTGATCTGAAGCGAACACATTCCCAGATCCCTCCCAGGAAGAAGCTGTCCTGAGGCGAACACGTTCCCAGATCCCTACCAGGAAGTAGCTGATCTGAGGCGAACATGTTCCCAGATCCCTCCCAGGAAGAAGCTGTCCTGAGGCGAACATGTTCCCTGATCCTTCCCAGGAAGAAGCTGTCCTGAGGCGAACATGTTCCCAGATCTCTGCAAGGAAGAAGCTGTCCTGATGCGTACATGTTCCCAGATCTCTTCCAGGAAGAAGCTGTTCTGAGGCGAAAATGTTCCCAGATGTCTTCCAGGAAGAAGCTGTCCTGAGGCGAACATTTTCCCAGATCCCTCCTAGGAAGATGCTGTTCTGAGGCAAACATGTTCCCAGATCCCTTCAAGGAAGAAGCTGTCCTGAGGCGAACATGTTCCCAGATCCCTCCAAGGAAGAAGCTGTCCTGAGGCGAACACGTTCCCAGATCCCTCCCAGGAAGTAGCTGATCTGAGGCGAACATGTTCCCAGATCCCTCCAAGGAAGAAGCTGTCCTGAGCTGAACATGTTCCCTGATCCCTCCCAGGTAGAAGCTGTTCTGAGGCGAACACATTCCCAGATCCCTCCCAGGAAGAAGCTGATCTGAGGCGAACACATTCCCAGATCCATCCCAGGAAGAAGCTGTCCTGAGGCGAACATGTTCCCAGATCTCTCCCAGGAAGAAGCTTTCCTGATGCGTACATGTTCCCAGATCTCTTCCAGGAAGAAGCTGTTCTGAGGCGAAAATGTTCCCAGATGTCTTCCAGGAAGAAGCTGTCCTTGGGCGACCATGTTCCCTGATTCCTCCCAGGTAGAAGCTGTCCTGAGGCGACCATGTTCCCTGATCCTTCCCAGGAAGAAGCTGTCCTGAGGCGAACATGTTCCCAGATGTCTTCCAGGAAGAAGCTGTCCTGAGGCGAACATTTTCCCAGATCCCTCCCAGGAAGATGCTGTTCTGAGGCAAACATGTTCCCAGATCCCTTCAAGGAAGAAGCTGTCCTGAGGCGAACATGTTCCCAGATCCCTCCCAGGAAGAAGCTGTCCTTGGACGACCATGTTCCCTGATCCCTCCCAGGTAGAAGATGTTCTGAGGCGAACATGTTCCCAGATCCCTCCCAGGTAGAAGCTGTTCTGAGGCGAACATGTTCCCTGATTCCTCCCAGGTAGAAGCTGTTCTGAGGCGAACATGTTCCCTGATCCCTCCCAGGTAGAAGCTGTTCTGAGGCGAACATGTTCCCTGATCCCTCCCAGGTAGAAGCGTTTCTGAGGCGAACACGTTCCCAGATCCCTCCCAGGAAGTCGCTGATCTGAGGCGAACATGTTCCCAGATCCCTCCAAGGAAGAAGCTGTCCTGAGGCGAACATGTTCCCTGATCCCTCCCAGGAAGAACCTGATCTGAGGCGAACACATTCCCAGATCCCTCCCAGGAAGAAGCTGTCCTGAGGCAACATGTTCCCTGATCCTTCCCAGGAAGAAGCTGTCCTGAGACGAACATGTTCCCTGATCCCTCCCAGGTAGAAGCTGTTCTGAGGCGAACATGTTCCCTGATCCCTCCCAGGAAGTAGCTGATCTGAGGCGAACACGTTCCCAGATCCCTCCCAGGAAGAAGCTATCCTGAGGCGAACATGTTTCCTGATCCTTCCCGGGAAGAAGTTGTCTTGAGGCGAACATGTTCCCAGATCCCTCCCAGGAGAAGCTGCCCTTAGGCGAACATGTTCCCTGATTCCTCCCAGGAAGAAGCTGTCCTGAGACGAACATGTTTCCTGATCCCTCCCAGGTAGAAGCTGTCCTGAGGCGACCATGTTCCCTGATCCTTCCCAGGAAGAAGCTGTCCTGAGGCGAACATGTTCCCTGATCCCTCCCAGGTAGAAGATGTTCTGAGGCGAACATGTTCCCAGATCTCTCCCAGGAAGAAGCTTTCCTGATGCGTACATGTTCCCAGATCCCTCCCAGGAAGATGCTGTTCTGAGGCAAACATGTTCCCTGATCCCTCCCAGGAAGAAGCTGTCCTGAGGCGAACATGTTCCCTGATCCCTCCCAGGTAGAAGATGTTCTGAGGCGAACATGTTCCCTGATCCCTCCCAGGAAGAAGCTGTCCTGAGACGAACATGTTCCCTGATCCCTCCCAGGTAGAAGATGTTCTGAGGCGAACATGTTCCCTGATCCCTCCCAGGAAGAAGCTGCTCTGTGGCGAACAGCTTCTCCCATGTTCCCTGCATATAAATGGATATAGAATGAAGTTGGATGAAGAGAGAAACATTCTGCAAGCACTACCACACACTGTTTCCTTAATAAGGAGTAGGTAGTCAACAGACCAAAGATGAACATAGGAGCATCAAAGATACACTAATAGCAGCAACAACAAACATGCAATTCAGTCCAATGGAGTCCAATTAGACTACTCATCATGTAACTTTCTACACTGAATGTAGCCTATCCATGGAACATCCAGACTGCAGTACAACATATTGTCCAACACCATAGAGATCCTTTTAAAATGACTCTTCTCACTATTCTTACTATTCTAGTATTCTAATTCTAACAACACTGACCAACCTGGCCGTGATTGTTCCAAGTCTAGTTAGTCAGACCTCTGGTTGTCAGATGACTATACCCACCATAACGAAAGCCAGTCTTGTGCCAGTCTTCTACCATGCTGTTGAAATGGTGATTAGGCTTTCTCGTCGAGGGTTAACAGTGGCAATTCATGTCCAGTCAAAGGGCAGGTTTCCGTTGAGCAGTGGCATGGGCACACCAGCTGCTCTCAAGGACCATAAATGAAACTCATTGGCCAAAGGAGGGAGATGAGCATAGTAACCTGCAATGGCTGCTGGGAGGTCTAACACAGACAGCTGGCAATTCAAGAGCATGGATGGAAAGAGAGATAAGGGAGGGATGGAGAGAGGTAAATAAAGAGAGAAAGGGTAGTCAGAGAAAGAGGAAGAAAAAGAGACAGAGAGATGAAGAAAGAGAGAGAGAATGATTAAGGGAAAGGAAGTAGAGAGAGAAGAGAGAACTCGGGAGAGAGGAGGCCATAGTGAGATAAATGTGTTTCCATAGCAAAGGCAGCAAGTCTCCCCTGAGCCTCATAGAGTATTCAGTAGTAATGATACTTCATGAAGACATAAAGTGTGTTTGAGTGCAGTTCCGTGTGTATGAGCCTGTGGCTTTAATGGTAGAGTCTCTAACTCTCCCTCAGATCCCTGCCTGATTTAGAGTCAGGCTCACAAGAGCGCCCTCTCTCCCCTCTGAGGCCTCGGCAAAATCCCTAATAAGGAAACTCTTAGTGGTTAGAATAGGGGTTCCAGACACACACAGACACGTGCACACACATACACACACATACACACACAGACACACACACAGACACACACATACACACACATACACACACAGACACGTGCACAGACACACACATACACACACATACACACACATACACACAGACACGTGCACACACATACACACACAGACACACACAGACACACGCACAGACACACACATACACACACATACGCACACAGACACACGCACAGACACACACATACACACACACAGACACAAGCACAGACACACACATACACACACAGACACACGAATAGACACACACATACACACACAGACACACGCACAGACACACACATACACACACACACAGACACACACACAGACACACACATACACACACAGACACACACAGACACACGCACAGACACACACATACACACACACAGACACACATATACACACGCAGACACACACACAGACACACACAGACACACACAGACACACGCACAGACACACACATACACACACACACAGACACACACACAGACACACACATACACACACAGACACACACAGACACACGCACAGACACACACATACACACACACAGACACACATATACACACGCAGACACACACACAGACACACACAGACACACACAGACACACGCACAGACACACACAGACATGCAGACACGCACAGAGACACGTGCACACACATACACACACAGACACGCACAGACACACACACAGACACACACAGACACACACAGACACACGCACAGACACACACAGACACACACAGACACACGCAGAGACACACACATACACACAGAGACACACACATACACACACACACACAGACACACACATACACACACAGACACACGCACAGACACACACAGACACACACATACACACACAGACACACACATACACACACATACACACACAGACATGCAGACACGCACGGAGACACTTGTCATCTCCCGTCTGGATTACTGCAACTCGCTGTTGGCTGGGCTCCCTGCCTGTGCCATTAAACCCCTACAACTCATCCAGAACGCCGCAGCCCGTCTGGTGTTCAACCTTCCCAAGTTCTCTCACGTCACCCCGCTCCTCCGCTCTCTCCACTGGCTTCCAGTTGAAGCTCGCATCCGCTACAAGACCATGGTGCATGCCTACGGAGCTGTGAGGGGAACGACACCTCAGTACCTCCAGGCTCTGATCAGGCCCTACACCCAAACAAGGGCACTGCGTTCATCCACCTCTGGCCTGCTCGCCTCCCTACCACTGAGGAAGTACAGTTCCCGCTCAGCCCAGTCAAAACTGTTCGCTGCTTTGGCCCCCCAATGGTGGAACAAACGCCCTCACGACGCCAGGACAGCGGAGTCAATCACCACCTTCCGGAGACACCTGAAACCCCACCTCTTTAAGGAATACCTAGGATAGGATAAAGTAATCCTTCTCACCCCCCTTAAAAGATTTAGATGCACTATTGTAAAGTGGCTGTTCCACTGGATGTCATAAGGTGAATGCACCAATTTGTAAGTCGCTCTGGATAAGAGCGTCTGCTAAATGACTTAAATGTAATGTAAATGTAATGAGACACGTGCACACACATACACAAACATACACACACAGACACACACAGACACACACACAGACACACACATACACACACAGACACACGCACAGACACACACAGACACACACCACGTAAAAAGTAAATCTGCCCAACTGTCCTGGAGAGTTAGACTACAGTCAGAATACCGGTACTGCTAATCCTTGCTGTAAAGTCTCAGGCAGAAACAGGTGACTTGGGCTGAACCAATAACATCTGAGCTCTGTGATTGTTGCGCCGTTGTCATGACTGATCCCTTAATACTTACATCTGATTGTCTCCCAAGGGCTGCATTTGGCTCTGTATATTAGCTAGG
>NC_068454.1:17584145-17609145 GCF_023373465.1 Oncorhynchus keta
GCACTGACTCAAAGCTCATAGAACTGCCAGAACTCAATAGTTCAAATGGAATCTTATAGAACTCATATATGATGCATCGGCTTCACAAATCTAGGACAGTTTTGCTGATAGATATAAACCCTGGAAATAGATCAAAACTAGCTTTAACACTCAAGTGGGAGTATGCTAACTTGAACCTAAAATGGTTCTTCTGCTGTAGGACCTTCTACATGGAACCAAAGAGGGTTCTCCCTGGAACAGCCAAAGAACCATTATGGAACCCTTTTTTCAAAGAGTGTAGCTAACCCCCCTCGCTCCCCTCCCGCTCTCAAACACACAGAAATAAACACACCCACCTTCTTTGTCATCGTGCCGTATGATGGCATCCTGTATGACATCATCAAGGCTGAAGCAAATGCGGTGCCTCTTCCTGTGGCTGGTGGACGGGGCTTTGACCTTGACTCCGCCTCCCGGTTTCTGCAGGGTGTTCTCCCGCTCGTAGTACGCCCTTATTTGGTCACAGCGCATTCTCCTGACCAGCCGCTGCCGCTGGCCAAACGGGAGAGACTCCAGCAGACACTGGTCGATCTCCATGTTCTGACGAAACACGTTACATAGCTGAAAACAACCTGCGGAGGGAGGGAGGGGGGGAGGGAGGGAGGGGGAGGGAGGGAGGGGGAGTGAGCGAGGGGAGGGGGAGGGAGGCGGGGAGCGAGGGAGGGAGGGAGGGAGGGGGAGGGAGGGAGGGAGGGAGGGAGGGAGGGAGGGAGGGAGGGGGAGGGGAGGGGAGGCGGGGAGCGAGGGAGTGAGGGAGGGAGGGAGAAAAGAAGAGAGAGAAATGCATTAGCATATCATGTTTTGTGATGAAAATCTGTAAAAAGTCATATTCAAGAAGATCTAAGTTTGCCCCCTTATGCAATACGCTTCAGAAGAAAGTTTGCAATGATTTGGTGACGTGTGTAATGTATGAGTGTGTGAAAAAGACAGCAGTAATGAGTGCAGTCATTCAGGTCAATATTAGTACCTTTGCAGATAAATAGAGATAGTGGCTTTTCTCCTCCTCTTCCTGAGTCACACGCTCCCTCTCTGCTCATCTCCTCCATCCCTGTCTGCTTGTCTATCTGTCTGCCCTCTGCCTCTTCTTTTAACACACTCCCTCTCTGCTCATCTCCTCCATCCCTGTCTGCTTGTCTATCTGTCTGCCCTCTGCCTCTTCTTTTAACACACTCCCTCTCTGCTCATCTCCTCCATCCCTGTCTGCTTGTCTATCTGTCTGCCCTCTGCCTCTTCTTTTAACACACTCCCTCTCTGCTCATCTCCTCCATCCCTGTCTGCTTGTCTATCTGTCTGCCCTCTGCCTCTTCTTTTAACACACTCCCTCTCTGCTCATCTCCTCCATCCCTGTCTGCTTGTCTATCTGTCTGCCCTCTGCCTCTTCTTTTAACACACTCCCTCTCTGCTCATCTCCTCCATCCCTGTCTGCTTGTCTATCTGTCTGCCCTCTGCCTCTTCTTTTAACACACTCCCTCTCTGCTCATCTCCTCCATCCCTGTCTGCTTGTCTATCTGTCTGCCCTCTGCCTCTTCTTTTAACACACTCCAATTTCCTGTTTTCTGATATTCTTCCTTTTCATCCCTCTCTTTCCTTTCTTCCTCTCCCTCCCTTGGTCACATTGCCTGTTTGACCGTCTTCCGCCTCTCGCTCCCTTTAAACCTTCCCTCCCTCCCTCCCTCCCTCCCTCCCTCCCTCCCTCCCTCCCTCCCTCCCTCCCTCCCTCCCTCCCTCCCCCTCTCCTTACACTTATCTTTCTCTCTCTCTCTCTCTCTCTCTCTCTCGCTCACCTCCTCTCTCCCTCTCTCACACCCCTTCCCTCTCTCTCTCTCTCTCTCTCTCTCTCTCTCTCTCTCTCTCTCTCTCTCTCTCTCTCTCTCTCTCTCTCTCTCTCTCTCTCTCTCTCTCTCTCTCTCTCCTCTCTCCCCTCTCTCACACCTTCCCTCCCTCCCCCTCTCTCACACCCCTTCCTCTCTCCCACTCCTCCATCCCCCTCTGTCTCTCACACCCTCCCTCCCTCTCTCCCTCTCTCTCACACTCCTCCCTCCCTCTCTCCGAAACCCCTCCCTCCTCCCTCACTGTCAGATTCCTCCCACTCTATCCCTCTCTCTCACACACCTCGCTCCCTTCCACTCTCCCCTTCTCTCACACCCCTCCCTCCCCCCTGTCAGACTCCTCCCTCCCTCTCTCCCACACCCCTCCCTCCCTTCCCCTCTCCCTCTCTTTCACACTCCCTCCCCCCCTTCATGTGTGTGTGATTCAGCAGGATTGTGCAGCAGGCTGCTGGTGAGGTTTAAAGCATGGACAGTGGGACGTTTTTTAAAGTACTGCAGCCTTTTCACGTCCCTCTTCCCATCACCCTCTCTCTCCCCCTCTCTCTTTCTCTCTTTCTTCATTTGTCTCTCCCTTCATCTTTCTCTTTTCTCTCCTCCCTGCCTGCTACACTTTTTAAAGAGGAGCATGAATCACTGCAGTTTGTTCTGTCATGCTGCTATAGAAATGAGCGCTGCAGTGCTTTTCTCTGAAGCTGTTCACCTCATAATCTCTTCAGAGACCCATAAGCACATGCACAGCGCTGAACACACACAAATGCCAAAAAATTAGACACATTTGTATCCATAACAGACATGGCTGGGGTGATGTTACTGTGTCTCTAACTGCTTTTGCTTCAGATAATAATCTACACACCTGCCTCCCAGACAGACAGTTGGCCATGCACAATGCTCAAATGTTACCATCTTTCAACTCTCACTCCCTCTTTCACCCCTTTCAACTCTCACTCCCTCTTTCACCCCTTTCAACTCTCACTCCCTCTTTCACCCCTTTCAACTCTCGCTCCATCTTCCACCCCTTTCAACTCTCGCTCCCTATTTCACCCCTTTCAACTCTCGCTCCCTCTCACCCCTTTCAAACCTCGCTCCCTATTTCACCCCTTTCAACTCTCGCTCCCTCTTTCACCCCTTTCAATTCCTGCTCCCTCTTTCACCCCTTTCAACTCTCGTTCCCTCTTTCACCCCTTTCAACTCTCGCACCCTCTTTCACCCCTTTCAACTCTCGCTCCCTCTCACCCCTTTCAACTCCTGCTCCCTCTTTCACCCCTTTCAACTCTCGCTCCCTCTTTCACCCCTTTCAACTCTCGCTCCCTCTCACCCCTTTCAACTCTCGCTCCCTCTTTCACCCCTTTCAACTCCTGCTCCCTCTTTCACCCCTTTCAACTCTCGTTCCCTCTTTCACCCCTTTCAACTCTAGCTCCCTCTTTAACCCCTTTCAACTCTCGCTCCCTCTTTCACCCCTTTCAACTCTCGTTCCCTCTTTCACCCCTTTCAAATCTCGCTCCCTCTTTCACCCCTTTCAACTCTCGCTCCCTCTCTTCTTCCTGTCTATTCCTCCCTCTCTTTTTCCTGTCTATTTCTCCCCCTCTTCTTTCCTCTTTTTCCTCCTGTCTATTCCTCCCTCTCTTCTTTCATCTCTTCCTCCTGTCTATTCCTCCCTCTCTTCTTTCCTCTCTTCCTCCTGTCTATTCCTCCCTCTCTTCTTTCCTCTCTTCCTCCTGTCTATTCCTCCCTCTCTTCTTTCCTCTTTTCCTCCTGTCTATAACTCCCTCTCTTCTTCCTGTCTATTCCTCCCTCTCTTCTTTACTCTCTTCCTCCTGTCTATTCCTCCTCTCTTCTTCCTGTCTATTCCTCCCTCTCTTCTTTCCTCTCTTCCACCTGTCTATTCATCCCTCTATTCTTTCCTCTCTTCCTCCTGTCTATTCCTCCCTCTCTTCTTTCCTCTCTTACTCGTGTCTATTCCTCCTCTCTTCTTTCCTCTCTTACTCCTGTCTATTCCTCCCTCTCTTCTTCCTGTCTATTCCTCCCTCTCTTCATTCCTCTCTTCTTCCTGTCTATTCCTCCCTATCTTCTTTCCTCTCTTCCTCCTGTCTATTCCTCCCTCTCTTTTTCCTGTCTATTCCTCCCCCTCTTCTTTCATCTCTTCCTCCTGTCTATTCCTCCCTTTCTTCTTCTTTCCTCTCTTCCTCCTGTCTATTCCTCCCTTTCTTCTTCTTTCCTCTCTTCCTCCTGTCTATTCCTCCCTTTCTTCTTCTTTCCTCTCTTCCTCCTGTCTATTCCTCCCTTTCTTCTTCTTTCATCTCTTCCTCCTGTCTATTCCTCCCTTTCTTCTTTCCTCTCTTCCTCCTGTCTATTCCTCCCTTTCTTCTTCTTTCCTCTCTTCCTCCTGTCTATTCCTCCCTCTCTTCTTTCCTCTCTTCCTCCTGTCTATAACTCCCTATCTTCTTTCCTCTCTTCCTCCTGTCTATTCCTCCCTCTCTTCTTTCCTCTCTTCCTCCTGTCTATAACTCCCTATCTTCTTTCCTCTCTTACTCCTGTCTATTCCTCCCTCTCTTCTTTCCTTTCTTCTTCCTGTCTATTCCTCCCTCTCTTCTTTCCTCTCTTCCTCCTGTCTATTCCTCCCTCTCTTCTTTCCTCTCTTCCTCCTGTCTATTCCTCCCTCTCTTCTTTCCTTTCTTCCTCCTGTCTATTCCTCCCTCTCTTCTTTCCTCTCTTCCTCCTGTCCATTCCTCCTTCTCTTCATTCCTCTCTTCTTCCTGTCTATTCCTCCCTCTCATCTTTCCTCTCTTCCTCCTGTCTATTCCTCACTCTCTTCTTCCTGTCTATTCCTCCCTCTCTTTTTTGCTCTCTTCCTCCTGTCTATTCCTCCCTCTCTTCTACCTGTCTATTCCTCCCTCTCTTCTTTCCTCTCTTCCTCCTGTCTATTCCTCCCTCTCTTCTTCCTGTCTATTCCTCCCTCTCTTCTTTCTTCTCTTCCTCCTGTCTATTCCTCCCTCTCTTCTTCCTGTCTATTCCTCCCTCTCTTCTTTCCTCGCTTCCTCCTGTCTATTCCTCCCTCTCTTCTTCCTGTCTATTCCTCCCTCTCTTCTTTCCTCTCTTCCTCCTGTCTATTCCTCCCTCTCTTCTTTCATCTCTTCCTCCTGTCTATTCCTCCCTCTCTTCTTTCCTCTCTTCCTCCTGTCTATTCCTCCCTCTCTTCTTTCCTCTCTTCCTCCTGTCTATTCCTCCCTCTCTTCTTTCCTCTTTTCCTCCTGTCTATAACTCCCTCTCTTCTTCCTGTCTATTCCTCCCTCTCTTCTTTACTCTCTTCCTCCTGTCTATTCCTCCCTCTCTTCTTCCTGTCTATTCCTCCCTCTCTTCTTTCCTCTCTTCCTCCTGTCTATTCATCCCTCTATTCTTTCCTCTCTTCCTCCTGTCTATTCCTCCCTCTCTTCTTTCCTCTCTTACTCGTGTCTATTCCTCCCTCTCTTCTTTCCTCTCTTACTCCTGTCTATTCCTCCCTCTCTTCTTCCTGTCTATTCCTCCCTCTCTTCATTCCTCTCTTCTTCCTGTCTATTCCTCCCTATCTTCTTTCCTCTCTTCCTCCTGTCTATTCCTCCCTCTCTTTTTCCTGTCTATTCCTCCCCCTCTTCTTTCATCTCTTCCTCCTGTCTATTCCTCCCTTTCTTCTTCTTTCCTCTCTTCCTCCTGTCTATTCCTCCCTTTCTTCTTCTTTCCTCTCTTCCTCCTGTCTATTCCTCCCTTTCTTCTTCTTTCCTCTCTTCCTCCTGTCTATTCCTCCCTTTCTTCTTCTTTCATCTCTTCCTCCTGTCTATTCCTCCCTTTCTTCTTTCCTCTCTTCCTCCTGTCTATTCCTCCCTTTCTTCTTCTTTCCTCTCTTCCTCCTGTCTATTCCTCCCTCTCTTCTTTCCTCTCTTCCTCCTGTCTATAACTCCCTATCTTCTTTCCTCTCTTCCTCCTGTCTATTCCTCCCTCTCTTCTTTCCTCTCTTCCTCCTGTCTATAACTCCCTATCTTCTTTCCTCTCTTACTCCTGTCTATTCCTCCCTCTCTTCTTTCCTTTCTTCTTCCTGTCTATTCCTCCCTCTCTTCTTTCCTCTCTTCCTCCTGTCTATTCCTCCCTCTCTTCTTTCCTCTCTTCCTCCTGTCTATTCCTCCCTCTCTTCTTTCCTTTCTTCCTCCTGTCTATTCCTCCCTCTCTTCTTTCCTCTCTTCCTCCTGTCCATTCCTCCTTCTCTCTTCATTCCTCTCTTCTTCCTGTCTATTCCTCCCTCTCATCTTTCCTCTCTTCCCCCTGTCTATTCCTCACTCTCTTCTTCCTGTCTATTCCTCCCTCTCTTTTTTGCTCTCTTCCTCCTGTCTATTCCTCCCTCTCTTCTACCTGTCTATTCCTCCTCTCTTCTTTCCTCTCTTCCTCCTGTCTATTCCTCCTCTCTTCTTCCTGTCTATTCCTCCCTCTCTTCTTTCTTCTCTTCCTCCTGTCTATTCCTCCCTCTCTTCTTCCTGTCTATTCCTCCCTCTCTTCTTTCCTCTCTTCCTCCTGTCTATTCCTCCCTCTCTTCTTCCTGTCTATTCCTCCCTCTCTTCTTTCCTCTCTTCCTCCTGTCTATTCCTCCCTCTCTTCTTCCTGTCTATTCCTCCCTCTCTTCTTTCCTCTCTTCCTCCTGTCTATTCCTCCCTCTCTTCTTACTGCCTATTCCTCCCTCTCTTCTTTCCTCTCTTCCTCCTTTCTCTTCCTCCCTCTCTTCTTCCTGTCTATTCCTCCCTCTCTTCTTTCCTCTCTTCCTCCTGTCTATTCCTCCCTCTCTTCTTTCCTCTCTTACTCCTGCCTATTCCTCCCTCTCTTCTTTCCTCTCTTCCTCCTTTCTATTCCTCCCTCTCTTCTTCCTGTCTATTCCTCCCTCTCTTCTTTCCTCTCTTCCTCCTGTCTATTCCTCCCTCTCTTCTTTCCTCTCTTACTCCTGTCTATTCCTCCCTCTCTTCTTCCTGTCTATTCCTCCCTCTCTTCTTTCCTCTCTTACTCCTGTCTATTCCTCCCTCTCTTCTTCCTCTCTATTCCTCCCCCTCTTCTTTCCTCTTTTCCTCCTGTCTATTCCTCCCTCTCTTCTTTCATCTCTTCCTCCTGTCTATTCCTCCCTCTCTTCTTTCCTCTCTTCCTCCTGTCTATTCCTCCCTCTCTTCTTTCCTCTCTTCCTCCTGTCTATTCCTCCCTCTCTTCTTTCCTCTTTTCCTCCTGTCTATAACTCCCTCTCTTCTTCCTGTCTATTCATCCCTCTCTTCTTTCCTCTCTTACTCCTGTCTATTCCTCCCTCTCTTCTTTCCTCTCTTCCTCCTGTCTATAACTCCCTATCTTCTTTCCTCTCTTCCTCCTGTCTATTCCTCCCTCTCTTCTTTCCTCGCTTCCTCCTGTCTATAACTCCCTATCTTCTTTCCTCTCTTACTCCTGTCTATTCCTCCCTCTCTTCTTCCTGTCTATTCCTCCCTTTCTTCTTCTTTGCTCTCTTCCTCCTGTCTATTCCTCCCTCTCTTCTTCTTTGCTCTCTTCCTCCTGTCTATTCCTCCTCTCTTCTTCCTGTCTTCTTCCTCCCTCCCTCTTCTTTCCTCTCTTCCTCCTGTCTATTCCTCCCTCTCTTCTTTCCTTTCTTCCTCCTGTCTATTCCTCCCTCTCTTCTTTCCCCTCTTCCTCCTGTCCATTCCTCCTTCTCTTCATTCCTCTCTTCTTCATGTCTATTCCTCCCTCTCATCTTTCCTCTCTTCCTCCTGTCTATTCCTCACTCTCTTCTTCCTGTCTATTCCTCCCTCTCTTTTTTGCTCTCTTCCTCCTGTCTATTCCTCCCTCTCTTCTACCTGTCTATTCCTCCCTCTCTTCTTTCCTCTCTTCCTCCTGTCTATTCCTCCCTCTCTTCTTCCTGTCTATTCCTCCCTCTCTTCTTTCTTCTCTTCCTCCTGTCTATTCCTCCCTCTCTTCTTCCTGTCTATTCCTCCCTCTCTTCTTTCCTCTCTTCCTCCTGTCTATTCCTCCCTCTCTTCTTCCTGTCTATTCCTCCCTCTCTTCTTTCCTCTCTTCCTCCTGTCTATTCCTCCCTCTCTTCTTCCTGTCTATTCCTCCCTCTCTTCTTTCCTCTCTTCCTCCTGTCTATTCCTCCCTCTCTTCTTCCTGCCTATTCCTCCCTCTCTTCTTTCCTCTCTTCCTCCTTTCTATTCCTCCCTCTCTTCTTCCTGTCTATTCCTCCCTCTCTTCTTTCCTCTCTTCCTCCTGTCTATTCCTCCCTCTCTTCTTTCCTCTCTTACTCCTGTCTATTCCTCCCTCTCTTCTTCCTGTCTATTCATCCCTCTCTTCTTTCCTCTCTTCCTCCTGTCTATTCCTCCCTCTCTTCTTTCCTCTTTTCCTCCTGTCTATAACTCCCTCTCTTCTTCCTGTCTATTCATCCCTCTCTTCTTTCCTCTCTTCCTCCTGTCTATTCCTCCCTCTCTTCTTCCTGTCTATTCCTCCCTCTCTTCTTTCCTGTCTTCCTCCTGTCTATTCATCCCTCTATTCTTTCCTCTCTTCCTCCTGTCTATTCCTCCCTCTCTTCTTTCCTCTCTTACTCATGTCTATTCCTCCCTCTCTTCTTTCCTCTCTTACTCCTGTCTATTCCTCCCTCTCTTCTTCCTGTCTATTCCTACCTCTCTTCTTCCTGTCTATTCCTCCCTATCTTCTTTCCTCTCTTCCTCCTGTCTATTCCTCCCTCTCTTTTTCCTGTCTATTCCTCCCCCTCTTCTTTCATCTCTTCCTCCTGTCTATTCCTCCCTTTCTTCTTCTTTCCTCCCTTCCTCCTGTCTATTCCTCCCTTTCTTCTTCTTTCCTCTCTTCCTCCTGTCTATTCCTCCCTTTCTTCTTCTTTCCTCTCTTCCTCCTGTCTATTCCTCCCTTTCTTCTTCTTTCATCTCTTCCTCCTGTCTATTCCTCCCTTTCTTCTTCTTTCATGTCTTCCTCCTGTCTATTCCTCCCTTTCTTCTTCTTTCCTGTCTTCCTCCTGTCTATTCCTCCCTTTCTTCTTCTTTCCTCTCTTCCTCCTGTCTATTCCTCCCTCTCTTCTTTCCTCTCTTCCTCCTGTCTATAACTCCCTATCTTCTTTCCTCTCTTCCTCCTGTCTATTCCTCCCTCTCTTCTTTCCTCTCTTACTCCTGTCTATTCCTCCCTCTCTTCTTCCTGTCTATTCCTCCCTTTCTTCTTCTTTCCTCTCTTCCTCCTGTCTATTCCTCCCTCTCTTCTTTCCTTTCTTCTTCCTGTCTATTCCTCCCTCTCTTCTTTCCTCTCTTCCTCCTGTCCATTCCTCCTTCTCTTCATTCCTCTCTTCTTCCTGTCTATTCCTCCCTCTCATCTTTCCTCTCTTCCTCCTGTCTATTCCTCACTCTCTTCTTCCTGTCTATTCCTCCCTCTCTTTTTGCTCTCTTCCTCCTGTCTATTCCTCCCTCTCTTCTACCTGTCTATTCCTCCCTCTCTTCTTTCCTCTCTTCCTCCTGTCTATTCCTCCCTCTCTTCTTTCCTCTCTTCCTCCCGTCTCATCGTCATGTCTCTTCCTCATGTCTCTTCCTCCCTCTCTTCCTCCCTCTCTTCCTCCCTCTCTTCCTCCCGTCTCATCGTCATATCTCTTCCTCATGTCTCTTCCTCTCTCTCTTCCTCATGTCTCTTCCTCCCGTCTCTTCCTCTGCCCTTCCCCTCTTCCTCATGTCTCTTCCTCCCTCTCTTCCTCCCTCTCTTCCTCCCTCGCTTCCTCCTGTCTCATCCTCATGTCTCTTCCTCCCTCTCTTCCTCCCGTCTCATCGTCATGTCTCTTCCTCATGTCTCTTCCTCCCTCTCTTCCTCCCTCTCTTCCTCCCGTCTCATCGTCATGTCTCTTCCTCATGTCTCTTCCTCCCTCTCTTCCTCCCTCTCTTCCTCCCTCTCTTCCTCCCTCTCTTCCTCCCGTCTCATCGACATATCTCTTCCTCATGTCTCTTCCTCCCTCTCTTCCTCATGTCACTTCCTCATGTCTCTTCCTTCCTCTCTTCCTTCCCCTCTTCCTCATGTCTCTTCCTCCCTCTCTTACTCCCTCTCTTCCTCCCTCGCTTCCTCACGTCTCATCCTCATGTCTCTATCTCCCTCTCTTCCTCCCTCGCTTCCTCCCGTCTCATCCTCATGTCTCTTCCTCCCTCTCTTCCTCATGTCTCTTAATCTTGTATCTTCCTCCCGTCTCATCCTCATGTCTCTTAATCATGTCTCTTCCTCCCGTCTCATCCCCATGCCTCTTCCTCACGTCTCTTCCTCCCTCTCTTCCTCATGTCTTGTCCTCATGTCTCTGAACCATGTCTCTTCCTTCTTCTCTCTTAATCATGTCTCTTCCTCCCGTCTCATCCTCATGTCTCTTCCTCCCTCCCTTCCTTCCGTCTCATCCTCATGCCTCTTCCTCATGTCTCTTAATCATATCACTTCCTCCCGTCTCATCCTCATGTCTCTTCCTTCCTCTCTCTTAATCATGTCTCTTCCTCCCGTCTCATCCTCATGTCTCTTCCTCATGTCTCTTCCTCCCTCTCTTCCTCATGTCTCTTCCTCATGTCTCTTCCTCCCTCTATTCCTCCCTCTCTTCCTCCCTCTCTTCCTTCCTCTCTTACTCCTGTCTATTCCTCCCTCTCTTCTTCCTGTCTATTCCTCCCTCTCTTCTTTCCTCTCTTCCTCCTGTCTATTCCTCCCTCTCTTCCTCCTGTCTATTCCTCCCTCTCTTCTAACTGTATATTCCTCCCTCTCTTCTTTCCCCTCTTCCTCCTGTCTATTCCTCCCTCTCTTCTTCCTGCCTATTCCTCCCTCTCTTCTTTCGTCTCTTCCTGCTGTCTATTCCTCCCTCTCTTCTTTCTGTCTATTCCTCCCTCTCTTCTTTCGTCTCTTCCTGCTGTCTATTCCTCCCTCTCTTCTTCCTGTCTATTCCTCCCTCACTTCTTTCTTCTCTTCCTCCTGTCTATTCCTCCCTCTCTTCCTCCCTCTCTTCTTCCTGTCTAATCCTCCCTCTCTTCTTTCCTCTCTTCCTCCTGTCTATTCCTCCCTCTCTTCTTCCTGCCTATTCCTCCCTCTCTTCTTTCCTCTCTTCCTCCTGTCTATTCCTTCCTCTCTTCTTCCTGCCTATTCCTCCCTCTCTTCTTTCGTCTCTTCCTGCTGTCTATTCCTCCCTCTCTTCTCTCTGTCTATTCCTCCCTCTCTTCTTTCGTCTCTTCCTGCTGTCTATTCCTCCCTCTCTTCTTCCTGTCTATTCCTCCCTCTCTTCTTTCCTCTCTTCCTCCTGTCTATTCCTCCCTCTCTTCTTTCCTCTCTTCCTCCTGTCTATTCCTCCCTCTCTTCTTTCCTTTCTTCCTCCTGTCTATTCCTCCCTCCCTTCTTTCCTCTCTTCCTCCTGTCCATTCCTCCCTATCTTCATTCCTCTCTTCTTCCTGTCTATTCCTCCCTCTCATCTTTCCTCTCTTCCTCCTGTCTATTCCTCCCTATCTTCTTCCTGCCTATTCCTCCCTCTCTTCTTTCTTCTCTTCCTCCTGTCTATTCCTCCCTCTCTTCCTCCCTCTCTTCTTCCTGTCTAATCCTCCCTCTCTTCTTTCCTCTATTCCTCCTGTCTATTCCTCACTCTTCTTCCTGCCTATTCCTCCCTCTCTTCTTTCCTCTTTTCCTCCTTTCTATTCCTCCCTCTCTTCTTCATGTCTATTCCTCCCTCTCTTCTTTCCTCTCTTCCTCCTGTCTATTTCTCCCTCTCTTCTTTCCTCTCTTACTCCTGTCTATTCCTCCCTCTCTTCTTCCTGTCTATTCCTCCCTCTCTTCTTTCCTCTCTTCCTCCTGTCTATTCCTCCCGTCTCTTCTTCCTGTCTAATCCTCCCTCCCTTCTTTCCTCTCTTCCTCCTGTCTATTCCTCCCTCTCTTCTTCCTGTCTATTCCTCCCTCTCTTCTTTCCTCTCTTCCTCCTGTCTATTCCTCCCTCTCTTCTTCCTGTCTATTCCTCCCTCTCTTCTTTCCTCTATTCCTCCTGTCTATTCCTCCCTCTCTTCTTTCCTCTCTTCCTCCCGTCTCATGTCTCTTCATGTCTCTTCCTCATGTCTCTTCCTCCCTCTCTTCCTCCCTCTCTTCCTCCCTCTCTTCCTCCCTCGCTTCCTCCCATCTCATCCTCATGTCTCTTCCTCCCTCTCTTCCTCCCGTCTCATCGTCATGTCTCTTCCTCATGTCTCTTCCTCCCTCTCTTCCTCCCTCTCTTCCTCCCTCTCTTCCTCCCGTCTCATCGTCATGTCTCTTCCTCATGTCTCTTCCTCCCTCTCTTCCTCCCTCTCTTCCTCCCTCTCTTCCTCCCTCTCTTCCTCATGTCTCTTCCTCCCTCTCTTCCTCCCTCGCTTTCTCCCGTCTCATCCTCATGTCTCTTCCTCCCTCTCTTCCTCCCGTCTCATCCTCATGTCTCTTAATCATGTCTCTTCCTCCCGTCTCATCCTCATGTCTCTTCCTCATGTCTCTTAATCATATCTCTTCCTCCTGTCTCATCCCCATGCCTCTTCCTCATGTCTTGTCCTCATGTCTCTGAACCATGTCTCTTGCTTTTTCTCTCTTAATCATGTCTCTTCCTCATGTCTCTTCCTTCCTCTCTTCCTTCCCCTCTTCCTCATGTCTCTTCCTCCCTCTCCTCCTCCCTCTCTTCCTCCCTCGCTTCCTCACGTCTCATCCTCATGTCTCTTCCTCCCTCTCTTCCTCATGTCTCTTAATCATGTCTCTTCCTCCCGTCTCATCCTCATGTCTCTTAATCATGTCTCTTCCTCCCGTCTCATCCTCATGTCTCTTCCTCATGTCTCTTAATCATGTCTCTTCCTCCCGTCTCATCCTCATGTCTCTTAATCATGTCTCTTCCTCCCTCTCTTCCTCATGTCTTGTCCTCATGTCTCTGAACCATGTCTCTTCCTTCTTCTCTCTTAATCATGTCTCTTCCTCCCGTCTCATCCTCATGTCTCTTCCTCCCTCCCTTCCTTCCGTCTCATCCTCATGCCTCTTCCTCATGTCTCTTAATCATATCACTTCCTCCCGTCTCATCCTCATGTCTCTTCCTTCCTCTCTCTTAATCATGTCTCTTCCTCCCGTCTCATCCTCATGTCTCTTCCTCCCTCTCTTCCTCATGTCTCTTCCTCATGTCTCTTCCTCCCTCTCTTCCTCATGTCTCTTCCTCATGTCTCTTCCTCCCTCTATTCCTCCCTCTCTTCGTCCCTCTCTTCCTCCCTCTCTTACTCCTGTCTATTCCTCCCTCTCTTCTTCCTATCTATTCCTCCCGCTCTTCTTTCCTCTCTTCCTCCTGTCTATTCCTCCCTCTCTTCTTCCTGTCTAATCCTCCCTCTCTTCTTTCCTCTCTTCCTCCTGTCTATTCCTCCTTCTCTTCTTTCCTCTCTTCCTCCTGTCTATTCCTCCCTCTCTTCTTCCTGTCTATTCCTCCCGCTCTTCTTTCCTCTCTTCCTCCTGTCTATTCCTCCCTCTCTTCTTCCTGTCTAATCCTCCCTCTCTTCTTTCCTCTCTTCCTCCTGTCTATTCCTCCTTCTCTTCTTTCCTCTCTTACTCCTGTCTATTCCTCCCTCTCTTCTTTCCTCTCTTACTCCTGTCTATTCCTCCCTCTCTTTTTCCTTTATATTCCTCCCTCTCTTCTTTCCTCTCTTCTTCCTGTCTATTCCTCCCTCTCTTCTTTCCTCTCTTCCTCCTGTCTATTCCTCCCTCTCTACTTCCTGTCTATTCCTCCCTCTCTTCTTTCCTCTCTTCCTCCCGTCTCATCGTCATGTCTCTTCCTCATGTCTCTTCCTCCCTCTCTTCCTCCCTCTCTTCCCCCCGTCTCATCGTCATATCTCTTCCTCATGTCTCTTCCTCCCTCTCTTACTCCTGTCTATTCCTCCCTCCATTCTTTCCTCTCTTCCTCCTGTCTATTTCTCCCTCTCTTCTTCCTGCCTATTCCTCCCTCTCTTCTTTCGTCTCTTCCTGCTGTCTATTCCTCCCTCTCTTCTTTCGTCTCTTCCTGCTGTCTATTCCTCCCTCTCTTCTTCCTGTCTATTCCTCCCTCTCTTCTTTCCTCTCTTCCTCCTGTCTATTCCTCCCTCTCTTCTTTCCTCTCTTACTCCTGTCTATTCCTCCCTCCCTTCTTTCCTCTCTTCCTCCTGTCCATTCCTCCCTCTCTTCATTCCTCTCTTCTTCCTGTCTATTCCTCCCTCTCATCTTTCCTCTCTTCCTCCTGTCTATTCCTCCCTATCTTCTTCCTGCCTATTCCTCCCTCTCTTCTTTCTTCTCTTCCTCCTGTCTATTCCTCCCTCTCTTCCTCCCTCTCTTCTTCCTGTCTAATCCTCCCTCTCTTCTTTCCTCTCTTCCTCCTGTCTATTCCTCCCTCTCTTCTTCCTGCCTATTCCTCCCTCTCTTCTTTCCTCTTTTCCTCCTTTCTATTCCTCCCTCTCTTCTTCCTGTCTATTCCTCCCTCTCTTCTTTCCTCTCTTCCTCCTGTCTATTTCTCCCTCTCTTCTTTCCTCTCTTACTCCTGTCTATTCCTCCCTCTCTTCTTCCTGTCTATTCCTCCCTCTCTTCTTTCCTCTCTTCCTCCTGTCTATTCCTCCCTCTCTTCTTCCTGTCTATTCCTCCCTCTCTTCCTCCCTCTCTTCCTCCCTCTCTTCCTCCCTCGCTTCCTCCCATCTCATCCTCATGTCTCTTCCTCCCTCTCTTCCTCCCGTCTCATCGTCATGTCTCTTCCTCATGTCTCTTCCTCCCTCTCTTCCTCCCTCTCTTCCTCCCGTCTCATTGTCATGTCTCTTCCTCATGTCTCTTCCTCCCTCTCTTCCTCCCTCTCTTCCTCCCTCTCTTCCTCCCTCTCTTCCTCATGTCTCTTCCTCATTTCTCTTCCTTCCTCTCTTCCTTCCCCTCTTCCTCATGTCTCTTCCTCCCTCTCCTCCTCCCTCTCTTCCTCCCTCGCTTCCTCACGTCTCATCCTCATGTCTCTTCCTCCCTCTCTTCCTCCCTCGCTTCCTCCCGTCTCATCCTCATGTCTCTTCCTCCCTCTCTTCCTCATGTCTCTTAATCATGTCTCTTCCTCCCGTCTCATCCTCATGTCTCTTAATCATGTCTCTTCCTCCCTTCTCATCCTCATGTCTCTTCCTCATGTCTCTTAATCATATCTCTTCCTCCTGTCTCATCCCCATGCCTCTTCCTCATGTCTCTTCCTCCCTCTCTTACTCATGTCTTGTCCTCATGTCTCTGAACCATGTCTCTTCCTTCTTCTCTCTTAATCATGTCTCTTCCTCCCGTCTCATCCTCATGTCTCTTCCTCCCTCCCTTCCTTCCGTCTCATCCTCATGCCTCTTCCTCATGTCTTTTAATCATATCACTTCCTCCCGTCTCATCCTCATGTCTCTTCCTTCCTCTCTCTTAATCATGTCTCTTCCTCCCGTCTCATCCTCATGTCTCTTCCTCCCTCTCTTCCTCATGTCTCTTCCTCATGTCTCTTCCTCCCTCTCTTCCTCATGTCTCTTCCTCATGTCTCTTCCTCCCTCTATTCCTCCCTGTCTTCGTCCCTCTCTTCCTCCCTCTCTTACTCCTGTCTATTCCTCCCTCTCTTCTTCCTGTCTATTCCTCCCGCTCTTCTTTCCTCTCTTCCTCCTGTCTATTCCTCCCTCTCTTCTTCCTGTCTAATCCTCCCTCTCTTCTTTCCTCTCTTCCTCCTGTCTATTCCTCCCTCTCTTCTTTCCTCTCTTCCTCCTGTCTATTCCTCCCTCTCTTCTTCCTGTCTATTCCTCCCTCTCTTCTTTCCTCTCTTACTCCTGTCTATTCCTTCCTCTCTTCTTTCCTCTCTTACTCCTGTCTATTCCTCCCTCTCTTTTTCCTTTCTATTCCTCCCTCTCTTCTTTCCTCTCTTCTTCCTGTCTATTCCTCCCTCTCTTCTTTCCTCTCTTCCTCCTGTCTATTCCTCCCTCTCTTCGTCCTGTCTATTCCTCCATCTCTTCTTTCCTCTCTTCCTCCTGTCTATTCCTCCCTCTCTTCTTCCTGTCTATTCCTCCCTCTCTTCTTTCCTCTCTTCCTCCCGTCTCATCGTCATGTCTCTTCCTCATGTCTCTTCCTCCCTCTCTTCCTCCCTCTCTTCCCCCCGTCTCATCGTCATATCTCTTCCTCATGTCTCTTCCTCCCTCTCTTCCTCATGTCTCTTCCTCCCGTCTCTTCCTCTGCCCTTCCCCTCATCCTCATGTCTCTTCCTCCCTCTCTTCCTCACTCTCTTCCTCCCTCTCTTCCTCCCGTATCATCGTCATGTCTCTTCCTCATGTCTCTTCCTCCCTCTCTTCCTCATTTCTCTTCCTCCCGTCTCTTCCTCATGTCTCTTCCTGCCTCTCTTCCTTCTCCTCTTCCTCATGTCTCTTCCTCCCTCTCTTCTTTCCTCTCTTCCCCCTGTCTATTCCTCCCTCTCTTCTTCCTGTCTATTCCTCCCTCTCTTCTTTCCTCTCTGCCTCCTGTCTATTCCTCCTTCTCTTCTTTCCTCTCTTCCTCCTGTCTATTCCTCCCTCTCTTCTTCCTGTCTATTCCTCCCTCTCTTCTTTCCTCTCTTCCTCCTGTCTATTCCTCCCTCTCTTCTTTCATCTCTTCCTCCTGTCTATTCCTCCCTCTCTTCTTCCTGTCTATTCCTCCCTCTCTTCTTTCCTCTCTTCCTCCTGTCTATTCTTCCCTCTCTACTTCCTGTCTATTCCTCCCTCTCTTCTTTCCTCTCTTCCTCCCTCTCTTCCTCCCTCTCTTCCTCCCTCTTGATCTCCCGTCTCATCGTCATGTCTCTTCCTCATGTCTCTTCCTCATGTCTCTTCCTCCCTCTCTTCCTCCCTCTCTTCCTCATGTCTCTTCCTCCCGTCTCTTCCTCATGTCTCTTCCTCCCTCTCTTCCTCCCGTCTCTTCCTCATGTCTCTTAATCATGTCTCTTCCTCCCGTCTCATCCTCATGTCTCTTCCTCATGTCTCTTCCTCCCTCTCAACCTCATGTCTTGTCCTCATGTCTCTGAACCATGTCTCTTCCTTCCTCTCTCTTAATCATGTCTCTTCCTCCCGTCTCATCCTCACGTCTTGTCCTCATGTCTCTGAACCATTTCTCTTCCTTCCTCTCTCTTAATCATGTCTCTTCCTTCCTCTCTCTTAATCATGTCTCTTCCTCCCTCTCTTCCTCATGTCTTGTCCTCATGTCTCTGAACCATTTCTCTTCCTTCCTCTCTCTTAATCATGTCTCTTCCTTCCTCTCTCTTAATCATGTCTCTTCCTCCCTCTCTTCCTCATGTCTTGTTCTCATGTCTCTGAACCATTTATCTTCCTTCCTCATGTCTCTTCCTTCCTCTCTCTTAATCATGTCTCTTCCTTCCTCTCTCTTAATCATGTCTCTTCCTCCCGTCTCATCCTCATGTCTCTTCCTCCCTCCCTTCCTTCCGTCTCATCATCATGTCTCTTCCTTCCTCTCTTCCTCCCGTCTCTTCCTCATGTCTCTTCCTCCCTCTCTTACTCCCTCTCTTCCTCCCTCTCTTCCTCATGTCTCATCCTCATGTCTCTTCCTCCCTCTATTCCTCCCTCTCTTCCTCCCTCTCTTCCTCATGTCTCTTCCTCCCTATCGTCCTTCCTCACTTCCTCACTTCCCCCCCTCCCTCTCTTCCTCCTGTCTCTGGGCTCTGATAAGCCAGGATTCAAGACACTTTAGAAAAGCTGCAGTGAACTAAGCTGCTCCAGTCACAGAAACCAATTACCGTCAAAAACCCAGACCTCTGCTCTGTGGGCCCAGCCCTGTGTCAGTACACACCACCATCCTCACTATAACCCTTACTACTACTTAGTTTATACAGCTTCTTAAGCTGACTTTGCAGAGTTAGAAAGAGGGTACACCTTGATAACCAAGAAACTAGTGACCCGACCCACCACAACGAAGCCTGGCCTGAGGAGGCTAGCACCTACCCCCACGGAGAGACACACAACCCAGCCATATCTGGACTGGAGGAGCTAGATAATCATATCTGGACTGGAGGAGCTAGATAATCATATCAGGACTGGAGGAGCTAGCTCGTAATATCTGGACTGGAGGAGCGAGCTAGTCATATCTGGACTGGATGAGTAGAGTGTCTATGGACCAGAGCTGGGTACATCTGTCCTAGGCTGGCGAACTATGTCAAAGCACCATAGACTGAGAGCTACAGACAGGGACACAGAAAACAATGGAGAATTATCAGTGCTGGGCCTCTGTATTGACTTTTGTAATACTGGGAAGAGTGATATAGACTGCAGAATAGAGGGATGGAGTGGGGGGCTGTATAGAACAGAATGGAGAGAGAGAGAAAGAGAAAGTAGTAACTAGACAGAGTGCCAGTGTGGGCCAGTGGGAGTAGAGCTAAGTCACTGGCTTGTGTGTGTGTGTGTATCTGTGTAACCAACTTGATCTCATAGTTTTACTTGGACGTGGACATAATTGATGACCAGCAAGAGTGGTCATCAATCATTAAGGTAAGGGTTAATGACTTTCTATCGTTGGATTCCAACTTGCCTTATGCTTACTTATGCCCATCTGCACACACACACACACACACACACACACACACACACACACACACACACACACACACACACACACACACACACACACACACACACACACACACACACACACACACACACACACACACACACACACACACACACACACACACACCATCAGACTCTATTTAACTGCCCTGTCAGCGTTATAAAATCAGCCATCATAAACATGTTATATGACACACACACACACCGTGACACTTCTGAATTTCTGGATGTCACACATAAAGACGTACAGCCTCTAAGATGAGTCCAACTGATCAGTCTAGCCTAAAGAAGTGTTGCTAATGTAAAAACATATTCTTCATATCCGTTGAGCAAGACAAGAGAGAATTAATGAATGTGAGAGGGTGTGAGAGAGAGTGAGGGATGGAGAAGGAGAGAGGGTCACTGTGAGAGAGGACAAGAAAAGGGACAGCCGGAGATTGAGAGTGAGTGAGCGATAGACAGGACACAACAGAGAGATTTAGAGGGACTGGTAGAGATATAGTGAAGAGAGAGATAGGAGAGGGAGGGATAGGAGGGAGGGAGGGAGGGAGGGAGGGAGGGAGGGAGGGAGGGAGGGAGGAGGGAGGGAGGGGAGGGAGGGAGGGAGGGAGGGAGGGAGGGAGGGAGGGACAGAGAGAGCGAGCGAGCGAGCGAGAAAGAATCTTGCTTTAAAAGACCCTGCTTTCCCATCTCCTGGCTGTCAGCTATTGATTTGCTGAGGAATATCCCCTATAGACTATATTTAATAACACTGACAGCAATGCGCTTGGCTGGGAATTAGCATACAGTGCACACATACAGTTGAAGTCGGAAGTTTACATACACTTAGGTTGAAGTCATTGAAACTCGTTTTTCAACCACTCCAACCACTTTTGGCATGTCGGTTCGGATATCTACTTTGTGCATGACACAAGTAGTTTTTCCAACAATTGTTTACAGGCATATTATTTCACTTATAATTCACTGTATCACAATTCCAGTGGGTCAGAAGTTTACATACAATACACTAAGTTGACTGTGCCTTTAAACAGCTCGGAAAATTACTGAAAATTATGTCATGGCTTTACAAGCTTCTGATGGACTAATTGATATCATTTGAGTCAATTGGCGGTGTACCTGTGGATGTATTTCAAGGCCAACCTTCAAACTCAGTGCCTCTTTGCTTGACATCATGGGGAAAATCAAAAGAAATCAGCCAAGACCTCAGAAAAATAATTGTAGACCTCCACAAGTCTGGTTCATCCTTGGGAGCAATTTCCAAACGCCTGAAGGTACCACGTTCATCTGTACAAACAATAGTACACAAGTATAAACACCATGGGACCACGCAGCCGTCATACCGCTCAGGAAGGAGACGCGTTCTGTCTCCTAGAGATGAACGTACTTTGATGCAAAAAGTGCAAATCAATCCCAGAACAACAGCAAAGGACTGTGTGAAGATGCTGGAGGAAACAGGTACAAAAGTATCTATATTCACAGTAAAATTAGTCCTATATCAACATAACCTGAAAGGCCGCTCAGCAAGGAAGAAGCCACTACTTCAAAATTGCCATAAAAAAGCCAGACTACGGTTTGCAACTGCACATGGGGACAAAGATCATACTTTTTGGAGAAATGTCCTCTGGTCTGTTGAAACCATCGTAATGACCATTGTTATGTTTGGAGGAAAAAGGGGGAGGCTTGCAAGCTGAAAAACACCATCCCAACCGTGAAGCACGGGGGTGGCAGCATCATGTTGTGTGGGTGCTTTACTGCCGGAGGGACTGGTGCACTTCACAAAATACATGGCATCATGAGGTAGGAAAATTATGTGGATATATTGAGGCAACATCTCAAGACATCAGTCAGGAAGCTAAAGCTTGGTCGCAAATGGGTCTTCCAAATGGACAATGACATTTGTGGGCAAAACTGAAAAGGAGTGTGCGAGCAAGGCCTGCAAACCTGTCTCAGTTATACCAGCTCTGTCAGGAGGAATGGGCCAACATTCACCCAACTTATTGTGGGAAGCTTGTGGAAGGCTTCCCGAATCGTTTGACCCAAGTTAAACAATTTAAAGGCAATGCTACCGAATACTAAATTGAGTGTCTGTAAACTTCTGACCCACTGGCAATGTGATGAAAGAAATATTAATCATTCTCTCTACTACTATTCTGACATTTCACATTCTTGAAATAAAGTGGTGATCCTAACTGACCAAAGACAGGGTATTTTTACTAGGATTAAATGTCAGGAATTGTGAAAAACTGAGTTTAAATGTGTTTGACTAAGGTGTATGTAAACTTTCGACTTCAACTGTATGTACTGAGTATAACAAACGATTAAGAACACCTTCCTAATATTGCCTTGCCCTCAGAACAGCCTGAATTCGTCGGGCCATGGACTCTCCAAGGTGTCCAAAGCGTTTCACAGGGATATTGACCCATGTTTAATCCAAAGCTTCCAACAGTTTGTTCCGATGCTAATAAATGTTGGCTGGATGTCCTTTGGGTGGTGAAACATTCTTGATGCACGTGGGAAAGTGTTGAGCATGAAAAATTGTTGCCGTTCTTAATAGAAACCGGTGCGGCTGGCAGCTACTACCATACCCCTGTCTTTCCCATTCCCCCTCTGAATGGCACACATATACAATACATGTCACAAATGTCTCAAGGCTTAAAAAATCTTCTTTAACTTGTCTCCTTCCCTTCATCTACACTGACTGAAGTGGATTTAACAAGAGACATCAAAAATGATCATATCTTTCACCTGGATTCACCTGGTCAGTTTGTCATAGAAATAACATTTTGTATACTCAGTGTACATCCACACACACTCATATATACATGTATGCACGCCGGCATTCACAGTTCTGTAAGGATGGGTTGAGGCAGGGATGTTCCGCTGACCTATAAGCCCACTTCTGTGTCCCTATCTGCTTCAGTCCACATCAAATGTGAGAAGATGCACGCACACACAAACATGATCAATTACCAATTTCAGCCTTAATAATTGCGGCAGAAAACAGAGGAAAGAAAGAGCAGAAAAAAAGGAAAGAGAAATGATTCACTGCTCATCCTCCCTGAGAGCCTTTTTCTTCTACTGATGTATCCATTCCAGATGTATCTTATTGTCTCTCTATTTCCCTCCCTTCATCCCCGGCTTCCTCTCTCCATCCCTCTCTCTCCATCCCTCTCTCTCCATCCCTCTCTCTCCATCCATATCTTTCTCCATCCCTCTCTCTCCATCCCTCTCTCTCCATCCATATCTTTCTCCATCCCTCTCTCTACATCCCTCTCTCTCCATCCCACTCTCTCCATCCCTCTCTCTCTCATCCATATCTTTCTCCATCCCTCTCTCCATCCCTCTCTCTCCCATCCCTCTCTCTCCATCCCTCTCTCTCCATCCATATCTTTCTCCATCCCTCTCTCTACATCCCTCTCTCCATCCCTCTCTCTCCAACCCTCTCTCTATCCCTCTCTCTCCATCCATATCTTTCTCCATCCCTCTCTCTACATCCCTCTCTCTCCATCCCACTCTCTCCATCCCTCTCTCTCTCCATCCATATCTTTCTCCATCCCTCTCTCCATCCCTCTCTCTTTCTCCATCCCACTCTCTCCATCCCTCTCTCTCTCTATCCATATCTTTCTCCATCCCTCTCTCCATCCCTCTCTCTTTCTCCATCCCACTCTCTCCATCCCTCTCTCTCTCCATCCATATCTTTCTCCATCCCTCTCTCCATCCCTCTCTCTTTTTCCATCCCACTCTCTCCATCCCTCTCTCTTTCTCCATCCCACTCTCTCCATCCCACACTCTCTCCATCCCTCTCTCTATCTCTCTCTCTCTCCATCCCTCTCCCTCTCCATCCATATCTTTCTCCATCCCACTCTCTCCATCCCTCTCTCTTTCTCCATCCCACTCTCTCCATCCCTCTCTCTCTCCATCCATATCTTTCTCCATCCCACACTCTCTATCCCTCTCGCTCTCCATCGATAACTTTCTCCATCTCACTCTCTCCATCCCTCTCTCTCTCCATCCATATCTTTCTCCATCCCACTCTCT
Organism: Oncorhynchus keta; assembly: GCF_023373465.1. Lineage (NCBI taxonomy): Eukaryota > Metazoa > Chordata > Actinopteri > Salmoniformes > Salmonidae > Oncorhynchus > Oncorhynchus keta. Next base: position 17,606,623 of record NC_068454.1, read on the forward strand.
CCATCCCTCTCTCTTTCTCCATCCCACACTCTTCATCCCTCTCTCTTTCTCCATCCCACACTCTCTCCATCCCTCTCTCTCTCTCTCTCCATCCCTCTCTCTATCTCTCCATCCCTCTCTCTTTCTCCATCCCACACTCTTCATCCCTCCTCTTTCTCCATCCCACACTCTCTCCATCCGTCTCTCTCTCTCTCTCTCTCCATCCCTCTCTCTATCTCTCCATCCCTCTCTCGCCATAACTCTCTCCTAATCTCTTAGTCATGGACCATCCTCCGTTCTCCCCATCTAATTAATCATCTTTTATTCACCTTCTCTCTGACTCATGATCTGTCCCTCATCCTCCCATCTTTAAAGGTCCCTCATCCTCCTCTCTTTAACTGTCCCTCATCCTCCTCTCTTTAACTGTCCCCCATCCTCCTGTCACGCCCTGGTCGAAGTATTTTGTGTTTTTCTTTATGTATTTGGTCAGGCCAGGGTGTGACATGGGTTTTTGTATGTGGTGTGTAGCTTCGTGGGATTGTAGCTTAGTGTTCTAGGAGAGTCTATGGCTGTCTGAAGTGGTTCTCAATTATCGTTGTCTCTGATTGGGAGCCATATTTAGGCAGCCATATTCTTTGGTTGTATTGTGGGTGATTGTCCTGAGTGTCTTGACGTCCTTATTCTGTGTTAGTTTGCACCAGTTTAGGCTGTTTCGGTTTTCATTACGTTTATTGTTTTGTAGAGTTTGTGTTTTGGATTCGTGTTACGTTTGTTTTATTAAACATGGATCACTATATACACGCTGCAGTTTGGTCCGACTCTCCTTCACCTTATGAAAACCGTGACAATCCTCCTCTCTTTCACGGTCCCTCGTTCTCCCATCTTTAACTGTCTCTCCTCCTCCCCTCTTTAACTGTCCCTCGTCCTCCCCTCTTTAACTGTCCCTTGTCCTCCTCTCTTTAACTGTCCCTCATCATCAACTCTTTAACTGTCCCTCGTCCTCACATCTAACTGTCCCTCATCATCACCTCTTTAACTGTCTCTCGTCCTCCCCTCTTTAACTGTCCCTCATCCTCACCTCTTTAACTGTCTCTCGTCCTCCCCTCTTTAACTGTCCCTCGTCCTCCCCTCTTTAACTGTCCCCCGTCCTCACCTCTTTAACTGTCTCTCGTCCTCCCCTCTTTAACTGTCTCGTCCTCCCCTCTTTAACTGTCTCTCGTCCTCCCCTCTTTAACTGTCCCTCGTCCTCCTCTCTTTAACTGTCTCTCGTCCTCCTCTCTTTAACTGTCTCTCGTCCTCCTCTCTTTAACTGTCTCTCGTCCTCCTCTCTTTAACTGTCTCTCGTCCTCCTCTCTTTAACTGTCTCTCGTCCTCCCCTCTTTAACTGTCCCTCGTCCTCCCCTCTGTAACTGTCCCTTGTCCTCCTCTCTTTAACTGTCTCTCGTCCTCCTCTCTTTAACTGTCTCTCGTCCTCCTCTCTTTAACTGTCTCTCGTCCTCCCCTCTTTAACTGTCCCTCGTCCTCCCCTCTTTAACTGTCCCTCGTCCTCCCCTCTTTAACTGTCTTTCGTCCTCCCCTCTTTAACTGTCTCTTGTCCTCCCCTCTTTAACTGTCTCTTGTCCTCCCTTCTTTAACTGTCCCTCGTCCTCCTCTCTTTAACTGTCTCTCGTCCTCCTCTCTTTAACTGTCTCTCGTCCTCCTCTCTTTAACTGTCTCTCGTCCTCCTCTCTTTAACTGTCTCTCGTCCTCCCCTCTTTAACTGTCTCTCGTCCTCCCCTCTTTAACTGTCTTTCGTCCTCCTCTCTTTAACTGTCTTTCGTCCTCCTCTCTTTAACTGTCTCTCGTCCTCCTCTCTTTAACTGTCTCTCGTCCTCCCCTCTTTAACTGTCTCTCGTCCTCCTCTCTTTAACTGTCTCTCGTCCTCCCCTCTTTAACTGTCTCTCGTCCTCCTCTCTTTAACTGTCTCTCGTCCTCCTCTCTTTAACTGTCTCTCGTCCTCCTCTCTTTAACTGTCTCTCGTCCTCCTCTCTTTAACTGTCTCTCGTCCTCCCCTCTTTAACTGTCTTTCGTCCTCCCCTCTTTAACTGTCTCTCGTCCTCCCCTCTTTAACTGTCTTTCGTCCTCCTCTCTTTAACTGTCTTTCGTCCTCCTCTCTTTAACTGTCTCTAGTCCTCCTCTCTTTAACTGTCTCTCGTCCTCCCCTCTTTAACTGTCTCTTGTCCTCCCCTCTTTAACTGTCTCTCGTCCTCCCCTCTTTAACTGTCTCTCGTCCTCCTCTCTTTAACTGTCTCTCGTCCTCCTCTCTTTAACTGTCTCTCGTCCTCCTCTCTTTAACTGTCTCTCGTCCTCCTCTCTTTAACTGTCTCTCGTCCTCCTCTCTTTAACTGTCTCTCGTCCTCCTCTCTTTAACTGTCTCTCGTCCTCCTCTCTTTAACTGTCTCTCGTCCTCCTCTCTTTAACTGTCTCTCGTCCTCCTCTCTTTAACTGTCTCTCGTCCTCCCCTCTTTAACTGTCCCTCGTCCTCCCCTCTGTAACTGTCCCTTG